>NC_134546.1:5050000-5395000 GCF_050624435.1 Tenrec ecaudatus
AGTTGGAAATCCAGGTGGGTCCCTTGCTAGATTTGGATATAATTCAGCCTTATCACTCTTAACTCAGAAGGGAAAATGTGCTCAGAACCCAAGACCCACAACAGAATGCAGAACACTGATGGAAGGAAAAGGCATGGGCTTCTTTGTGAAACTTCAGAGCGGATCTTCCAAGTCTATGATGGAAGCGAAACCTGTCTTTCTCTTCTTCGGACTACATGAGAGCGCTTCCTTGTACGATGGTTAAGTGGGAACGGGTTGCATTTTCTCTTATTCGCCCTTAACTTCTTATAGGTCATACAGATCACTTCTTCATTAAATGAAGCAGATATTTAAGTCCTGTTGCTTTCTGAGCACTAATAATACAGAGGAACCATATACCGGCATCGGTAGACCATCCTCTCTGAGAGCTGAGGAAATCATGAAAATGGTAACCTCGGCTCCAGCTGCCTCCAAAGTTTGTTGTGCACATGGTGGGTGTGGGGAGAAAACAGAACAGCAGATGATTTAGATCAAACCAGGACATCGATCAATAGTTCTTAATGAGAAATTTTGATTTACAAATATTGAATATACTCACATCCATTCTGATTCCGGGAGGACCCACGTGGCTCAGAGCAGAGGTGTGCTCTGCCCTGTTTTCAAAAGGCGTCACTTTACAGATGCACACCTGTCTTGAAGAAGAGGTAGTGCGCACTGGAAGTATAACCTGCCTGCCTGCCTATTCAATCTGTGTGCTGAGCAAACGCTTTGGGACATTGACTGGATGAAGAAGGAAAAGGCGGCTCATTAACAAACTGCAATAATCAAAGGACACACCTTGCTTGTGGACTGGTGAAGATCAAGGACTGCAACCTCCAGTATGATTGTAGCTCCCTGTAAAGAAAACCAAACTCCTCACAAGTGGACTGACCATAAACAGTATCACGATAAGCAGACGTTTCTGGGAAACTAACAAATGCCATGCCCACAGATTCTCTCCTAACAGCTCTGCTGCCTTAAAGTGAGCATAGGGTTGATTCTGTCTCCCTGTAGAGGCAGGCATTCATTGATGATCTCTCCCACCAAGGCATCCATCCCCCGTCATGTCTTCCCCCAGTGCAGGCATTAGGTTTCCTCACCTGTGGGCTCAGGGACTTTACTGTGATTCTCATCCACCTTGTGACTTATATAACTCCTGAATCTGCATGACTATCCATAAAAACCCCCAAACAATAAAGATGCTCTCTTCTCAGCCCCAGGCCCCCCTCTCTGGCCCTGAACCCTCTTTTCCTGTCCTCCTTCCCTGTTTCTTTTCCCTTGTGCTCCTCTCTGGTCTCCAGATCTCCACGTGGACCATCAAGCGGGGTTAAGGTGAGCATGCTACCATGGAATGTGTCTGACTTCTTTATTTCACTCTCTCTTCTGTCTCTCTTATTCTCTGTGTCTTTACTGTAATTTTCCCGTCATCCTGTACAATTGTGCCTGCTGGCTTTGATGATTTGTTAGGATCTGGCTGCCCTGACATATGGCACCCAATGTGGGGCACAAACCCACGACCCTGAGATTAAGAGTCTCATGCTCTACCAACTGAGCTAGCCAAGAATGCCCTCTTGTTTGAATCCCACAGATAATACCCATGGAAGCAGAATCCCAGAAATCAAATGACTTGTGTTGTGAAAAGCTGCCATGAAGACCCTCTTAAAATGCTAAACGGTAAAGACGGCCCTTTGAGCACTGAGGTGTGCGTGACCTAAGTCATGGCATTCTTTTTACCCATGATTTCATAAACATGTGAAAACTGGGCAATGAATCAAGATGAATGGATGCATTTGCATTATGACATTGGTAGAGAACACTGACATTACCATGAACTGAAAGAATAAGAAAATTTACCTTGAAAGAAGTCTAGCCAGGATGCTCTGGATCAGGGAAGGTGGTGAGACCTCATTCATCTCAAGGACTTTGAACATGTTATCTGAAGGGACCAGTCCCTGGAGATGGACAGCGTGCTCGGTCAATTGGAGAGTCAAGGAAAAGGAGAAAGACCTTCACGGTGGGTATGTTAGCCTGGGTCAACTAGAAAAACAAATACATGGACACACATATGTGTATAAGAAAGAGACTTATATACAAGAGCAACTGAACACCGAGAAAGCATCCCAATCCTGTCCAAACCAAGCCCATAAGTCTGGTATTAGCCCATCTGTTCGATACCAATCTATAAAGTCTTCTTTGGACTCACGAAACATGTAGTGATGCAGAATGTAGAAGATCACAGGTCAGTGGGTAGAAAGTCTTTGGATCCAGAGTCATTGGAAACATGTCAGCACTGGCAAGGGTCTCTGCATCAGAGTGTGTCCACGTGTCTTGTCAGCTGCTATGTCTCCCAGAGTGTGAGCAGAAAGTCTCCCACCTCTAAGGAGGAAATACCAGATTTCCCAGAACTCTCAGGAGGCCATGCCCACACAGAAGCCTCATTGGCTATAATTGGATTGACAGACTAGATTCCATCCCTTCACTCATAATCCTCTCAAATTGACAATTGTATAACTACTACAGTAGGCTTGACACAGTAGCTGCAACCATGAACTCAAACTTAAGACCTATGATCATGACCCAGGGTGGGGCAGTGTTTTCCTCTGTTGTCTGCAGGGTCGCTAGAGTCAGAGCTGCCTGGAGGGCACCTCAGAGAATGACCAGCCTAGGGAAATCATTTCCTGGGCCTTTCCCCCCTAGGGACTCATCTTGGCAGGTGTGAACTGCTAAAATTTTAGTTAGAAGTCAAATAGCAAACTGGAGGCACTACCCAGGAAGTCATAGATATATATTATGATTCAGAAATATGGAAAGGTCATATGCTAAATGCCACTTTGCTTATGGATGGAAAAAGCTTGGAGACAACTTTTGTATTACATACTACTCTAGGCCCACTGGATGTCAGTAAAATGACTCAGGATTCTCACTCACTGCTACTGAGTCAATGCCAACTCACAGCATCTAGAGAATGGGCTAGAACTGCCCCCTGTGAGTTTCTGGTACTGTACATCTTTACCCAAGTAGAACACCCAATGTTTCTCCCAATGAGTGGCTGGGGTTTCGAACTACTGACCTTGCAGTTAGCATCCCAATGCATAACCACCATGACGCCAGGGCTCCTGTGACTACAAGTGTTAGTAGATCTAAGTGTTTTCCCCAGGAGTACTAACATCCACCTAATTTCCTCTTGATCCCCTCTAGCATGTCTTCAGCCTGTTTCCCCCAGGACCAGGCTACCTCAAGGGCATTCATTTCTTTTCCTATTTCATCAACCAACCCAAGGATCCAGAATATTGGAGTTGAAAAGAAGTCAATTTAATATTTATCTTGAATGTATTTCTGATAATATTGTCATGAGATAACAGACAATGAGCTTCAAAATGGATTTACTTCACTTTCAAACCCAGTTTGTTAGGGAACCTGCACATCAATGGGCACATTGAAGCGATCTCTAGCAGCCAACACTAGAGATCTAGAGATTGTAGTCATGATTAGGCTTCTAACTTTTCTTTTCCCAAATTCTTGCTCTACTAATGGATTCCACTTCAGGGAAGAGAGTTGGGGTTAATTTTAAGGGCCTAGAGCAAGGTTTCTCATCCTTCTCACCATTGACTTCCTGATTAGGAATTCGTTGCCATGCGGGAGGGGTGTGGGAAAGGGGGGCTATCCTGTGCACTCTAGGATATCAAGCATCATCCATGTTTCTCTGTCCGTTGGATGCCAGAATCAGAATCACTCCTTCCCAACGTGATAAGGGCTAAGTGTCCTCCCAAACTGCTAAATGACTCCTGGGGAGTCAACCTCCCCTGGCTTTGAGCAGCTGGCTTCATGGAGATAGAATGGTATGAGGCCTTCAACGGTGTAAATGATACGTCAGCAAATAGACTAACCATGTAACTCTGTTTAAAAGCAATACCAATAGCTGAAATGTGAGTAATGAGAAATGATTCATTTGAGAGGTTAGTGTCAGTTTGAATTGGTTGCTAATTGAAGTAGCTGTGAATTGTAACTATTGATTTAAAATGCCTTTCATGGGAGGCAGAAAGTGCTGTAATGAGATAGACAGTGATAAGAAGAGGAATTTGAAGGTCCTGTAGACAAAATTCAGGAGCACTGAGGGTGTAGCTGCCCTCCGCAAGGTTTGAAGTTCAAAACCATGAGCCACGTTGCCAGAGAAAGATGGAACTTTCTATTGCCGTCAACATTTATAGTCTTGGAAACTGAAAGGGGCCAGCCAGTTCTACACTGTCCTACAGGGTCTCTAGGAGTCAGCATCAACTCCATGACAGTGAATTTGTATGTGTGTGTGTGTGTGTGTGTGTGTGTGTGTGTGTGTGATAGTGGTTATGCATTTGGCTGCTAACTTCAAGGTCAGACCAACCCAGCCATTCAGCAGGAGAAAGGCAGGGCTTTCTATTTACACAAAGAGTGACAGTCTCAGAAACTCAGTGATGGTTGCATTCGGTTCTCTAGGGTCACAAGGAAACACCATTGACCTCATGGAAGTGAGTTTGGTTTTTAAATTTTTAATAGACAAAATTAAGAAATCCTCAGGCACGGGAGCTAATATTCTTGGCTGCTACCCAAAAGGTTGGTGACTCAAACCCCTCAGAGACTGTAGGACAAAGATGTGGCAGTCTGCTTCCATACAAATTGCTGCTTTGGAAACTTATGGGAAAGTTCTACTCTGTTTCACAGGGTCCTGGGAGTCAGAATTGACTCAATTGTAATGGGTTTGACTTGAATAGACAAAATAATAAATCTCTGTGGGATGATTAATAGCACATTTTCTTCATAATCATATGAGTCAAGACTATCAGGAAATTCTACCACTTATAATATTCATTTGGGAGGTGTGCCCAGAAACAGCCAACAAAAGGTAGCTTGGTAAATAGGAGAAGATGATTCTTGAAACCTCATTATGAAGAAGTGGTTCAAGGTCAGCTTCTCTGCACATTAGCAGAGTGTATGTTTTCTGAATGACTTAGCCTTTTACTCTAAAGCCTTCCTCTAGATTCTAATTGGAGAGTCTTTAAATCTTCAAACTTGGACACGTTGGAGAAGAGATTCAATTATGTGTGAGTTGCAAATAGAAATGCGTCTGCTTGGCCAATATTTCTCACTGTGCCTGTGACAAGGCATGGCAAACAACCCACCTACTCCCAGGGGCTAGCTGCCCATTTGCTGGATTTATGTCAGACAGGGAATGATTAGGAATCCAAGAGATTGCAAAAGCCACTTGGGTCATACCTGTCAATTAAATGGAGAAATTATGTACAAAATTAGGATTTCAGAGACCCAGATATTTAGGCAGATATAGCTAGGTCCTGAAACCTTTGGAAATCAGAATATAGTCCACTGACCCTCTGGGGTAAAAATTCCCATTAAATTTACAATTCTTCAATGTTGATACTGTCCAGGGAGCAAAGGAATTAAGACTTTCTTTTGTAAGATGTTATTTTTCTTTGATGTGGCCTAAATTCTGACTCCATCTTCCCCGTAGGCTGCAAAGAAAAAGTCGTATGTCCTATGACAAGGGCCAGCTGCTTCTGGAACTTTCAAAGGGCCGTAGTTTAGGGTTCTGCCACTGTATGTATAGACACCTACAGATGGTTTAAATGGGGAAAAAAATATTAAAGGCTAAAACGGATTCTATGCAAAAGCACATGTCATCAGATGTAAATACACACGGAAGGAACGTGACATTTGGACATTGTATGTGTAAAGTGATATAGATCTTATTTTATATAAACATCCTTTGTCTGTCTTTTAGAAACTGCACGCATCAACTTTTAACTAGCTAGGACTTCGCCTTTTTCATAATGGAGAAGCTGCTTTCACGAGTGTGTTGCACTAAGTCAAAAAGCGTTTTAGGAATTGCTTACAATGAATTGTGGGTCATTTGAAATAAATTTGTAGGAGGCCTATTAAATCTCTTTCCTTCTTTACTATGAAACACCCTAAAGATCATTTCTCTAATGCATTGGCCTGTCAAATCTGTATAAACAAGTATAAATGTTAAAAAAAAATTAAAGAATACTAATCAAGGGACACAAGACATACACTGCTTAATAAATCTTACCTTCAATTTATTTGTCTAGTATTACAAAGGCAGAGGAGATATCAATTAATATAGGCAAAGAGGACCCATAATTTATAATTAACTGGCAAGTGGTTTGTAACAAACAGCAGCACTGAGTCTAATAGCCGGTAGAAAAATAACTAGTGTTGATTTGTCCCTTGGCAAATTAATAGAGTGCTTATCAATGACAGGGTTACATAAAACTGCTAAATAAATAATCATCAGTGAGTTCGAGTGAAGCAGATCTTTAACAAGCTTAATCTGAACCTCTTGACATCCGTGGACTATGAAGAGATTAAATGGTAAGGAAGAGGAGATACAGTGTGCACATTGTAAGCATGCTCAGTAAATGCACCAGATCATGTTCCTATGTAATGAGAAATAAAGAAACATTTTTATTGCAAAATTACTTTGAAAAATGATTTTCATTATAATTAGAGTGAAAATTATAAGAGATAGATCAAGCAAATGCTGAGCTGGAACACACCAGATGAGGCTTTCCCTACATCTCTTAACAAGGAAAGCACGTCATCTTTGTCACTTTGGATATAGTTTGGCTCGTTCGCTTCACTTTTATTACTCACCTTTGTGCAGCCCTTGCTTTCCAGCTCATATGTCGCCACGGCTACATTGGAGAGCTTGTTTGGGGGTGATGCATTTTGGATAGATCTGCTGCAGCAGTGTTAAAAATCAAATCTGTCACCTGACCACGCCAAGCTATCTCCACTCACCTCATCTGCATGCGAAAGCTGGACCCTAAATAATGGAGCCCGAGGAAGAATTGATGCCTTTGATTTATGGCGCTGCCAACAGATCTTGCAGGTGTCCCTATGTCAGAAAGAGGAACGGATCCGTCTTGAATGAAGGACATTCATAATACTCCTTGGGCGTGGGGATGGGAGACTTCATCTAGCATACTTTCGACCTGTTCTCCAAAGGGGCCAATATAGTAGAGGGTCAGCAAATTAGAGCAAGATGCCAATGAAATGGAGGAACAGACACGGAGGCTGAAACCACAGTGTCAAAGGTAGGAACCGGGGTGAGGACGCTGCAGGACAGAGCGGTGCTGATTCTGTCGTAGGTAACGTGTGTAGGGGGTGGAGCCAACTCAATGGTGGCCTCTGACAACAGTGATTTCACTGTAGATGGACATTCATCATGGAGGTCAATTTGATCGATGCCTTCCCAAGGAGTCCCCAGTGAATTCTATGGAATTCTATGAATTTTTCCCCATACGGAATGTTTTATCATTCAAAGTTTGTACTGCATGTCACCTGTGTTCCCCTGAGTTAGGAAATGTAAAATACCACATGCCTTTTCTTTTTGGAAGACGGTATTTTAAAAGTTTTGCAAATATATTCATATTACAATTAACCATTGCCTTCAATTGATTCTGACTCATGGCAACGCTAGGATGGTGTGACACTGCTCTATGCGGCTTCCCACGTGGAAATCTTCACAAAAGCTGGGTGCCCTGACTTTTCCCCAAGGAGCAGCTGGTGGGTTTGAACCACTGACCTCTTACTTAGCAACCAAGGGCTTAACCACTGCACCACCAGTGCTCCCTACTATTATAATACAAAGACTAGTCTCTGGTTGTTTTTTTTTCTTAATGAATTACCAATATTTTTAAAAAGATATCTAGATATATTCTCAAGGTGAACCAATTCCTAAATGGAAAGCTAGGTTTAAATGGAAAGCTAGGTTTCCAGGATGACCATATATTCCCCCCAGGTGTTCCTATGAGAAACAAAATTTGAGCAAATAAAGCTGGAGAAGTAGCACTTTGCTTCTTAGGGCAGAACAGATCCTTATCACCGCCTTTCCTGTGTTCGATTCCTCGGGCTGCTGTGATAAATTTGCACAAACTGGGAGACGTACAAAGCAGGAGCTTATTTTCTTACTGTTCTGGAGGCTGGGAATCTGCAATCAAGTCATTCTAGGGAAGACTCCAGGGGAACCTGCTTTGACTTTTCTTAGCTCCCGTGGTTCACAGCCACTCTTGGTATTCTGTAACCTGCAGGCACGTCACACGTCTCTCTGTCTCTGTCTTCAGATGGCCATCTTCCCTCTGTGTCTGTGTCTGCATTTCTACTCATTTTATAAGAACATCTCCCGTATCTGATCAGGACCGACCATGGTTCAATAGAATCTTATGCTGCCATAATGGATGATATCGCTGAAGATCCTATTCTGAAACAAGGCCACATTCACAAGGGTCTGAGATTAGGACTTCAATCTATGGTTTTGGAGAACACTTTAAATCTAGAACACCAACATCCCTAGAACCTACAGGGAATGCCGTCTCTGCTGGGGTTAACCATTAAACCATCAAGCTAGTAAATCTTTAGTAAAAGATTAGTAGATCTTTGCTTCTCTCATGAACTCCATGGGAGAAGTTGTTTGCACCATTTATAAATGGTAGACCATTTATAGTTTAGGATATCTTGTATTTTCTTATGCTAAATGTCAACCAGTAGACTCAAACATACCAACAATCATAAAGGTGGCACAGAATCAGACAATCTTTCTTTCTCTACCTACTCCTTACTGGTCAATCCCATCCTTAACCTTATTTTCACACTTACAATAATAGTAAAAAAAATCTACTCTCTGACTATTGCACATTGCGATATATGTCTGGTAGCCACCCATTTCAAGGCATGAGCATGAATGATTCTGCATGGGGTACTTAGGGTTATTTGTCAAGGTGACTGTGTCATGACTTTCAGTGACTTGACATGTATGTATGCTGTTGCTTTCACAGTTCTGTAAAGATGTAGCTTGGTACTTATATAATGATGTCATCATCCTCCATTTGGGGATTTGATGTGATGGTTCTCAATTGTCGCATAAGAACCTGGATGTTGGAACATGTTAGTACGTGAGGAAAGGGTGTGTTCACATTGGAGCAGACATAACTGCAATTAACAATAACAGTGAAAGCTGAGTGTGTGTGTGTGTGTGTGAGAGACAGAGTGTGTGTGTGGGGGTATGTGTGTGTGTCATATTTTTAGCAGCAGCAAGCTAATCTGAGACTTCGCTATTACCTAAAAGTGATCAAATCTTGGATTTCACTATATTGCTTCCCTGAGTGGCAGATCAAACTTCCGGCAACCCTTTGATCATCTAACCCTTAGTATTTCGCGTATTAGAAAATGGACTCCTATAGGTAATGGCATCACCTTTTAGGAAATTTAAACAGCTAAATCAACTAAGAGCTATTCTTAACTTGTTCTCACCATCATGTCGTTTAATCCACTAATGCCACCTAAATGAATCACTACATTCTTTTAATTATGTTTCTGAAAGCATTCTTTAATTTATCCACACCACTGCAACTAGCTTGCTTTCCATATCCTATTGCCCAGAACCTGGGAATACTTGATAAAATAATATAAAACTTATTGCATAATAAAAACTTATTGCATAAGTTGAAGATCAATAAAATAGGGAGGTTATCCTTGGACTATAGGCTTGGACCTAATGCAAATGGGTCTCAAAAAGTGGAATTGGGGAGGGCAGAGCAAGGCAATGAAGTGCATAGTCACTCTCATTTTCTCCCCCAGTAATGAACCCACTAGCTAATGAACAATTGTCTAGCACAGAGCAAGGTTTGGATGGCAACAGAGCTTTGGAGAGCAGGGCTGAGTCCAGAAGTGGGAGAGAAGATAAGGGGTCTGGCACAGAAGTAGGGAGATTCGACCCATGAACGTTTGGCATATTTGCGCACTAGCATCATTTTGAGATGGTGCTGGACAACACCCCAAATAGGAGACAGCAGCAGGGAACTTGTTCTGTGACATCTGTAACCCCATGTTTTACAGCAGACCAGATTGGCCTTGGGAGTTCCTGGAATGTGCAATTGAGAGGAGGAAAAGGCCCTGCTAGACAGCACTGTGGAATCTCACTGAGGCCCCAGGAGGACCGGAA
This sequence comes from Tenrec ecaudatus, assembly GCF_050624435.1. Lineage (NCBI taxonomy): Eukaryota > Metazoa > Chordata > Mammalia > Afrosoricida > Tenrecidae > Tenrec > Tenrec ecaudatus. The sequence continues at coordinate 5,060,031 of NC_134546.1, forward strand.
CGCAGACTGGAAGGAACTGCCAAGACACAGAACTAGGGGAATACTTTGCATGACTCTTTGCCCACAGAATGACACCATGGGAGTGCTCATGACGGGCCACCTATGAGGGAAGGAATAGAGCACCACCCTCATCACCGAGAAGCCAAGCTCCACCTCTTATGTTGGCATCTGCCATCTGTTCAACCACCCAGTGCTATGAAGATGGTTGCATTTCAGAGATCAAGCAGTCACAAACTCCGAATTAGCACTAAAAAACAAAACAAAAAACTCACTAACAAAGAGTAGGAACACCCTCCAATTGTTCTCAAGAATACTCGGACTGCCGCAACATTCTCCATTGAAATGGCTGGCGCAGGGAGCAAGTCCCAACTGCTTGGCTGCTGTGCTACCAGGGTGCCCAATAAGAAAAATGTTCTACAAGTCCCAGAAAACAAAATTTAAAGTAAGAAGAAAGAAGAAAGATAACAGATTAGTCCAGGTTCAACAACAAATAGTAAAACACACAGAATCATAATAAAAGAAACCACCCAAACATTCCGACAGTAGTTGACAGGCAACTTTACTCAATCTCTTCGAAAACATAGAAGAGAAAATGAGCAGAGCTAAAGTCTTAATCCTAATGCCGGACCCAGGAAAAGACACCACAGAAAAAGAAAAAGAAAGACCAATATCCCTTATGAATTTAGATTTTTAAATTCTCAACAAATTGGCAGTCAACAGACTTGAGCGGTGTGTGTGTGTGTGTGTGTGTGTGTGTGTGTGTGTGTGTGTGTGTGAGATATCATAAATTATGATCAAGTGGGATTCTTATTACAAATATAAGGGAGGTTCAACATTAGAAAATCAATGTAATCCACTACATAAACAAGAAACTCATGATCACATTAATTGTTGCAGAAAGTACTATCAATAAAATTTAATCCCCTTCCTGATAGACTCTCCGGGAAAATAAGAGAAGGGGATTTTTCTGGACATAATTTAAGACGCATATGCAAAAGCAACAGCCAACCTTCTACTCAGTGTCGAAAGCCCGGAGTCTCCCCTTTGAGAAAGGCTCATTATTGCCTTTCTAACTCGAATTGGACTGAAAGCTGTAACCAGAGCAATAAGATAAGACCAAATTAAATTAAAGACCAAGAAATAAAACTGTCTAAATGTGTAGAAGTTGACAGGATGCTATACATCGAAGATTCCACAAGGAAATGGCTAGAATGAATAGCAGGCTGTAGCATCCTCGCAGGGGTACAGGATCAGTCCACAAAAATAATGTGGGTCCTCTACACTAACTCCTGTTCCGCTGCCTTTCATAAGGGTTTCAGTAGCTAATCACTCAGAAGGGAACCGCCTACTCCTTCTTTGTCATTAAAAAGACCGGAAAAAAAGGAAAGAAAAGCCCAACGTGGACGTCAGAAAACACTCTGAGCCTTGCTCTTGAACGCAGAATACCTACAGGTAATTAGCGAAAGTCCCTAACGACAACAATAACAGAAAGAAGCCTTAACGGCACTGTTGGGTAAGTGTTCGACTGAAGACCCCCCAAATGTTGGTGGTTTCAACCCACCAGCTGGTCCCAGGAAGCCCCTGAAATGCTAAGCGTGAGGCGGGGCGTCAGCATGGATGCCAGGACCGTGGAGTACAGAGAGCCAGGGGTCTTGAAGACTTGTGGATCAACACCAAGAAAGTAAGCAAAAGCCCAGGGAGCAGACCACGTTTATAAAAAGCTGTGAAGTGATCTACCCTTAAACCAGTCCTTAGTTACAACCACGGCCCAGTCCAATTATGGTCATCGTAGATGACTCCAGACAAAATGGAGGGCAAGCGTGGGGAAGTATGAAAATTCTTAAAACAAACAATAAAACAAGCCAGAAAAACTGGGCTAGTAGATTGTGCAAAAGACTCTTTGGGACTAGACAATCAAAATTAGAACCAGTCTCCTAACATCACCCATCTATGTGAAATAGCAGAGACACACGAGATAAAGCTATGACTATAAAACCGGTACCCTATTAAAAATCATCTTCATGAGACCCTTCACTCAACACGAAGATGGAAAAGAAAAGGGATGTGGGGAGATTAGAATATTGGAAAGGGGATTAAAAACAAGACAAAGACAATGTTGATACATTGTGATTAATATAACTAATGCCATGGAATAATTTCTGCAGGAATGATCAAGCGGGAACCGAATTTACTTTGTACGCTAACACTGAAATTTCAATAAAGCCGTAATTAAAAGAAAAAGTGGAAGAGGAAGGCCAACGGGCATTGTAACAATTTGAGCCATGATCTGAGCAGGTGAGAACAATTCACCCCATTGTTATTATCTTTGAAGATGGACAAAGTGGAGCCAACAAATGCAGGTGACTCTTCAAGAGAGGCAAGGAATCCAATTCTTCTTCAGCGCCTCCACAAAGAGAGTCTTTTGATACCTTCCTTTTAGCCCAGGGAGACCCATGTCAAAGTCTTACCGATTGGCCTATGAGAGAACGAAACTGTGTTCTTTTAAGCCCTGAGTTTATAATACTTTGTTACAGGATTCAGAACGAAGTAATACAGCTTTGTAGCCAGCCTCCCTGTCTTCCGCTCATCTTCGGGTCAATTTGTCAATCTGTTGCCAACCCTATATTTTAAAACCGTAACTCTGACATTTACACTTTGTTGTGTGCAAGTATTTAATTGTTTTTTTGTGTGGCTTTTTTTACAGTGCCAAACAAGAACCACACTCTTTTATCAGGATATGTGAAGCTCTTCCTGATCTAGTGTGAATTTCCCTTTCCAGCTTTTATTTCTACTATATTTACCCTTCCCTCGTTTCTTCTTCCCTGCATTTACAAAAATATAGCCTACACTCAACACACATTAGCTTAATCGCAGCTTCTGGAAAATACCAATTACCTTTATGGCTGCTAAGCACTTGTTCATGCTGTTCACTTTGTGGGGTTGGCTCACCCTCTCGCGCTCTTCCTGATGCATCCACCAAGCAGAAACTTCTTCAGGACTCAGTTCCAGGCGCTTCTTTCATGATTACTGGAATGGTCCAAACATCTCCACTTCAACTCTTCTTGCTTCTTGCCTAGACGTGGGGAGTACTTGGTAGGGTCCAGGCATGCTCTTGTTCTAAACACGGTACAAGTATTAACTCATTTATGTCCCACAACCACTGTATGAGAAAGATAGAGATGGCATTGACTCACAGAGAAGCTAAGTAACCTGCCCAGGTTATAAAGCTACAATGGCGGAGCTGCAATTCCACGGCAGACGGTCTGACTCTAAAGCCTGACTTCTCAACCATTCCTCCGAACCTTCTGTGCATTAGAGGACAAGGACAATAATTACTTCATGGAAACAGAAAACTTACAATACTGTTTTCGTGGGTAAAGGCACTCAACTTTATTAGTAATTAAACCCCACTACCATCGAATGAATTCCCATTTGTATCCTTGAGTTGGTTCCAACTAATAGTGACTCTGGGCATGACAGAACCAAACACGGTCTGGTCCTGTGCTAGCCAGACAATGGTTCTTATCGTTGGAGACCATTTTTGTACCCAACCACTGTGTCAATCCGCCTTGTCTAGGGCCTTTCTCTTTTTTGCCGTGCCTCTACTTTCCCATGCCTCATATCTTTCTCCAGGGACTTGGCTTTCCTGAAAACATGACCAAATTACTTAAAAGGAAGCCTCATCATATTTGCCTCTCAGGAGCATTCTGGCTGTACTTCTTAATGACAGACTTGTTTGTTTGTTTTGGCATAGCATAGTACTTTCCATTGTGTTTTCCAGCACCATAATTCAAATGCATGAGTTTTTCTTTGGTCTTCCTTATACAATGCCCAATTTTCACATGCACATAAGGCAATTGAAAATTCACATGCATATAAGGCAATTGAAAATTCACATGCATATAAGGCAATTGAAAATGCCATGGTCCTTCTGATCGCCTTTGGGTCAATGTACATGTTCTGAATGAACACAGTTAAGTGTCCTGGCTCCCATTGGTCTCAGGCTGTCCACAGCTTGTTTGATCCACGCAGTAAATTTCCTTGGCTTCGTCAATAAAATACAAGGAAACATCCTTCTGATATCGTATACTTTCAGCCAAGGTTCATCTGAAGGCAGCAATGACAAAACCTATTTCACATGCTCTTCTGAATGCCTCTCCCTGTCCATGTAGCTCTGCAATCTTTGCTGGTTGATCTTCAGCAAAATTGTACTTGCCTGAGATGTTAATGATACTGTACTCTAATTTGACCATTCCATTTGGTCACCTTTCTTTGGAAAGGGTAAGAATATGGATCTCTTCCAGTCCGTTGGCCAAGTAGCTGTCTTTCAAATTTTCTGGCATTGAAAAATGAGTACTTCATCAGCTTGTTGAAAAATCTCAGTTGGCAGTCCATCAGTTCCCCGAGCCTTGTTTTTGACTTGGAACGTGGTTTGCTTCTGGTCATTGCAAACGGTTTATAACTAAACTGTGGCTGCGGTCGCTCAACATTATGAAGATTCTCAATGCCATCGGATTTTACACGTTAAAGTGATTAATTTTATACTAGACAATTTCACTCCAATTAAAAGAACACTGCTTTACAAGAGAACTTGACAACATGACATAATCTTAGACCCAACTCTCCGTGATCTCCCTACTTTCAATATAATTGGCTCATCAAGAAAAAAATGTTCCTGAAAAATTTGCACTTATTAAAACTTTTTGAGAATTTTTGCATTAATGCTCAAGAGAAATTTTGATCTGTTGTTTCCTTTCTTGTGTTTCTCTTTGGTGTTTTGCTATTGGCGTAATGAGGTGAGAAGTGCTCTATTCTCTTCAATTTTATTGAAGTATTTAAATGCAGTAGAGATATTTTCCCAAATATTTGGTAGCAGTTAGCAGTGGTCTATCTGGTCCTGAAAGTTTCCTTCTGAAATGTCGTATTATAATTATTTAGGATATCTTTTCCTTTTTATGGGAGACAGACAGGGCTTTGTCGGTTGATAAAGAGTCTCAGAAACCCACAAGGGCCCTTCCGCCTGACCTTATGGGCTAGCGACGAGTGGACATGGACTCAGTAACCGTGAATTTCTGTTGTTGCTGTTTGTTTGATTGTTTTTATTTTCTTCTTGGGTGAGCTTAGAGAGTTTGTGCTTCTCGGAGAATGCCTTCCACTTCAACTAAAGTTTTGAATATATGGTATAAAGTTATTCATAATCTTCCCTTATAATTCTTTAAAGCAAAAATATGACCCACGGCCATCGAGTTGGTTCCAAGTTGTAGAGCCTGCGTCATGATGCAGATGTGCATAACATCTCAGTCATAACCCTTCCCGGTATGGACTTGGAATACTGATTTTTCTGTACTATTTTACAAGTTTCTGTTTCATTTATTTCTGATATGAATGATATTCTACTTATTTTCTGTAATTTCCTTGTTCTGCTTCTTGCTTTTGTTCCTTGAGGTTGCTAGCTTCAGACTTTTCTTCGTGTTAATATATAGGTGTTTAGTGTCATCGTTGTCCTCATCCTACCCCAAGCAGTGCTCTGGAAAATTCCACTAATTCTTTTATATTGTGCTTTTATTTTTATTTTATTTTTTGCAATATTTTCCGGTTTCGCTTTTGAAGTCTTCTTTGACAAATGGTTAATTTTGAGGTGTGTTAAAATTCCTAATTATTTTGGGAAACATGGTTAAACATGGAAAATTCTTTCAAAAATATTTTTGGCTTGATTTTCTATTTAATTTCCTGATTCTTACAAAATACTTGATAAAATTTGAATTAAAAACATTTCCACACATTTTCTTGGCTTAGAATATGGCCTTTGTAAATGTTTGGTGCTTTTTTGAAAATTTTTATTCACCAGTTGGTGATATAGAATGTTATATATAGCTATTTATATGTGTGTGTTTATATATGTTTATCAATGTTATAGCTATAATTATTCTCTCCAGTAGAACAAATTAGGTTAATCTGTTCAGTGTTTCATGCATTCTATGCACTTAGTGGTTTTCTGTCAACTTCTAGCAGCTATGGAGGCTTGGTGATGCAGAGGTTACCTTGGATTATGATCAGCAGGTTGGTAGTTTGAAACTGACAGCAGCTCCACGTGAGAAAGACAGGGAGTTTGGTTTCTGGGAATGGTTACACTCTTGGAAACTCCCAGGGGCCGTTCCAGCCTGTCCTGCGGGCTCTCTGTGCATTAGCGTCAATTTGGTGGCAGTGAGTTTCGCTCCATGGCTTATCTATCAGATATTGGGAAAGAGATGCTAACCTCTCAGATTGCATTTGCGAATTTAACTATTTTTCCACCTAATCATATTAATTAGCATTTCCACATTCTCATAAACATTTAAGAGTTCTATGTTCTTGTCATGAATTAAGCCTTTGATAATTATGCTATGGTATATGCCGTTGATAATATTCTTTGTCTGCCATTGATGCTATCTGACCTTAGTATGGTTAATACAGAGATCTTTTGATCAATATTATTAGGGGATATGGTTTCCTATCCCTGTGTGTTAAAACTATTTATGCCTGTTTTATAGTTAAAATCTAATCATGCATATAGGCTACATTAAAAAAATCTGACAATCATTGACTTTTAATTGATGTCGTTAGCTCATTTTTAGTGTGATAATTAATATGGTTAGGCTGAATTCTATTATCTTACTATTTGTCTGTCTCTGTTCATGTGTCTCGTCCTTTTTTGATTTCTTCTGGATTTGGTGAGCATTATTTATTATTCCATTATATATTCTTTTTTTACTTATAAACAATATATCTTTGTTTTACTACTTTGATGGTTGTTTTAATATTTATAGGATGCATTTTAAATTGTAATGTTTTACCTTTAAGTATTATTGTATTACTTCATGGTAAAAAACGTAATCACCGTATATATCCAGTTCAATCCAAATTTTATTCTCTGGGTTTTAGAACATACATACAAAAATATACTTTCAAATACTTATATATTTTAGCTTTAAAATTTATTATTTTAAATATTTAATAATTTATTTTAAATATTTATGTTTTAAAATATAAGTATAATAAATAAAATTATATATTTTATGTATATTCTAAAACCCATAACACATTATTATTCATTTTGTTGAAATGACCAGTTAATTAAGAGAAATACAAATAATAATAAAGTTGTAAATATCCACTCAGTTTAGTACTTGTCCAATGTCTTCACTCTTTGGTATAGACCGATATTTTCATGTTATTTTTTTCTCCTCAAGGAATTTCTTTAACATTTCTTATTTGCTAATCTGATAGTACTGATTTTTTCAGCTTTTGTACATTTACAAAAGTTATAGTTTTAGTTTCACTTTGATTTTGAAAAATCTTCTTCCCCAGCAGAGAATTGTAGACAAACAGTTATTCACTTCTGCGTTTGCTTGATTATTTTGTGCTTTCAGTACTGTAAATATATTGCCCCATTTCCCTCTCATTTTCATTGATTCAGAAAGAAATATGTTGCCATTCTTATCTTTGTGTTTTGTATACTGTGGCCTTTTCTCTGAATATTTCTTCTCTCTCTTAATAATGTCCTTTGAGCTTGGAGATGTTTCATTACCGTGTACCCCCGGGGTCATTTTCTTAATGCTTCATGGATTTGGGTTCATTGGCTTTCTTGCATTCATTATATCGGTGGTTAAAATTTTTCATCAAATTAGAAAAACCTCTAACATTGTTTCTTCTTCTTTTAAACTTTTACCCCTCTCTTCTAATTAAAATATCCCTATTCCATATCTCTCATACAACTTGAAATTGTTGCTCTTTAATAATCTCTTTTTAATCCTTTTTTCCCCTTCTCTGTTTAAGTTGAGGGCTCATGTTGTAGCCCTGGTGGTGCGGTGCTTACGCGTTGGACTGCTGCAGCAGTTCGAAACCACCAGTGGGGTCATTGGAGAAAGAGGAGGCTTTCTACTCTCATAATGAGGTAAAGCCTCAGAACTGCACCGGGACAGTTCTACCCTCTTCTATGAGTCAGCACACATTGTTCATTTGTTTGGTTTGAGTGCTATAGACACTGGGCTGCTCACCACAAAGTGGTCTGTTCAAGCCCACCAACCAAGCCCTGGGAGAATGATGAGGCTGTTGGCTCCAGTAAACACTACGGTCTCAGAAATCCTGGATTCCATGACTTGGAATTGACTCTGTGCCAGTTTATTTTATTTTGGATAGCAGCTATTGTAATGTATTCAAGTTCATGCGTTTTTTTCCTTATGTAATGACAAATCCTTGTTAGTTCTCTCCATAGTAATTTTTATTTGTAGACATTTACTTTGGGTCTTGCTATATTCTATATTTCTTCTAATACTTTAGAATGTATAAAATAGTTGTTTTCTTCTAATAATAGCATCTGTGTCTATTTGAGGTTTATTTTAGTTGATTAATTTTTCTGTTCACTATGTTTGCATTTTATTGCATGCCTAGTAATCTCTGACATTGTGAATTATTCCTGATTGAGTGCTGGATACTTTTATATTTCCACAAAATAATTTTGTCTTTAGATTTGGAAAAAAAATTTTTTCTCGGGAACAGTAAGCTTGTTTTGAATAAGTCTTACTTTTCCTTTATTAAACAAGTTCCCATGCAGTATTTGGTCTAGGGATACTTATTCTCCTACTACTTGGGCAAAATAAGTTCAGTGTCATTTATAATGTCCTGTGGAGCATGAGATTGTCTAACCTTGATCGTGTGGATAGCCCCCACCCCCCCACTGCCCTGTGCGCACACTAGACTGCTCTCTCTCATACAGGTGGTGCTTGCTGCTAGTAACTCTGGTCACTTCTGACTCGTAGAAACCCATGTTCAACAGAATGAGCCATTGCCCGGTCCTGTGGCATCCTTGTTATTGTTAAGTTTAAGATCACGGTTGCATCTACTAGTTCAATGTATCTCATCGATGGTCATCCGTCTGTATTTTTCCTGGTGGTTCTCTACCAAGCATGGTATCCTTTTCCAGGGACTGGCCTCTCCTGACAGCATGTCCTGCGTAGGTGAGAAGTCGTCAGACCAGCCTCACTTCTAAGGACGTGCTGGTTGTAATTGTTCCAAGGCGGATTTGCTTCGGCTTTTGTTCCTTCTTTTATTTGCTGCCATGCCCTTGCCAAGAGCTCAGGCTCAGTACTCCAAGGGGAGCTCTGTGGTCGCTGAAGTTCTTTCTCTGCTCTTCTTCTCTCAGAATCTGCCTGTGAAGTCAGACCTCCCTGTCTTCTCTCTATTCCGAACTCGCTCCTTTACTGAGACGAAGCACTGAAACCTGCCTGGGTCCCTCTTCCATCGACCACAGCTTGGAAACGGTCTCAAAACCGTCTGCTCATCTTGGTCCCAGAAATGAAATGCAGAAAGACAGCTTCTGACTTTTAACCCCTCCGTGGTCCTAGCTACATTCGGCAGCATTGCAGACTGTGGACTCATCTGGAGGCACCATTAGATTATATTCTTATCATGAAAAGTCACCGCATGTAAGTGGACATATGTTTTCTTCACAAATGGATGCCTTTCCTCCAAAAGTTGAACAGTGAATCAGAGGCTTCAAAATTTGTGTGGAAACACTTACGGCCCGGCTGAGAAGTTTCCTGTTAACAGAACTTATTGGTGTCAATTTTCCTAACGTAACGGTGGCTCCTAAGTTGTTCCTGAACCTGATGTTTCACAGAATCCTGGGCTTTTAAAGGTGTCACTCCCTTTTGGACGGCTGATTTGCAGAGCCTAGGACAAACATTTTCAATCACAGTTTCGGCAATTATACAGGGCAGCATTAAGTCCTCACACCGTGTTTTGAAAGGTTTTTTAGGCAGTTAACGTTGAAATGGATGGCAGGTCCAGCAAAGAAAATAAAGCACCCTTTTCTTTTTTTCCTAGCTCCAAATGAATGTTTTCACTTCAGGGCTCACAGAGCCATGTCCCCACATTTTTCCATGCATACTGCTTTTCCAGAATGATGTAAGTCAGGCTCCAGAGCCATGGCTCTCTGGAAGGAAACCAGAACCCAAATCCACATTTTCTGGAATGTTTCCCTGTCTGCCCTACAGTCAATGGAATCTCCCTCCTAAGTCCGGTCCAGCAAACGTCCATGCAGTGACCTTGGTGGGGCAAGTTAAGCATGTATATCGGTTGTTAATGGAAAAGTTCATTGTTCAAACCCAGTCGGTTATTCCACTGAAGGGAGACCTGGTTATCTGTTTCTTTAAATATTATTACCTATGATGCTCTATGGGGCAGTTGGGTCCTGTCACATGAGTCATTCTGCATGTCCAGTCAAAATAGACTCAACTGTACCCAGCAATAGTGAGCAGATCGAGGTATGATGCTTCTCAAACTAGCCCTGTGAGAATAAAATATTCTCCTATTGTTTTTCTTCCATTGTTTCCCACCACAAATGAATGTGCCACCATCCAGTTGATAAATTCTGATTCACAGCAACCTCATAGGGTAGAATAGAATTATCTCCCCCCGCTGTGCTTCTGAGCCTATAAAGCTTTTTGGGAGCAAAAATCCTCATCTTTCTCCTATAGAGGAGCTGGTGGATTTGAACTGCTGACCTTAAAATGAGCAGTGCAACTCATTATCCACTACGCCACCAGCACTCCTCCAGTTCCTACTGAAAGGATGTCTCAGCTTCTGGTGCCTGCAAAGAGGAGATTGTCCGTGTCCATTGAAGAGTGTGTGCATGCTCTCCATGACAAATGCCGAGGGCACCACTGTATGCAGTGAGGACACAACACAGGACGTCTTCACCTCTCGGAGACACTACAACCACAGGTGCCAACATGTGGGTGCCAACATGTCCAAGGGGATGTCATCTGGGATGATGTCACTGACTTCCATCGTTAACAACTGCTAGTGATTTCTCAAGAGGACCCTGAATACACCAGGGAGGTTTTGTGAAATCCTTTGCTTTTACTCATTCTGCTGTTGTACTTACTTATCCCACACCAGAAGTAAGAGGAAGTAACATTTTAGCTGACATATGAAGGGCAAGTGGAGGAAGGCAGGATTTATTCATATATATATATATATGTATATATATATATATATATATATATATAGTCTGGGTAGAGTACAGAAACAAATCCAGGGAGATTCATATGTGTATAAGAAAGAACTTTATATATAAGAGCAATTGAATATTGAGAAAACATCCCAGCCCAGTCCAAATCAAGTCCATAAGTCTGATATTAGTCCATATGTCCCATACCAATCTAAAAAGTCCTCTTCAGACTCACTTAATACATGCAATGAAGCCAAGTGCTGGAGGATCACGGGCTAGTGGGTAGAACGTCTTGTGGATCCAGTGGCAGTGTAAGCATCTCAGCGCTGGTGTGGTTCTCCATGTGGGTCTTCCAGCTCCAGGGCTCTAGCATAGCTCCATGGGTCTTGTCGACAAGAATGTCTTGCAGGGAGTGAGTGAATGTCTCACTTCCAGTGAGCTATTTGTCTCCTTACCACCTCCAAAGAAGGTCTTGATGCTGCAACCTGATTAACAGGCTAAACTCCACCCCTTCACTCTTACGTCTCAAATTGACAACAGATTAGGTAGTTACCACATGTACATTCAGATATATGTACTCAAACATACTTTCTATTATATATAAATTATATTATATATACTTAAATCCATGTGACAGTAATACATGTGGTCAAGTAACAGGTTCGTCCAAGTGTCTCAGAGCTCTCCTTGGAAAAGAAGCCAATGTGGGTCATTGCTGCAGAATAAATAGCTCTGCTTTGGTCCTTTCTGTCTCCAGGACACAGACTTGCCCAGAAGGAACTTGATTGTCCAAATAAATATTCTGGGAAGTAACCTGACCCATCATCATTCCAAACAAATTTAAATAGGTGAATTTTTAGATGGACACACTTTTGACTCAAAGCACATTTCTGCTGTGAGTTAAACATATCGTTTCCCATCCTTATGGGAAAAAATAACAATGAATGTCAGGTGGTAGAAGGGTGATATGACTTACAAATAAAAGGACCAGCAAGACACGTACGCCGGAACCCTGCCTGTTGCTGGAGACCAGGTTTGGGTGGCACCGGCTTCTTCGCTCAGAAAATAATTTGGTATTTGCTCAAATTAGGAAAGGGTTGTGTGTTTTTTAATCATACTTTTTAGTTTCTTTTTTTCCCATACATTTTAGTTTCATAGAATGATTCCTGGCTAAAAATAAAATTGAAAGAATGAGTGGGGGTTAGTTCATTGTTTATTCATATGTTCTCACTTATAACTTTGGTAGATGTGCTTGGACGTTTATTTAAAACTTTATTACCTGCTTGCCAGACCTGAACACACACACACACACACACACACACACACACACACACACACACACACCTTTCACCTTCTGGGAGCACTGGCATGTTTCAGAAGAGGTCTTGGGGTTGTTGAAGATGGGACATCTTATTCTTCGAGAAGGAACTATATATTGTTGTCAATAATTGTCATCAGCATTGAATCCTCACTGGTGGTGTCTCAATGTTCCCCAGGTAACAAAAGCAGCAGGCTAGGTGGCAGTTTCAGTGGACCGTGACCCTGGTATTGTGGAGCGAGTGGGAGTGTTATTGCTCACTGTCAACAAATATCACGTTCCTCAACACATGACGCTTCCTTCCTTACTGTGAGACACAGCAATGGACGCGAGACAGGTCTTCGCAGGGCTTCCATTCTATATTCGCATAGAATTAACTCATGCAGCATCAATAGTAAATGACAGATGAGCAAGTCTGATAGGAAGATTGAAACTACACCTCGAATGGGACAGAGTAGTTTAATGTGAAGTGCTGTTAGCACTAACAAGGAGTTATCAATAACAGACAAAGAAAACTCTCAAGTACACTAGTTTGAAGAGTGCTTACTCCAGGAAGGTATAAGCTTGAATTAGGGGTTAGGGAGGTGGGGTTTGCTCTCCTGAAGGCTAGGATCTAGACCTCATTAGAAATTACAAGATTGCAAATTGGAATTCCCTAGGGCAAATCTGATCCACAGGCCTGAACTGAACTAGGCAGACAGGGCAACACAGCATTGATTGGCCAGCAGGAGGCACTCGCCTTAGATTGGGATGGTGGTAGAGCCAAGAGTCCATCTGTGGGGGCACCCAAGGGACTCACTGGTCATTTACTTATTGATTACCTCTTGAAAGTTGAAGAGGATGCATATCAGTAGGAATATATCTTCCAAAAGATAAAAGTTAACATGTGTAGATGCATATAACAAAGGCCTCATCATCTACATCCCAAAGCCAGACACTGGAAACCCTTTGGAACATGTAGTTCTACTCCGTCACGTAAGGTGTCACCATGAGGTGGAATTGATTTTAAAGGAAAATAAAATGTTTTTGCTTGCCATAATCTTTATTTTTATAATTGCTCAAAGGTCCCCATTGACATCTAGCTTTCTTTTCCCATTGCACATTTCATATTCGGGTGCCCTAGTTTTTCGGAGTTCTTTAACCTCCTGGAAGGACTCTAGTCTTTATTCTTGAAAGATACACGTTCTCAACACTCTTGTCATTTATTCCTTTGTTTGCTTATTTATTTAGGTTTTCCTACTTTTTCTTTAACCCTTACTATTTATTAGGTTATTACTAAGAGATTCCCAAGATAATCCGTTCTTTCTCAGCTACATCCCTCCTTTGTTGTATAGCAGCAACTCTTGGTAATTATGATAGATCACTCTAAATTCTCTCTCTCTCTCTCTCTCTCTCTCTCTCTCTCTCTTTGTCTCTGGGTTTTGTAATATGAAGAGCCCCAAATGACTAGGTGAAAGTCTTATCTTTCAATTCAGTAGAACCTATGCATGTATAAATACATGCCCCCTCCCCCAGAGACTAGGTCTTTCAAACTAGCCAAGCTCACAGTTGCCAGGAGGACAAACAACATTGCTGCAATTGGGCTTTTAGGTACAATTAGAAGAAGAGTCACTTCAACTTCTACTACTTGATTCTGAGACACACACATTCATTCTGGGTCTATAAATGGCATCTAATTCAAAACACAAACTGTGTGCTGTAAGACAGGAGCTGGTTCTTTGGAGATGTTGTATCTTAAATGTGCAATTACTAACCTTTTGTAAGCCATCTTAGATTTTCAAATAAGCCAGCCATTAGGCGGAGATGGAGGAGATAGTAAAAATGAGTTTATCCCATGACTATTAACTCTTTCTGTGCTGTTAAATGATCTCATTGTCCAGATGCACAGATTTACAAAATATTTTGCTATTTGGATAACAGATGCAACAGGGACAGGAAAGGCAAATCCATATCTGAATATTTGAATATTTCTGTACACACAAATTTCTAACCTCTTCCTGATGGACATGGTCCAATAGAATCAACCTGCCATAAGGTGGCTAGGTAGCTGGGTCCCTCTAAAGTATGCAGCATTAGGATCCCAATATTGGTTTGACATTTGTCAAGATTAGACATTGCTCAGTAGTGTTAGCTGAGTCACTTGGACTAAGAAGAAGTGTATGGTCTTGAGCTGAAGCACAGCATGTATCCCAGCCACCTTGTTTACGGGCTCACTGAACAAGCACAGGACAACTAGGAAAGAGCCTGAATGACATGGAAGAGCGTGCTATTTGTCTATTATTATTAGTCTCACCTATAGGGAAGACATCTATGTGGGATACAAATATATTGTTCTCTAGACCCATTCTGAAAGGTTCATCTAGCTAACTTTTTCCTAAACTTTCTTGTAACCAATATTCCTATCCCATCCCTCCAAGTTCCTAGTGGTTAGATCAAACCATTGATAACTGCTTCCATCATCATCTCACATGACACAGAAATGCAGTGTATACAATCAAATGCACTGCTCAGCTTGCGTCCACTAGGATCGCTGTCCTCCACCACAGTCCCTCGGAGTCATCATCCTTGCTCAGAGCTCTAGTCCTGTAGCTGTCCATTTTTGCTGGAGGGCAGCGCACGGTGTAGACCCATCTGCCAACCAGGCTCACCTTTTTTGCTTGTTTTTTTTAATTTGTTTTTTCTTTCTCTGTAAATTGAACCTAAAGGACACCCCAGGAGGTCAGACAACCTTTGGATGTAGGGAGAGAAACCACACTCCAATGTACTTTAGCAAGACAAAGAATGCACTGAGCCTGACCACCCAGCAGTCTGCTGGCAGCAATGGCAGCGTTCGAGCATCTCGTTGGAGGGCCTCACACAGCACGATCAGGATCAGGTTCTCCTTTTTCCTTGGCTCTACTTGGCTGTCCTTTCCCCACGAGGATTCCATTCTCCTAGGCTTCCCCTTGTCCTTGGAGAGCGGTGGCACGGTTATTGGTGGCCTTATTACGTGTACCTGACACATTGTACCAAAAGACAAGGTGAGAAAAAACCCAGCGAGGAATATTTTCTCTGCTGTGGTTCTTAAGACAGCCCAGTTAAAGCGTTGACTCCTGCACTCTGGCCAGTAGGGTGACTGACTAGACCACACGGTGACAGGGGCAAGTCGGGCTCTGGAAAGAGCTGAGGAATGAAGAAGGCAGGTTTCCCAGAGGGATGGAAGGGAATAGTAAGCAGATTTATAAACAGATATTGTATGGCTAATGCCATAGGTATTTACCACATCAGGGAATCAGAAGCTTTCAGTGCACCATACACCATGGTGCAGAAAGTACATCACATGGTGTGTGGAAAAACACTAGCAAAACTTACTGAAACTTTTCTGTGGGTGACACTTTGCCATCCAGACTTTGTTATTGAAGTATTTGAACAAGTTGATGAGGAAGGTACTCATTCACAGCCATCAAGTCGATTCCAATTCAAGCAACCTATAGGAAGAGTAAAATTGCCCCAATAGCCTGCCTGCTTACTGCAAGGTCAGCAGTTCTAAACCACCAGCTACTCCATGGGAGAAAGCAAAGGTTTTCCACTCCAGTAAACAGATACAGTATCAGAAACACAGGAGCAGTTGTGCTCTATCCTGTAAGACCCTTTGAGTTGGCATCAGCTCTGTGCCATGGAGTTTGGTTTGCATTGTGATGAGGTACATCCACTAATTGTCCCCATGTACAGAGTACACTGGGAGTAAGGAATTTCACAATGCTCCCGTCTTGTCCTTCTCAGTTCCATGTGGTTAAGCCAAACCATTAGCAACCCCTCCGACCATCTCTCATTCCAGGTGTAAGGAACACTAGCCAGCACACATTTTGTTCCCTCAAATGTTAGACTTATTCTGAGTATATTTGACATGATACTTCTAAAAACGGCACCAGTTTTTCATGTGGGCAGCAGCATGACATTGCCCTGAAGTGATGTTGTCAATGTCCCCCAAGGACTTTCAGGTCCTGGGACCCTGATTTTTAGATGTGTACTTCCGGAGTACAGCTTTTAAAAGTAGCATTTGTTTGTATCTCATTTGTTTCTCTAATTGGATGACTTAGAGATTTTGGAATTCTAAAACACTGAGTAAAACAGAGGGGATCAGGGAAAGAAAATCGTTACATATTTACCAAGATACTGTTGCTTTTATGTAAACGGAGCCTTCCCCTGGGGCTCCTTCCTATCCTCGTCCTCCCGTTTCTTCCTCTCTGCCCTGTGTGCCTGCAGGCCACCCTTTGGACACCAGCCTCATTGAGGGAACTCTTGAAGGAGTTACTTTTCATCCACAATGATCACACTGATCATATCGTTGGCTGCCCTGTAGCCGCACATTGCTCTCTTTGCAGAATAGTTAATTGTCTTGGGTCTATTCCATTATGTTCTCAAGAGACAAAGTTCTTCCTCATTGTCGTCAACACACTTTACACACACACACACACACACACACACACACACACACACACACAGGTTAGTATTCTGGGGGATATTGCAATACTAAAATAAGGAGGGCTCTTGGTGGTGCAGTAGAGCAAGCACTCCAGTGTCTACATAGCTGTCTGCAGTTTGACGCCACCGGCTGCTCTCTGTGGCCTTGTGCTTTCATAAACACCTGCAGCCTTGGGATCCCCGTGGGACCCCGCTACTGTTAGCCTCTCTTCTCAGGTTACTGAGTTAGAGTCAACTTGATGGCAATGGGCTTGAGTGAGGCTAAATCGAAACAACACCAGCAACAAAAAGGTTGATGTTGTGCCAACTCACAGCAGTCCGTGAGCTACAGAACAAAGCTGCTCCACAAGGTTGTTCTGACTCTAAGCCTTAGGAAAGAGTTGGCCATGCCTTTCTTCCACTCTGTGGGTTCGCAGCTGGAACTCATCTGTACCGTCCAGGACCTTGGCTTAGTGCTCCACATTATACTAAAATTATGATGATGATTGTTCCCTTGGAGCAAACGGCACCTTTTCTCCTCATCCTTCGTTAAATCGGCTCAGTTAAATGCCCCATCAACTATATGTCACTACAACTGAGCTTTAACAAAATTAATTTGGTATATTCATAAACATTTGGTTGAATAGCAGAAAGCAGTATTTCAGGGCGTCTCAGTGCACAATAGCAAAACCACTGAATAGCACCCCCCTCATATTATTTTGGTAAAAATTTCTAATGGCTAACCCTGTTCCAGCTTCCTTGCAAATTCTTTTCAATTCCATCCACATACCCATTTATATTTTCCTTGATGCTGTGTGTGTGTGTGTGTGTGTGTGTTTAGCATTTCTTACTGATATAGGGTATCTGGAAAAAATAAGCTTTAAAACATAGTTTCTTGGAGCGGATGTGGAATGTTTGGCTAAATATCTCTAAAAACCGCCTCCTTGAACTGGATGATTCTCGGCTACTCCTACTGAATATTTTCATCAAAGATTGTATAGGAAAATCCTGATCAAAATGGGGGAAATGTACAACAGAATTTAAAATTCTTATGGATGCGAAACTTACTGGAGCTAAAGGAGCTAGGTAAAACTCTGTGTGTTAATCTGGGTACACCAGAGAAACAAATTCATAGACACATGTGTGTACAAGAAACAGTTTTATATAAAGGGTAATTGTACCTTAAGAAAGCGTCCCAATCCTGTCCAATCCAAGCCCATAAATTCGATATTAGCCCATATTCCCTACCAATCTATAAAGTCCTCTTCAGACTCATGAAACACATGCAATGATGCCAAATGCAGGACGATGATAGGCCAGTGGATAGAATGTCTTTGGATCTAGTGGTGCTATAAGCACCTCAGCTCTGGCAGGGGTCTCCACGTGGCTTCTCCAGTTCCCAGGGCATGGGGTCTCTCAGCGTAGCTCCATGTGTCTTGTCCTCAGGGATGTCCTGCAGGAAGTGAGCAGAGAGAGAGAAGTGTCTCCCGCCTCCAAGGGAGTGAAATACCAGAGTTCCCAGAATTCTCAGGAGAAAGCCAGGCCCACAGAGGCCTCATTCATAGTTATATCTTGATCGACAGGCCAGACTCCACCTCTTCACTTATAATCCTCTCAAATTGACACCAGATTATGTAACTACCACACTCTGAAACTATTGCCTTAAAATAATCTCTAAAACTTAAACCAAACATATCACCCGAAGTCTTCTTAAAACTAAACAATAGTTTAGCTTAACTAGTAAAAAATAGTATTTTCCAAGGATAGCTACAAAACTCAAAGGATGAAATCAATGTCATTGAATTATACAAGTCCAACTGGCTGAATCATTGTATGTTTTACTGTGTATATTCTCAACAAGAACAACAATTTAAAGATAATACACCAAAAATCCCCCATAGCAACAACTCAATGCCAACTCATAGAGATGCTATGGGACAGGGTAGAACTGCCCTGTGAGTTTCCAAGATTATAGCTCTTATAGGAGCAGAAATCCTCACAGTTGTTATGGATTGCATTGTAGTACCCAAAAACATGTATTCCAAATCATGAGCTTTATAAATTGCCTAAAATAACCATTCACGGTGGTTTTTTGTTTGTCTGTTCATATGAAAGTGTCAGTACAGAGGTGTCTTTAAGATAATCTCTTTCACAGGGTAAAGGAGATTAAGTAAGTCAATGAGAAAGTGGAGATGGGAAAATGAATGGCATGCCACATGAGGGGCACCCAGGAGCCGAGGGCTAGAAGCTAAAGAGCCTATGGAGACAAAAGGCCTTCCCCTAGAGCTGGTGCCCAATTCGGAGTTCGAGTGTTCTGAATGTGAGAAGCTGGAGTTCTCTGTGTGAAGACCACTCATTTGTGCTATCTCCACGTCCGCGGCGTGACTTCATTCAGAAAACAATCGATCCCAGTATGTCAGTTCTGCCGTTTGGGGATCTGACAATCGCAGCTTCCATGATAACCAAATCCTGCAACCACGTGCCCCGGTGCCAGTACCAAGACCGAAAGCAAAATGAAGTATTATGTCATATCTTTGTCCCTTGAGTTTTTCCATAATGAGAAGCCATTTACTACTGTCACCACTCTTTGCTCACGGACATGCGGTGAGAAAACTGGACATTGGACGTCCAGATACGGAACTTAGAGCTCAAGCCCCAACCGCGTTTCCAGTAATAGGAGCGTGTATTTACGGAGAGCAATACAAGAGCATATCGTATAACATAGAGCCCATCGTGGAATCAAGTCCCTTTGTCGTGGCATTTGGTTGTTTGTTTTTTCCTGTTTTCTTGTAACTGTAAAAATCTTAAGGAGATGATACAAGTGAAATCAGGTGAGTTCTCCAAGCGAACTACACAGCAAGTTGCTGTGGAAACTCTGAGATGGAAAAGCATTGGCATCTGAGCCAAAGCTGGTATCTGTGAACTGAAGGACTCCTGAGAGAGCGTCCAGGGGTTAGGGCGAGTCACACTCTGTGTTTTCTCTTGCCTCTGTCCTGCTCACTTGTACCTTGCCACCAAAGCAGAATTGAAAATGAAAGAATAAATAAAAGGAACCCTTCCCCCACAGGCTGCTTACCTGCTCGTGGAGTCCCACGAAAGTTCATTGCTCTCCTCTAGCTGCACCATTCACATCATACGACTCACCCCACTGCAGATGTTCTGACAAGCTGACTCTTACGAAACAGCAGCAGCCCTGTGTGTGTACAAGGGTCCTGGTGGCGGAGGGGGTAAGCCCTCAGCTGCGAACCCAACCATCGGCTGTTTACACCCAGCCGCTTCCCTCCTGGAGAAAAATACAGCATCTCCTTCTGTTAACATTGACTGCTGGGCAAGACCTGTTCCGGAGATCAGGCAATCTACTTCTGGAAAAAAAAATACCAACCAATGACATTCTCCGGAGCACAGCCCTATGCTGACACACATGGGGTTGCCAGGAATCAGACCAGACTGGGTGGCAAACGGCTAAGTTCACAGGGATAGCCAGACACATTGCCGCTTCGGGAAGATGCCAAAAATACAAGCAATATCTTCTGCCTTTGCCCCAAGGGTGCTGCCGAACACCGCCTACATCCTGGGATAAACCTTAGGGAATTTTCAGTCTGATCTAGCTGGCCTTCTACTGCTCCTGCTTCTGTTTGCATCCCAAACACATTCTTCTGTCCTTTGGGGTAATGGCCCCTTCTAAGCTCTTTCACTACCCATGGCCACCGAGTGGATTCTGTCTCACAGTGATCCAATAGGCTAGCATTGAACTCTTCTCAGGGACTATTGAGACTGTCAGTCTTTACAGGAGCAGACAGCCTCATCTTTCTCCCTTGGAGCAGCCAGTGGGTTTGAACCTCTAACCCTTTAGCCCAACACGTAACTCATCGTGCGACCATGGGTCCTTCCCGTCCTTAGCAGGGAGATTTTTCCACACCCAGCAGTAAAGCCTGACCCCTGCACTTGCCAGAGCTTCATCGTGGGCTCCCCAGATTGCCCCTGTCTTTCCCCCTGTCTGAGTGCTGAGGTGTACTTTAAACGAGGGAGCTTTCAAACCCCTTGTTGACACGGGCCGAAGATCTCTCTGTCTGAGGTGTTATCAGGGAATTCGCAGGGCATTCATCAAAATCAAGCTGATGCCAGCAGGAACACATACACGAAAGAGCCCTTTTATGCTGAAAACTGCTGAAGGCTGGAAAAGGGGCTAATTTATTTAAATTATTCCTCCAAGTGTCAAGCCCCACACTTTCTGGAAGGAGCTGACAACTTTGGGTTAAAGAAAGTTTTCTCAAATTTATAAATAAATTAGTGGAGGTAGGACGTTAATCTGGGAAATCAGAGTAACGGAGAAGTAATCGCCATCGATGTTGATGCAGATGTAGGAAAATACAGTTTTCTGCTATTAAGCTTTTCAATGTCATCAAATGGCAGTTCAGTAGATCATTTGCTAATAATGATTAAATTTCTCATTAAAATGTTTCCTTCATTATTCTTCAGGTACAAATGTGTAATTCAATGATTGTTACATCAATTACACTTAAAAAGCTCATTAAAATACTGAAATATTATCTCTCCTAGTCAGAGTACTTTAAGAGTACTGTACTAATTATAAAAGAAATAAACTCTTATAATAGCACCGTTTGAACTGATGCCTTATAAATTCTTAATGCAAAGCTAACATGTAAAGTTTAAATCAAATATATAGATCCAATAAAACAAAACCTTTTTAATCTTGTTTTACCTTCAAAAGGACTATGATTATTGTAATTAAATAATGCATGATATAATAAAGACCTGGAGTCTGTGATTATTTCATTGGCAATTGAATATCGGTGCTTTTTATTTATGCAAGCAATGTATCACAGGCAATATGCATTCAGCATTAAAATATTGATACAATTACACCTAGTCTGCCCAGCCAATAAAAAAAAAAAGTATGTGACATGACTCCACTGATGATTCGAGGACAGTTTGAAATCCTTTTTAAATTTTAATACTCTGATGTGCCAGGTTATGCTAATTCTACTAAGAAATAATGCCTCCAGGAGCCCGTGATATGCTTTCATTCCTGCAAGCGAACCAATGCAGCCTCGCTCAGCACGGCTAACACGTCCAGTTGAGCTTCTGTACATACCTAACCCTTCTTTTTCTGTCAAGACCGATAAAAGACCAGTAAGCGGTGGGCGTTATCTTTTGCTTGTCTGGCTATTGACTCGCAACAAAATGATCTTTCTCTAATTTCCTCGTTTCCCAAGCTTCACAGTGCCGTTGGTGACATTGGGCTGCTTTTGTCCTCGTGTCCATTTTGCACAGAGCCCAGGCTAAGAGAAAGTTTTCCGCTAACTGTTTTATTATTAAAGCCCTGGCAAGTGACTTCATGGGGCGCTAAGCCGGTCCCAGAAGTCCTCTGTGGAAGCGATAGATGACAGGATTGCTCTGCCATCTGCACACCTGGGGTTCAGTGTTGCACAGCTGACCCATTTTCTCACCTGTAAAAATGGACAAAAAAAACGCCTTTGTTGTTCTGTGCACACGGGAGTCATTTCATACTTAATTGTTGACTCAAATGCACAGCCACGGAAACAGACTCTCAGTTCATCTGACTGCTGGAACGTCCGTGTCCATCTGCGGGGCTTGCGCTTGGCTTCTGAAATATTGGTACCTCCCTGCCTGGGCGAGCGGGGAAGAGGCTTGCTCCTGTCCCTCTGACGGCAGTGCTGCCATGGAACGATGCAGGCGTTCGCAGAAGCTAACCAGCTGTGCAAGGATGCAACAGCGTCACCCAGTTCAACCTGTGTATTTTACAGAGGAGCCACCCCGGGCCTGAGAGGAGAAGGGGTTCCAGGGAAGCCTTCTCTTGACCAGGCTCTCACAGAATGGAGTGGATCCCGGGAGAGTCACATTGTGCTGTCGCTCCCAGACTGTCCCCTCAGTGCTAGGTATAGGGGAGACCCAATAAACACCTGCCCCTGAGCAAGAGAGATGCCAGATTTCATACAGAGCTCTGAAAGAAATGGAAATCATCAGGCATGTAAACAGAATGTATATATCGTGGCAACGGAATAGCATCTGGGGACCCAGGAGTTGGACTCCAGAGGCAATAACTGAGCTTGTTCTGTCTTCACCTGCCCTTCCAGGGACTATAGTTCCCCCTTTAGCAATGTCACGTGCATTGCCTCGCTCTTTTCCTATATGAATAAGTAGTAATGCCTGGCGATGATGCAGCACAGTCGATCATCATGAATGTCTATAGGATGTCATATTTATGCCCTCTGTTTAGCTTAAATCTTGCTCAGGTTCTAATAGCAAACAGCCCAGGTACGATGGGCTGGCACGGCAAAGCAACTGCTCCATTCAGATAAATAAAAGCAATGTGTTTGGAGGGCAAAGTTTCAATACAAGTGGTCTGCCATTTCATTCCGAGATGCAATTCTCCAGCAGCATAAATGACAAAGGGGAAAGGCAAGCATTTGCTAATTGATTAATTAGCTGGTCAATGAATTACATACCTGTGGAGTGCTAGCTAGGTGTACACAGGAACCCTCTGCCACCTGGCCTCTCCCCATCCCTCATCCCTTTTGTCTGCTGTGAATTTATAAGCGTAAGTCGTGAGAAGACTTTGTTTACAACACAAGTGTCCACCTCCTCCGGCGGAGGCCCTGGTCAGTTTTCAACGCTGGGAAACCCCGTGTTGTAGTACGCAGGTTTGTGTACCGCATGTGAGTACGTCTATGCATTCAAAGAAGAAGAAATAAACAACAAGCACATCTGGGGTCGAAGTCATCCAAGAAGGATCCGTCCAGGTGGGTTGGGGACGGCTCTTCTCTAGAGACCTTCAGTTTCACGTGACATGAAGGCGCAGAGTTGTTCTGAACTTCTGTCCTTTGTGGGGTCAAAGAGCCGGGATAGAACATCAGCGAGCAGACCGCTTGCAAGGTCCTTTGGCTGGTAGGGTGTAGGTCTGTGGGAACCGGGGACGAACTGGTCATTAACATCCCTGCTCCCAAGCAGAGGGGCGCACTGGCCTTCTGAAGGTGCAAGCCCCGGCCCGTTTTCTCTGGCGGCGTGCAAGTAGCTGATTTAGTCAGGAAGGTGACAGTGAAGGCTCTTCGCTGGCGGAATTGGTGCATCTGTACCACGGAGGCTGTCCATCACGGCGGTTATGTATGCAGGCTGAGTGCGCCCGCGGGGGATCGGAGTTATTTACACTCTTTTTCAAGCTTCGAAGCTGTTATAATCATTCGCTGTCAACTTTGTGCTGACACTGGATTTTACTTTGTGTTCTTTATGCTCGGTTTGGGTCTCAAGCACCGGCGTCCGTCCCCTACGCTGTAATTCCATGGGTGACTGCGCTGACCAGCCCTCTCCTGCATTACCAACAGAGCCGGGGAATCCTGCTGCATATGGAAATTTCAGGATCTGTTGATTGTGGACCATCAGCAGACTCCGCTGGCTTTGTGCTTGCATCCCCAGGGGAGGCCCTCGAGAGGAAGGCGTCCACTGGGTTCGTGTCCCCATCCTCGGGAAGCCCCGAGCTCCCTTCGCCCCAGTGGGAAAGTTGGCACGTGGGCAAATGCTCCCTCTCCAAAGCGCAACGTGAGTTTTCAGTGCGCGCTGCTTCCTTCCACCCTGACTCGTTTAAAAGGACGGTGTTTGCTGTGGTCGCACGGCGGCCACATGCATAAACAGCGGAGCTCCAAAGCGACGCGTGTCCTGTGTGGTACACGTGACAGGGGGCAGGTTATAGAAGACCCCTGGTAAGGCGACCGTAGGGGTGTGAGCGAGACGCTTTCAGACTCCATCGGCACACGTTTGTATGCTCGACATCGATGTGCAGGCCTCTTCCTCATGCAAGGAATAAACGCCGTCTGTCCACTTGTGAAAAACCTTCTTCCCATCAAACCCACGGCCTTAAGCCTTTAATGACAGGGCAGGGGGTGGGTTTTCCGCGTTTAAAATGTACTGTTTCCATGTGCCATCCCCATCTCTGAAAGGAATAGCTTATGTTCCTTGGTGCCCAAAGGGACGGAACCACAAAACGCTATGACCTGATTCTTAACTGGGCTTGAACAAAGCTGGCCACGCAGCGCATGTGCTTGCCCAATGTAATAAAGTAGATAAATAATTACCGAGCAAATCAAACACACTTACACCTCAGATGATTTTGAAATATTATCTATAATCGGGCACTTCTGTGCTAGGAGGAAAGGTTAATAAAGTAATTTAAAAAAGATTGTGTGGAGTATTATAGAATCAGACGAGGACTGGTGATCATAATTATTAATCTCCCGAAACACCGTTGTTCTGCATTGCGTACAGCAGGTATTTCAGCCCACACGCTTACGTGCATCCCCCTTCGTATTATATTAGCTGGCTTCATTGTCCTTGATAGGAATCTCATGTTAGCTTAGTTTGGGTACCAACAAGAAAAAAAGGAAGTTGCTGTGATTATCTGTTCAGGCCAGGGATGGGCATGTCAGGCTTGGGATTTGGAGAAAAGATGGGTAACTTTGAAAATCACCTGTCATGTCCGTATGTCTCGAAAGGGAGCAACACTGGACTTGGCATTCAGTATTTACTCATTAATGAGCCACTCCTACCTGCTGTCATTTGATGTGCAGAGAGGAGCATGGCCTACACGCTGCAGTGGGTAGGAGCAGACAAGTGAAGAGGAGGAGGAGCTGAGCTAGCTGGTGGTGGCAGTGTACCACCTGTGGGATGAAATCAGAGTGTTGATCTGCGGGATCATCTGCTGACATCAACAGATTGATGTTGCCGTGGGATTGTTGTGTATGCATGAATTTCAGTCATTCTTTCTCCTGTTGGAAATCATTTCATTGTGCTCCTAAGTAGATCGATTGTTTTCATCTGTACAACAGGAACAACAAGATCAAACTCTTAGGATGGTTGAAGAATGCACAAAAGAATTATGTAAACTTCAAAGCTCCTGATACTTCAGCAGGTCACTTTTAATAATTCTTTGCCACAGAAAAATTTCCCATCTTATTTGCTTTATAGATATACCTATATATTCAGAAATGTTTAACTGTGCAACTTCTTATATCCAGACTGGTGAAGGTTATATACACGTTCAGTGTTTCCCTGGGCAGATAACTGGCACTTTACACTAAACCCTTCTCTTGGCCCGAGTGAGGAGCCCTGGTGTTGTGGTAAGACATGCAGCAGCTCCACTGCAGGGGCAGCTCTACCTGCTCCTCCACTTTTGCAAGCCCCCGGTGGTGGGTGAGTTATTCTCCAGCTCAAAGCTGGGGCAATTGCTGGACCAACTTCCTGCAGCCCGTGCTCCTTCTGTGAGCCATGTGCTCCTCCTAAGCTGCCTGCTTCCGCTTCGCCTTCCTCACTCGCACCTTCTGAAGAGAATGGCCCATGGGCTCACCTGGAACCCTCGGCAGTTCCCTCTTCTCGTTCATGCCTTTAGAGGCTCTGTTCACTCCAACAGCTTCAAAGGCTGAGGTTACTTACTTTACCCTCATTTCTCTTTCAAGACTCAAACTCCAATTCTTCATCAGAGCATGAATAAACACACTTCTAGGAGAAGCTAAGCAGAGCTCTACAACCTGTAGCGATCAGAGCAGCCTGTTGTTACATTTTACACTGGGCACAGCTTTAGAAACAAGCTAGTTGAAAGAGAAAGAAGCCACTGGCGACAGAAGGCCTGCACAGACCTCACACTGCCAAGGTGACCCCTTGAGTCCCTGGTCAGGAATCTTTATCAGAGTCTTCTAGGGTGATAAACCGGTATCTGATTGATGTTGGTAACAGGGCAACCCCATCATTCATTAATTTCTGAGCATCCTCAGTTAGTGTGGTCATTGTAAATAGGGGGTTTTGTCTATGTTCAGGGCATTGAAGGAGGTATATTTTCAGCCCTGTAATATCCAAATATTTAGATACCGGGCACATGGACAACTTAGGCATGTGGCCAATAGATCTGAAGTACTAGATCAGTGGTTCTCAACCTGTGGGTCGAGACCCCTTTGGGGGTCGAATGATCCTTTCACAGGGGTCCTCCAATTCATAACAGTAACAAAATGACAGTTATGAAGTAGCAACGAAAATAATTTTATGGTTGGGGGGGGGGTCGGTACCAAATGAGGAACTGTATGAGAGGGTTGCGGCATTAGGAAGGTTGAGAACCACTGTTCTAGATGGTTCCATGATTCAGCCCCTTGCTTTCATGGGTTGAGCAGGAAGCTCCAACTTTGCCTATTAAGGAAACAACTGGAGGAGAGCTGGCAGTTCTAGTCCCATAGGAAATGCTGTGGAGCAGTTGGCAGCACTCAGCTTTAAGGAAGCTTCATTGGCGAGTCAGGTGAAATTGGGTCTTAATTCTTGTAGATGGAGCGAACAGGAAGCTATTAAATTTATGTGGTTCTGTTATAAACTACATGGACTTTGTGAACTTCATAAAATGTAGAAATCTTGTCCTATAGAGTCACCTACTAAACACTGTTTCTCTTAAAATATGGGGAGGTCAGAATAGACTTTTCACTCCAGTCTACCATTTTGGCCACAATACTTTTGGGACCCTGAGGTTAAGTAATAATCTGGGATCCCCCGAGAGCCCAGAAGAGTTTCAAAATGACTGCTCGGACACATCTATCCGTCCCTTTGGGGACTTAGTGTTACTTTCCTTGTCTTTGCTGATTTCTTTGGGGCAGAAAATACAGCTCTTAAAACGCTTGACAGTCACATTGGCAAGACTCCAACAAGCCAGCCTTTTGGGAAATTTGAGCCCGGCCAACATCATCTACGCTTCCGCTCTGAAATAACAGGCAAGAGAAATGAATGGAAAAGGAAGGCAACCTACTGCGGTCCTCACGTGGAATAACACTGCCCTAACGGTGTGACAAGGTCTTGCTTATCTGCTGAGAAGTGAGAGCTAGCCAGCCTGGGCCGTCTGCCATCACTTCTAAAAAGTTTAAGCCAAGATCTCATATGACTCATATGTGTCTTCGAAAGCATATCTCATCTTGGAAGCTCACAGCTGTAATGAATTGCTTCCTATCTTCTTCTGAACACAATCCCAAATCCATATAGGGAGGTGAATGGATTTATTGAGAAAAAATCTTGACTCCACAGTAGGGTTGAGGAGATGCAGGGGCACATTAGAATTGTAGTGAGTGAAAGAGAATCAAGCACTCACAATGACCTCTCTTCTCTTCTCAGTTTGGAACTCAGCTTCGGTCACTGTACGAGCCCTGAGTCTGGAAGGGCTGCTTCTGGATCCGACACTCCGACACTGTTTGTCCTGCGTTCAGCTCCAGCACTGGGAGGCTCCCACAGGATTCGCTGGCTGAGGAATGGGCTGGTCCAAAAGGACAGCTAGCAGACGTGTTCTGTCAGCAATGCTGTCCTTTGACTATGTTTCCAAATAAAGGCTCTGGGATACAGTGTGGGTCTGTTTATGTGAGTGATTTCGAGAGTACAAGAGATAGGGAATTTTCAGTATATAAATATTGGCCATATATATATTAGGGCCAATATATAAAGTATTGCCCTCTAATAGGACCTCCAATCATGTATTGGAGGAGTTGAATTTGTTAACATCAGCTCTGCTTTGTTGGCTTTCCTCCCTCCTCCCTTCCTTCCCTTTTTCCTTCGGTCCTTAAATACGATATGAATAACTTTTGTTTATTATTATTCACCAACATGATTTGCTACATTTCTTTGCTTACAATAGTTATATCAGCTATCACATTGTTAAATTTTCTTTGTCTTTATATTTCCACACCAAGGTTAGAGGATTTCTGCAACCTTTTGAAATATAAAACACAGAGAAAAACCGCTGTAGCAGCTGTCTAGCTTTACATCCATAAGGACAGAGCACAGAATCATAAGAGGGATTTTTTTTAAATGAGGGCAACAGAATTTCTCACTAGGAGTACCTGGAATCCAATACACCGAACAGGTTAGAAAAGTAATACAGTCATAGTAATTACTTTCATCTGGCAAAATATTTCAGTCAGCAATGACGAGCAATAAAATAAAATGATCACCTTTAGTGTATCTATTACAAAAACAATTCTCTAAAATAAGAAGGGTTGAAAATACCTTGTGGAATATAAAGCATCAATGCAAGCCACTCCTCTCTCCCTCTTTGGAACGTGGGTGTGAACACACACACATGCATGTCAACAGACGATCACAGTTAGCAACAATGTAACTTGAAACGCAGAGTTATATTTAAAGAAAAAAATCCAATTAAGCATTTATAAATAAATATATTCTGATAGCCATTGTCTTTTGTTCGCTTTCAGTGTGTAGATTTTTTTAAAAGTTTAGCTTCTCTAGTTTATAGAAATCACTTATCTGCTCCTCAAAAGATTCCTTTCTTTTTATAAAAAATAGAGTGAATGTGAAACATGATTAATCCAGTTGTAATATCATCTGATAGTCGCTAATCCCTTCTTAGGCACAGCTCTTCTTGGGATACAGAAATGTGCTTTTCCTGTGAGGCCCTGTATGTAAGCATCCGTTTATTCTAATGCTGAATTGTCTTCTGTAAAAGACCACCCTGCCAAGGAAACACTGTCTTCAAAGTTCTCTCTCCCAGAGCCGTGTGACCTTCTGCTGCCTGGTACTTTGTATGCTAAGGTCATGGATCAAGGGCAGCTCCGCGCTTGGACTAGGCTGCCCGCTCTGACAGAATGTTGCAGCCGGTGTTTGAGATCCTAATCGGTCAGAAAAAGTCTATTAAGTTTGAGCCCTTAAGCTGTCTCCGACAAATCAGGGATACCCAGGTTACATTTGTTTTTGTGATGACCATTCATTTTGGTCAAATGAAGAAATTGCTCGGATGGGTTTTGTGGCTTCAGGGGCAAAATCTTTGAATGTCATGTATCTTTTAGCCTCTCTGTTTTCTCGGAGACTTTATTGAGAAGACAGTAGTGTGAAAAAAAAATCACTTTCAAGGCAGGTCTTTAGAAGTCACCTTGATCTTAAAAGAGAAGAGGCAAACAAAGAGGTCATGGGAAACGTGGTTCCTTTCTTTGGGTGAGAAGGCTAATGGGGTGGTGTAAGCGCCGAGATCAGTGGGAGCATGCGTGTTCTGCTGGGGACGCATTGGACGGCTAAGCACAAGGTTGGCAGTTCACACTCACCGTCTGCAGAAAGATGAGGCTGTCTGCTCCAATAAATATTGACAAAAAGCCTGGAGAACCCCATGCAGGGTCACTATAGGTTAGAGTCGATTTGATGGTAAAGTGGGTAGTTGTGTAGGGAGTGGGGAGAGGGACGTGGTCCTCCGATGGGCATTGACTTAGTTCATAGGAAGGAGAGAGCATACGTTTCTGAAATTCTGAAATTTCTGAAATTCTACACTCATCGGTCTCAAAATGATTTCTCAGTGGTTTGGCCAAATCTGGAATAGATAGAATGATGATAGTCATCCTCTCCCCCCTGCCACACAGAGAAAAAACCTGTGTGGAGGCCACATCTGACCTCCTCTGGATACACGGGGGAGAAGGAGGCTCCACCCCCATACCAGCCCAAGGCCAATTGCCACAAGGCAGGTGTCAGACATGCCTGGACTCTCCTTACTTCATGCTGACACCGACAGTTTCTCCTCTCAGGATGCTGCACTTTTCTGCTTGGTTCCAGAATGCATCCGGATGGCCAACAAGAACTCAAAGATAGCAATCATGTTTGTTTGTTTTGTTGTTGTGTTGTGATTTTAGGGTAGTCCGCAGATTACCATAGGCCAAGAACAGAAAACATTAGGGTTACAGTGATTGGTGCACAGTAATCCCTCTCTAAAGTCAGCCACCAGGTCTTTTGTACCCCTCTACCCCCTTCTCCTGTCCTCAGCCTCACAATCATGTGATCCCATAGCCCCTGCCTCTGGGGCCAGGAAGCCTACCTGCTGCTCTGCCTTCCAGTTCACAGTGTCCCTGCTGCTCCTGCACTCTGTCTCACGGTCTCCTTGCCTCGTCTCTGCTCTCAACATGGGATGGCCATGATTTCGCCAGCACTCCAGACAGGAATTTTGAATGTGTTCTGCTGGTGGATCATCTTTCTGGATGGTTCTGGGAATTCTCTCTGTCTCTGCTTCTATGAGGACTTCCTTACACACAGAGAAATGGCAACCCCCACTGACCAGTCCCCTCTATTAGTATTTTACACCCCCTATTTTCATATCCTCCCTAATCCTTTGCCGGGAGTTATGGAAACATAGATAGAAGAGTCATCTTAAGAAATGTCATGTCACTGCACACATGCAGGTTAAAGATGTCTGGTTTTAATTCAATGTTACTTGGGAATATCCTCCTGGTGCACAACAACTACAAAGGCAGAACTGTTTGTCCCTATTTTCTTCTTCAGAATTGTTGAATTTTTAGTTAGCCAGTGGAAGGCTTCTCTCTGATAACATGCTGTTAATCTGAACCTGGCTTTCTAGTTAGAAAAATATGAATAAAAACAAAGGGTCTAGTCTATGTAAAAGGAGCCTTGGTAGGGGCAGCCAAGCTCTTCGATGCCAGCAGAGAAGCTGCCTCCTGGAAATCACCCAGTGGGCTTGAGGGCGAAGGAATAGGTGCTCTGCTTCCCTAAAGATTCTAGGGAAGAAACCCTTATTGGACTATTCTACTCAGTCATCTGGGTAACAGGAGTCAATGTCAACTTGTTGGCCCCAGCAACAGTCTGTGCCAATGGTATTGCATTCTAACAAGGCCGTAGAAACTCCATGTGTTTAGCCCCTTTTACACAGGAGGAGAAAAAGGAAGCGCCTGCATGAGTCTAATCTATGCAAATACCTATAGAGTCGTTCCCCCAATTGATCAACATGGATTTTTATCAAAATGTTTTTGGGCATGGTGTTTCCCCATGTTAATAAGTTAATAAGGCAAGAAAATCCTTGGTAACTCCTATTATTCTTAACTTTTATTACTCCCATAATGAATGGAGGCCTAAAAGATCAGTGACGGTGTGCATTTCAGCCAGGCACTCTTGAAGTGTAGCACAGCGGAGACAGACACCTGTACAACTCTCCAGCTTCTGAGCATGGCTGGCTACATCGTGGAAAGGCCCAAACCCTCCTCCTACCCCAGAAGTAGGTTGAATAACTTAAAGGTGAGAACACCTACAAAGCGCTTCATCCCAGATGTGGCCCAGTGTCGTTGCTCCATAAATGATGGTCACCTCACTTTGCAGCTTGCTGCATCCTCAAGAGAGAAACAATTCTAAAGTCCCACCAAGGAAAAGAAAGCATGGAAGAGACGATACGGAAAATAATACATTTTCTAAGATTGCATTGTAAGGACAGAAAAAAGTGTAAAAAATTATGGTATTTCAAATTGGCCTGCTATTATGTTGCAGTACCACTAGCAGACAGATATAAAAAGAAAGTACAGCTCTCTCCTTGGCTTTTTTTTTTCTCGTCAAATCCAAAGTTATAGAAATCTAGATTTAGAGGAAGACTGGTTATAGGGTCATTATTTGCTCTACAAAGTAATTTAGCATAAGATTCCTTTAAAAGGGAACTTCCCTTGTGTCTTTAATGTAATATCTCATTTACTAAAAAGAAAAAAATTATAAAACTTTCCAAGACCTCATTTCATGAATAAAATGAAGCTTATCTGTTGAAGATATAAAGGAAACATTGAAGTATAGGGGGGGGGGAATCCTTAAAGTTAGAATTGAGTCAGTAAGAACTGCACGGTCTTCATAACATTTCTACTGAGAGTCAATGAGCCTACAACAAAAACAAAAAACAAAAAACCCAGAACAAAACAACAACAAAGAGCCCCACTGGCATTGAGTATTCCCACTCATAGCAACCTGGAGGAGGAACACAAGTGCCCCTTTCGGTTCCTGAGGCTGAGTACCTGTGGGAGCAGGTGGCCGCATCCTTAGCCATGGGTTTTGACCTGCCTTTCTGCATCAGTCGATATGATCATGTAGTTCTTTCCCTTTGTCTCTTTGTGTGGTACATTACATTGATTTTTAAAATGGGCACCAGTGTATATCTTGTAGAAACCCAACTCAATCATGATGCATTGTATTTTGAAATTGTACTGGATTGTATTGGCCAGAATTTTGTTGAGGGTTTTCGCATCTCTGCTCACAAGGGATATTGGTCTACAGTTTGCCATTCTGGGGATGGCCTTCCCTGGTTTGGGCCCCAGGGATTGTACTTGCTTCATAAAATGAGTTTGAGAGTTTGCTATCTCTTTCTCTTTTGTGGAATTCTTTCTGTAGAATTGGTGTTGATTCTTCTCTAAATGCTTCGTTAAATTCCCCCAGTTAAGCCAGATGGACATTTTGTTAGAAATTTTTTAATGACCTGATCTATTTCTTCTTTTATTATGGACCTACAGAGGTTTTTAAGATTAATCTGAATTAATTTAGGTAAGTACTGTGTTCCTAAAGAATTTGTCCAATTCTTCCAGGTTGTCCAATTTGTTGGCGCACAATTCTTCATAGTGTTGCGTTATCTTCTTGCTGCAGTTGGATCTGTTGTATGCCTTTTCAGTTCTTATTCGTGATATCTGTCTTCTCTTTTTCCTTGATTAAGTTTGCCAGGGGGGTGAAATTTTTAAAATCCTTGCAAATGACCAATTTCTTGCCTTGATCATTTTCCCCAATTGTTCTTCTATTTTCTGATTTATTTATGCTTTTTGAAGCCCATGACATATTCAGTGTTGTTTGCCAGCATCGTCATTCAAGGGTGCTCATTCTCTTCTGCTCTTTGTGACTCATCGTCCAGCTTGCACATTCATAATCACTTGAAAAACCATCGTCCAGACTTGGATCGGGCCCATCCTTATCCTCAGGGTGGACCTCTTGCTCTTTAATGACGAGGGTGCCATCTCTTGAGGATGTCAGCAAGCTGCAAAGTTAGGGACTCTTTAAAAGATATTGTGCAGATTTGCCCAGTGCAAGACATCATTTTATTTCTTGACTGTTGCTTCCATATATGTCGATTATGTATCCAAGGAAAATGAAATCCTTCACAATGTCAATCTTTTCTCTATTACATAGTGATGTTGCTTGTTTTTCCAATTTTAATATTTTGTTTTCTTCATGGTGAGACATTTTTCAAAAAATTCTTTATGATAAGTCTCACTGGTCTTGCTTTGAAAAAAATCTCTCCAGATTACCTCTTTAAATTCCTATTAGAAAGCCAACCACTATAAACTTTAAAAATAATTATTAATTAGGAAATAATACATATATCATGGCATTCCTTACTTCAATCACATCAAGCAGAATTGTATAATTGCTACCACAGGCTGTCTCCAAACATTCTTTTTCTTCCTGGGCTCCTGGACATCGTCTCCCTTTAACCCTGCCATCACCACTGCAAACCCCACCCCACAAAACCCGTGTTCTGCTTGCCCTGCCTGTAGGCATCTATCCTGGGTTTCATCTATACTGAAACACAGAATAACATATGACAAACTTCAAGGGGGTGACCTCCACTCACACAAAACCTTTGAGATGTATCCTAATAAGAACAAACAACAAACAAAACAAAAATACAGAAAACAGTGAAAACCAAAATAGCTTCAGCATGCGTGAGAGAGGGGATCAACTGATAAGGTTTAACTGTTCAGGTCAGATTCACACCTTTGATCTTCTATACTCACTTCCCTAATGCACTTGGTTTAGTAGCCACGATCCTCCCATCCTTGAGCTAACCTCTCACTTTGAAGTTAACTGGTCCAGTAGATCTTCCCTGTAACCACTGTTTTTTATTGGATCTGACTCTCTAGATTATACTGGTAAATCTAAGACTCATTGGTGGTTAGATGAATTCAATAAATTCATCTCCATTAGCTTTAATCTTGCTTAAAGAACTCTTGGAAAGATCGGCTGTTTGGACTAACTAATCTCTCCACAATGCTTTTGGCATCCATTGAGTCAAAAGCTTGACAAGACCAAGATGTTGTTCACTTCAAGGTGAAAATGTCGAACCAGTAGCTGTTCCATTAAGACACTTCTCCCGGCTTCTTTGATCAGTTGCAGGGGTCTAGCCAAAGCTATTCTATTCACAGAGGTTGGAGGGCTTCCATTTCTTGGTGCATCTTTGAGGTCTTCCTGACCTTTTAAGATGTATAATACATCCAAAGATTGTTTCACGTTAGGCAACAAAGCTTCAATGATTGAAGATGAGTTTTGTTAAAATTTTGATATTGACTTTGAATTCAAAATCATTTTCCCCCTATGGCACACAAAGTGTTCTTTTTGTTTGCTTATATACCACCCTAAGAAAATTAAGATAAGAGAGAGAATTTGTCTATGCCTATTTACTGATAACAGAGACATGCTTAAACATGCTTTATTTGAATAAGTCAGGGCATATATCAACTGGAACTCTCATAACAATGCTTTTTGATTCACCCTTGTATTATACTTTACGGTAATTGTTGATTTACTCCTGTTTTCTGAGCTCATTAAAGGCAAGGAGTGAATTTCATAGAATCATTATTGTCAGATTTCTCCTGATGCATACAGAGTGGGCACCCAACACAGGTTTGTGGACTCCAGTTGGGAAAAATACAAGAATATATAGTTGTATGGAATATGGCAAGTTCTGCAGTAAAGCTGTGAACAGGAGAGAAGAAAGAATGAAAGAGCAGAGGGATCCATTAACGTCTAAAGGATATTTCACACTAGAAAAGGTCTTTAGGTAGCCTCCAATTAATTAATGGGGATTCTTGGGGAACATTCGCTCCTCTAACTTTGATTCGCTGGAATCACATGGGACTTTTTTGGTGGGGGGAGGGGTGTCTATTGATACCTCTTCCAACAAAGGGCTCAACCACAGCCATAGCTGTGAGAACGGCCGAGACAAGACAGGGTTGTATTTTATTATACATAAGGCCTCTAGAAGTTGGCACCACCTGGACAGCACTCAACAATCACAAATGTATTCGATGACAATGTATTGATACTGACATTGCGTCAATGAGTCGTGGGATACGAGTGCGGAGGGAGCAATCAGCAGGTTCCAGAGTAAAACCTGACTGCTGCATGGGATGGCTATTTCACCTTGTGTGCGAGAGTCTGTCCTAGAACTTTATTAGGGATATACTCTGGTCACTACTCTTCTGCACAAATTAAAAGTGTGTGTGTGTGTGTGTGTGTGCGCGCGCGCGAGCGCTGCAACTTACATCAATCCCTGGTTACCACATCATTAAACTCTGACTCTAAGAAATTATTGTTAGGGTTTCTACAATCACAATGAGAACTCATTCTTTTATTTGCCTCAGGCTCTTTCAGGAACCTGAGAGATAATTCCTCTGGCCTGGAGCCTTGAACTCATGTGAAGCGACAAGGTTATAGCGTAGCCCGCCTTCACTTTCACTTGCCGTGGGCTCCAGTGCACTCCCAACTCTGCTTGCTCTGCCCTCTCCAGGTGGAAGATCACTCTTCTCAATAGAGAACCTACAATCAAAACAGGAGTTGAATAGTTCCGTTTTCTCTGTGACATCTGTTAACATTTTTCTGTGTGCCCCAATCAATGTACCTTTCCCTTTGTTCTTCTTCACAAACAGCGCTTAAAATAGCATCCTGTTGTCCTTGGCGGTTGCTCAGCCCCTAGCCCAGCCTTTGCCCTGCTGACAATTTCCTTGCTGTGCCTTTTCATGTTGGCTTCGCATCGTGGGTTCAGCCTTCCATTTGGGGCATATATCCCTTTATATTCTGCTTGTAATCGTTTTTAAAAGGAAGGGGGGGAGAGACAGAGAATGTTCCTTTATACTACCTTGCTTTAAAAAAATACCTTTGGAATACTCAATGGTTATTTTGTCAGACTTTCAAGATTAGATTTAGTTTACCTTGACGTTTATTTAGTCATAAGATATATCTGTTTTCTCCTTTGATGCCTGATTGTCACCCTTCTGGGATAAAGGTGTATGTCCAGACTTACTTTTCCACAATCACAAAGGACTCTCCCTGTCACTTTTAGCTCCCCTAATGAATCCTCCATAGTCAAAATTACGTTCATCTAAAAGCCTCCAAATTGATTGCAGACGGCTAGGGCCTTCTAAGGGATGCCTTCGGTAAAATCCAAGCCAGAAACTTCTCAGAAGCTCTTCATTTGGAAGAGCTGTTTTCTCTCATCACTGACTTAACCTGTCTCTGTACTAGTTTAGTAATTTGCATTAGGAAGGAATGAAGGCTAGTAGTCATACCTCTATTGAACTAATGCCCCTTTGCCATTCTCTCTTCCTTTAGCATCATCAAAATATATTCTATCGTTCTAGTACATCTCCTCCTCAGTGAGGGATTGAAATAATTTATAACCAAGTTGCTGCCCTGATGGACATTTTAAGTAATATATGTATATGTCTATTATATACATATATTATACATACACATATATAAAGGTTGCTTATTACTTCATACAGTTAGTGCATAAATAAGAACAATAAAAGAAGTACACAAAACTAGATTATAAGAGTTTTAAAGTAGTAAGGAAAATATTAAATAATATCTGATAAACATAATCAAGCTGTATTTCAGTATTGCTTCTTGATTGGGGTCCTCGGTTGCAATCTTCTTGGCTTTTATCTGTGTCTCATCCACTGTGTGATTTTTCCTTAACCATCTCTTCACTGTAGGAGTAGGATCCCATTCCATTCAAGGTAGGCTAATTAGACAGTAGCCATGGTGTTTGATAGATTAGAAATGGATAGGCAACTTCTCTTCTCTGAAGGTACTATGTTCACCTTTGAAAAATCCCTTTCTGCTTCTACTGAATGGGCAGCAATTGCTCTGACAATATTTTTAGCTCTTTGAACACTTTCAGGAATTGCATAATTCTGGGAATTTTTTTTAGATTGCTTTCCACACAATCTCGATGATTATTCACATAAACTTGGTCATTTAAAATGTCATTATATATGAGCGATTGTTCTTCGACTGCTTTCCATTGACTAGCACTTCTTCAATAGTCCACTATTCTGCCTCTCAGAAGTTTAGAAATTGTCATTTATTCCTATCTTGAAATTGGCTACAACTGGCTTTTAAATGTCTGCAATCCATTAGCCTGCCCCTCACCAAAAAAAAGAGAAAAAGAAGAAAAACTTATCATGATATGTTCTAAAAGTTTTCCCAAGGAAGTCTGACAAATCTATGATTTTCTAAAATATGTACATAATTTTGAAGGTTTTGGAAGCAATGAATTTATCAAGTCTTTCCCCCTCATATGTACCCACCTATTTACATTGGTTTATTGTGTCCTATTTTCAGAATGGTTTTACCAGTCAGGGAACACCAGAGCATGCATATTGTCAATCAAATGGGAATTTGGGGCATAACACAAAATGATGAAATGAATGACAGTGTGTCACCTTCTGGTGGTGTGGCACTTTTTCTCCTTATGTTGTATGTTTGTTTACTGAAATAACAAATGCCAGGGAATAAAATATACTGGTAGTATTTCACCCCAAGTAAAATTAATCTTGGGAAATGAATAAGTAAATATCAAAAGCAGAGTTCTGTCTAAATTTTTATGCCATTAAGGGATGGAGTCGCACTATCAGACTAAGAATGCGATGTTGAAGAGATGACGGTTAACAAAAACAGAAGTAAGGAATGCTAATTCGGGATTTCCAAACTCTGTCCTGTAGTTCACCTTAGCGAGAACCCTGATTTCAAGTACAAGTTTAACAATCATTTCACCTAATTCAACAAAAAATTAGGCATGAGTTCTGGCAAACAGGGCATGCTGCCTGAAGTTCAGTCCTGGTCCTCTTTCATAAGCAAATGCACTGCCATGGGCTCGATTCTGACACACCAACCAATTGTCTGGGACAGAGCACATCTGCTCCCTTTGAGTTCAGAGGCTGTGAATCTTCACAGGAGCAAAAGGCCCCATCTTTCTCCCAAGGAGCAACTGGTGGACTTGAATTCCTGGCATTGTAATTATTATATGCTCAACCCAGTACACCACCAGGGCTCTGATATAGGCTCAGAGGGGTCATTGATTTCCCTTTTTAAAAAATACTTTTACTGGGGTGTGTGTCTTAAATCTCTTATCATAATCCATATACTCCTCCAGTGTGAAGCACATTTGCACCTGTGCTGCCATCATCATTTTCAAAGCATTCTCTTCTCACTTGAGCCCCTGATATCAACACCCCATTTCTTCCCCTTCTCTCCCCCACCCGTCCTTCTTCATGAACCCTTGATAAGTTATAAATTACCATTTTCATATCTTATATTGTCCCCCATCACATACTTCACTCACTTTTCCTTTGTTCATCGCCCTGGGAGAGGGTTAGAGGATGATTCTTGTGGTCCATTCACCCTTTCTCTCTCCACCCTCCTCTCATCCTTCTGGTATCTTGACTCCCATTGTTGGCCCAGTGGGGGGGAACGGCATGGGAGATGGGGGTCTATATCCTGGATTCCCTGTGTTGATGACTCTGATCTGTAACAGTGTGAATGTTCTGGTGTAATCTGATTTGTAAGGTAGAATTGAGGTCATGATAGTAGGGGGAAGGAAACACCAAAGAACTAAAGGAAAATTGTGTGTTTCATCAGTACATTTTATAGTGAAGAATATACATATAGACAGATTTGAATCAATTGGATACATTTCATGAAGAATATTGAACTTAACAGTAAAAATTGAGGGTTAATTTTTGCATGTCTTTTCATTTCTTTTTTCTTGAAATTTATTTGTACTGCATTGCACAAAAGGATTGGTCTAGATCAATTTATAATTATATAAACTTGTGAAAGTTCACAGATAATTTTAGGAACACTGCTAGACAAGAGTCCCATAACCTCTGAAAGACACACTGTGTGTCAAGTATCATATTCAGTTTCTCACTTTATCATCCTTTGTAGATTATTTTGTATTAGTATGTTGTTCTCATATTTCTGCTTTATGAAAAATATTTTCCAACTCATTTATAATTTCATACTAAGTAACACCTATTGGAACCATCTAATGCTAGATTTTTTAAATTGTGATTTCACAGAAAGTTCACAGCGTAAATTTTTTTTTGTTCAAACAATTGGTGCATGGTTTGTCCTGTAACTTGGCTGCAAACTACATAACCTACCAGCATGCTTCCCACTTTCTCCCAGAGTCTCCCACTTCCCTTTATCCTTCTTTCTGCTCTCTTTCTGCCTTCTGAGATTTTTCCCTGGAAAATGCTGCCCTTTTGATTACATATGTTGGATTATTCCCATGAATGCTTAAGTCCTTAAATGACTGTTCATTTGATAGGCCTGTCTATGGGTTGGTTGAAAATTGAGGCACAAGGGTGAGTTCAGTTCCAGGCCTGAAGGCTATCTAGAGACTATACTGCTGGAGGTGCCACTGGTCTCAATCAGATCAGTAAGCCTGGTCTTTTGTATGATTTAGGGCTTTGTTCTACATTTCCTTTCACACTTCTGTAGGGCTTCTTGTTGTGATTTCTTTCAAGTCAGTAGAGCTAGCCAACACCTTCCGATTCCTCTGGTCTCAATCTCATTGGGGTTAAGGTTCATGTGTTCCATGCATGTTTGGACAAAGTGTTTCCTTGTGCCTGTGATCATCTCTACTCTCCTTTGCTCCGGAGACTGAGAGACCTGTAGGTGCACCTTATGTGACCATGCAGAACATTTTAAGTCCTCAGATGCTACTCACCAAACTAAGCTCTAGAACATTAGTTTTGTGGACTGTATTCTCCCCATTGATCTCAGTGTACCCTGAAACTATGACTCTAAGCCTCCAGGCAGAGGTATTCATTACTGCAAATTGTTCCTAATTCCAAATTTAAAAGTTTTATTTTTATGGATTCAAGTTTAAGCACAATTAGTTCAACGGGATGTTTGGGGCCATAAAACAACCCCTGTAGCCCAATCATCAAAGGGCCTCACTTTTTGATTCCAGAGACATTTTCAAGTGTTAAAAATCATTTTGTACATAAAAACAAACAAACAAAAACTTCCTTTTGGACCACCAAGTCATGTTTTCATCTTCTTTCATAAAACTTGAGGCAGGCAGCTCTGCCACCTCTATATCCACGGCTGCATGCTTCTTGCTACATCTGCATGTGTCCATGTGGACAGTGGCTGTAGCTCCCACAGGTCGTTGCTGTTGTTGTTAGGCGCCTTTGAGTCCATTCTGATGCACAGTGACCTCAAGTACAACAGCCCAAAACACCACCTGGTCCTGTGCCTTTCTCACAATTCCTCTTGTGTTGGAAGCCATTGTTGAAGCCACTGTTGCCAATCCATCATGCACAGGGTCTTCCTCTGTTCCGTGGTCCTTCTTCTTTACCAAGCAGGATGTCCTTTTCCATGGACTTGTCTCTGCTGATAACATGTCCGAAGTATATGAGATGAAGTGTCACCATTCTTACTTCTAAGGAACATCTTCCAAGACAGATCTGTTTATCCTTTTGAAAAATACTTTCATTAACCTTTGATCGCACCATAATTAAAATACATCAGTTCTTCTTCAGTCTTCCTTATTCCTTGTCCCATTTTCACATGCATAAAAAGAGATTGAAAAATACTATGAGGTATCCTTGATTATTACATGTATGCAGGAAGAGGATGATACATTTAAAATTTAAATCCCTATAAAGTAGATTATCTCTTAAAGTCCTACTAGGTTTACGTAGGCACCCATAACTCCTTGGGTAAGAACAGGCCAATCACTTCCTTCATTGCCCTCTTCTAGAAGAAAATGATCCAATTCCTCCAATGTGAATGAACGAAAGTAGTGGAACCAGAAGCAGACTACCACTGCTTTCACAGGAGTGTATGCTGATCAGTAGAAAGCACACAACATCTAGTGCATAACCACACTAATGGGATTCAAAACTTATTTTTTATACTCACACCAGAGTTAGCCATTATTAGACTCTTCAGCAACATTTTTCGCTTTTTTTTCTGGTTGTATTCTGCTTACTTAATACAACTTCTAGAAAACCCCATCTATTCTGGACAGCCGAGACCACAGAGTGATGCTCATCGAGCGACTACTGGCGTGAGCATTTACATGTACAGCAGGCGCACACGAGAACATGCGAAGGACTATTTGGCAGGATTCTCCATGGTTCCAACTAACAGCCATCCAGCCACACAGCGGCCTGTCACAACTTCCTAAATATAAATGATCTGTTTGGTATTCCTTTTAGACCGGACTTAATCTTAAAGTTTAGGCGTGTATGTCTGTGAGTGCAGGGGTGGGGAGCCTGCCTAGTAAGGGCGCCACCAATTAGCGTTCTGCATGTGTTACATATGGCTTAGTATGCGGTACAGAATGACCATTTCCTTCTTCAAACCTGAAACAGAATTATCTACCTGGAAACATGATTTTCTTCCCTGTCTCCCACTTATCTTTGATCATCATTTACCCAATTCCAACTTATAATTAGTGGAAAGGTGATCAAAGGGCTGAGAAGATGGATGGGAAATAGTTGATTTTGGAGTCCTAAACATTTTGTACAGATGTGGTTAGGGAACTACAGGAAGTTAAGGGATACTGGGGGGCCACAGGTATCTTGGATTTGAGGTAAGTGAGAGCTTATATAGGAGATGGGAGAACTCAAGCTCTGAATAGGAAAACAAATGAGTTTCTATAGCTAGTCTTCTACTTTGACCTATCTACTCATGTTATTCTTTCTCCACCTTGTATCTCATGGTTTTCTGCTTTATGGAACTAAAGGACAAACCAAGGCAGCGGAGGTTTTAGCTCCGATATATTATTGCATTTTCCATAGACAATTCTTAGAACCAAATGGTCATTTTAGGTATGATTTTTATGGTTCTTCTGGCAAATTCTAAAGCAATGTACCAGTTAACATTTGTAATTAAAGTCAGTTGTCACTTAAAGTGGACTCTTGTGAAGTCCCAGTAGCCCTGGTGGCATATCGGGTTATGTGGTGCCTTATTAAGCACAAGGCCAGTAGTTCAAATCTGCTCCTCCTCGAGAGGAAAGTGGGAGTGTCCATGCCCATAAGGAACTGTGGTTTCATAAAGTCAAAGGGAGACCTTTCTAGTTTGCCCTATCAGGCCACGATGAATTGGAACTGACTTGAAGGCCATGGGTGTGGTTTCTTAAAGTAAGTAGAAAAGCACATAAACGTATTAGGTTGTTGTGCTTTAAGCCACTTGTGAGAGCTCACATGTTGTTGTGATGTGTCATCAAGTCAATTCCGAACCATAGCAAACAGAAAGAAACATTGCCAATTGAGACTACTATGGTGGTCCTGTGTCACCCTCATAATTGTTGCTATGTTTGAGCCCATTGTTGCAGCTTCGATGTCAGTCCACCTCTTTGAGCATCCTCCGCCTTTTCACCGCCATTCTACTTTACCAAACCAGCCTCTCCGGATGGCATGTCCAAGGACCTGAGATGAAACCTTGCCACCCTTGCTTTCAAGGAGCATTCAGATGCACTTCTTCCAAGAAAAAAATTGTTTTTCGTCCTGGAAGTCCATGATATTTTTAATAGTATCTGCCAATGCCATAATTCAAATACATCACAATTATTCTTCAGTCTTCCTTATGAATGTTCAACTTTCACATGCATATGAGGTGATGGAAAATACCAAGGTGGTGTAGTGATCTGTGCTTTGAGCTGCTAATCACAACATCAGTGGTTCAAAGCCATCAGTTTTGCAGCAGTAGAGAGATGAGGCTATCTATTTCTATAAAGATTTAAAGTCTTGGGATGAGATGGTTTTACCGGATGACACTACCAAGCATTTAGAGAAGAGTTACACCAGTTCTACAAGAACTATTTCACAATATACAAAAAGACAATATACTACCAAATTTGTTTTACAAAGCATCTATTAGCCTGAAACCCAAGCCAAGCAAACACATCACCCAAAATGAAAATTATAGACCAAAATCTCTGATAAATATAGATGCCCAAATTTCAACCAAATTCTAGGCAATAGAATTCAACAAAGCATCAAAACAGAAATCAATGATACATAACAATCGAGAGCCATATCAGATATACAAGATGGTTTAATATTATAAAAACAATCGATGTAATTCATTACATAAACAAATGAAGGATAAGAATCATATGGCTATATCAATCGATGTAGAAAAGATATTTGATAAAATTCAACATCCAGTCTTGATAAAAAATACTCAATCAAATAGGAATAGAAAGGAAATTCCTCAAAACAATAAAGGCCATATATGCAAAAGCAATGACTAGCATCTCATTTAATGGAGAGGATGTTTAAAATACTCCCTTCAAACAGGAACCAGATAATCACCACTTTTATTTAATTTAGTCTTAGAAGTCTGAGTCAGAGTCATAATACATTAAAAAGATATCAAAAGCATCCATAGAGGCACAGAAAAAAAACCTCTCTTATTTGTGGATGATGTAATTCTATCTATAGAAAACTCTAAAGGGTCGATTAAAAATGGCTGTAACTAATCAAAACATTTGGCAGGATAGGATGATATAAGATCAATATACAGAAATCAGTTGGATTCTTGTTACCAAAGAAGATGGCAAAGAAAAGGAAATTAAAAGAATTATACCACTTATAATAATTACCCCAAAGATAAAATATCAAGATGTAAATTTTACCAGAGAAACAAAATACTTAGAAAGATAAAACTATGAAACATTTACACAAGAAACCAAAGGAGGTATCATCCACCCT
This sequence comes from Tenrec ecaudatus, assembly GCF_050624435.1. Lineage (NCBI taxonomy): Eukaryota > Metazoa > Chordata > Mammalia > Afrosoricida > Tenrecidae > Tenrec > Tenrec ecaudatus. Next base: position 5,104,381 of record NC_134546.1, read on the forward strand.
GGATTCCCTGTACCTCCAGTCCTCATATGTACCAGTGTACAGCCTCTGTCCTATCCAGCCCTTCAGGACCAAGGATGTGAGGGGCGATGCTGGGAGAGTGGAGGGTGAGTGGGTTGGAAAGGGGGAACTGATTACAAGGATCCACATGTGACCTCTTCCCTGGGAGAGGGACAGCAGAGAAGGGGGGAAGGGAGACTCCGGATAGGGCAAGATATGACAAAATAACGAGGTATAAATTACCAAGGGCACATGAGGGAGGGGGGAAAGGGGAGGGAGGGGGAAAAAAAAGAGGACCTGATGCAAGGGGCTTAAGTGGAGAGCAAATGCCTTGAGAATGATTGGGGCAGGGAATGTATGGATGTGCTTTATACAATTGATGTATGTATATGTATGGACTGTGGTAAGAGTTGTATGAGTCCCTAATAAAATGTAAAAAAAGAAAAGAGGAGAAAAAAATGATTAGGGCAAAGACTGTACAGATGTGCTTTATACAATTGATGTATGTATATGTATGAACTGTGATAAGAATTCTATGAGCCCCAATAAATTGTTAAAAAATAAAAAAGTAAATAAAAAGCAAAAAAAAAAAAAAGAAACCAAAGGAAACCCACACAACTGTAACAATGTCCCATGCTCCAGGATTGGCAGACTAGATTTAGTGAACATGTCACTATTACCAGAAATAATTCATAAATTCAATGTAATTCTGATCCAAATCACAGCACAATTCTTCCCCCAAATGGAAAAACTAGTCATCAACTTTATATGGAAATGAAAAAAACATAATAAATAAACATTATTTTAAACAAAGTAGGAAGCCAATCACTCCAAGACTTTAAACCCTATTATGTAGCCATACTAATCAAAACACCTTGGTTTTGGTACAAAGATCATCATGAAGACAATGGATCTGAATTGAAAACTCAGAAATATAACCAAGTACCTACAGACACTAGATAAAGGACTAAAACACATTAAGTGGGGGGAAGATAGCCTTTTCAATAAACGGTGCTTGAAAAACTGGATCTCCACCTATAAAACAATGAAATGGGATCCATACTTTTATGTCAATCAAAAGACCTCATTGAAAGAGTTAAAATGGAACTCATAGCTTGGGGAAAATATTTAGCATTGATGTAACAAGTAAAGGAATAATGTTTAAAATCTGTAGAAAACACAGCATATTAACAAGAAAAATACAAATAACCCAATCCCAAAATGGGCACAAAACATGATTAGATAATTTACTGACACCCAGGAGACCAAAAAGCATATGAAGAAATGTTGTGTTCATTAGCAATAAGAGAAATACAATTAAAACAACAGTGAGATACCACTTCACATTGACATTCTTAGTGAAATATTTTTTTAGAAGACAGAAAGTAATGAAAAGGCTGGAGAGGATGTGGAGGTGTTGGAACGTTCATCCATTGCTGGTGGGAGTAGAGTTGTACCAGTTCTGTGGAAATCAGCGTGGTGCTTCTTTAAACAAATGCAAATATGACCCTGCAATCTTTCTTCTTGGTATAGATGCTAAAGACATAAACAACAAACTAGGAAAAGACATATGCATGCCCATATTTTTGGAGCAATGTCTACAATTGAAAAAAGATGTAAACAATGAAATAACCTCCAATTATAGAGGAAGCGATAAATAAACTGGTATATTCACGCAGTGGAATACTATGCGTCATGATGAGTTTGTTAAGCACCGTAAGGTATGGACAGAATTAAAGAATATTATGCTTAGCAGGGTTAGTCAATCTCATAAAGATGCTTATTTTATGACACTATTGTTCGAAAGAAAAGTGAAAAAGAAAAATGGTTCTAACGCTGAAGGACAATACTTTAAAGGTTATGAGGCAGCTAGAGGTGGAGGGTAGTGGGGGGTGTTAGGAGAAGGAAGGGACAGGAAACAATGGAGGGAGGGAGAGTGTTGCAGTTATATAATCGACTGTCAACTTGAGGAAAGGGTGGAGTCTAGCTTGTCAATCAGGTTGTGGCTCCATGACCTCATTGGGAGACACAGTGTAGATAAACAACTCACTGGAGGCCAGACACACTCTCTGCTTGTCTCCCTGCTACACATTCTTGTTGACAAGTCACATGGAGCTATGTTGATGGAGCCAGAGACCTGGAATTGCAGGAGCCACTTGGAGGCCCGTGCCAGCACTGAGATGCTTCCCCCGCCACTTGATCTAAACACCTTCCACCCACTGGTCTGTGATCTTCCTGCATTAGGTGTCATTGCATGTGTTGCGTGAGTCTGAAGAGGAATATATAGACTGGTATGGGACATGTGGGCTAATATCGGACTTATAGACTTGATCTGGACTGGGCTGGGATGTTTTCTTAATATACAATTACTCTTTGATATAAAGCTCTCTCTTACATATATATGAGAGTTCTGGATTTGTTTCTCTAGTCAACCCAGACTAACACAGTGGGGAAAAATGATGAAAAAGAACCACACCTCCATTGGTGGGGAGGGGGGGCGGTTTAAGTGGGATATTATTATGGACTTGATTTGATGAGACGAGTTGTGGAATATGCTTTTCTTGGTAACTATTGTATTCCACAAACCAAAAAAAAAGGAAAAAAGAAAAAGAGAACACCACTGTATATCTTGTACAATCAAGTAAAAAGGAATGATGCACAATGTGGATGCTTGGAGGCAGAAGCCTGATAGGGCATAATTACAAAAAGAAAAAAAAAAGGTGGGTTAGGTGCACCTGCGTCCACAAAGTGTAATCTTTGCCTTTTACCACACAAAGAGGTCTTTAGGAGCAGATTTCCCCATTGCACGTCGTTTAATTTCCTGACTGTTGCGTCCATATGTGTTGTTGATTATGGGACCAAGTAAGATGGAATCTTTGAGAACGTCTATCTTTTCTTCATCTACCTTGACGTTGCCTATTGGTTGACTTCACTAGTGTGCAGTCTTCGGTCCTCATCAGCAAATATTTCAGTTCTCTTTGCTTTCAGCAAGGGAGCCTTTCTTAGCTGCATCTTGAAGGTTGTTATTAGCCTGTGTGTACTATTGATGTTCCATCCTTCTTCAGATAATCTTGTTTCCTGGATTATTGACTGGGCATACAGATGGAATTAGTATGGATAAAGAATGCGACATTTACACACACCTTTCCTGATTATGACCCTTCAGGATCTCCTTATACTGTGGAAGAACTAACTCATGCTCTCTATATAGATTCTGCATGAACATAACTCATATGGAATTCCCATGATTTGCAATGTTATCCATAGTTTGTTATGATCCTCACCACCACAATCCTTTGCACAGTCACGAAAACACATGTAATAAACATCTTTCTGTTATTCTCTGCTTTTAGCCTAGATCTGACATCAGCATGTAAATCCACCCTTCCATGTCCTCTTTTGAATTCAGCTTGAACATCTGATAGCTCCCCGTTGATGTACCGCTGCGGCTTCTTTTTGAATTATCTTCAGCGAAATTTTACTTCAGGAAAATTCACTACAAAAATGCAAGTACATCTTTTATGAGATTTTCTAATTATTTCACCTTCCGTTGGGTCACTTTTCTTTGAAATGTACACAAATATCTCTCTCTTGAAGTTGGGTGTTCAAACAGCTGTATGCCAAATGTCTTGCCTCAGACTAGTCAGTGAGTGCGCCAGTGCGGACATGTTTCGATCTCAATTCCATCAAGTCCTTGGGGCCTTGCTTCTCACCGTCTCCAGTGGAGCCTCGGCTGACTCATGCTGTAGAGCCCTGCGATATTACACCTTGAGCCTTCATTCCCTCGACGCTCTCAGCTTGGCAGCCTGGGCAGGTTTTCCCCTATTATAGGCCCTTAGGCCTGCAATGATAATACTTTGTTTTTTCTTCTTGTGCTTCCATTGGAAATCTGTTCAACTCTTTTACTTCATTATCTCTTTTATTTACTTAGTTATTGTATAATTCAACAGATTCAATAAAGGGGCCTCAAAAAGTTCGTGGAAATTTTTCATTAACTTTTAGTGTTTTCTTGGACTTTTTGAAGTTTCCTTGTATTCTCCAAATAGCAACACCACATCCTTCCTTAGTCAAAATTGATTTTATAATAATCAAAGTATATTATTAAAGCTACATTTTATGGAAACCATGAACCTTGCATAGAACTCTATGTATGAGACAGGTTTTGCAATAGAAATATGAATGTTGGTAGATGTGTACTTTTAAACTATCACTAGCACTTTCTAAACAAAGTTTTATCTTCGGTTTAATATTTCATAGAAAATTAAACAAGTTTTATCTGCAATTTTCAAAGTAGGAGTAGGGAAAAATGCATTCATTATGCAGTGAAAATAGTTCTTAACTTTTTTATCATACCATTTACAAAGTTATACATGCTTCATATTTCAATTGATGAAGTTTTTAACTCTCCCAATTAATATACATGTGTATATGTATATTTTCTAACAATAAAATCAGTGATAAAGCAGAGAGGATGCTTGTTTTCGTAGAATCATGTTTCTAGAACAAGATAAATAAATAATTACCCTTTATTAAAACTAGTAAAACTTAAGTTAATTATCTGAAGACTAATCATGTTAACTTCTGTGACCTAAAGTGCCGGGCAATCCCACCACCCTTCACTGCAGTGATTAGAATATTAGTATCTGTTGTATTCTAATAGTTAAAAAGTGAGAATTGGGAATGTGCCATCTTTCTGTCCATAACCCAGGACACACCAACATGACTGGGAAAGAGATCTCACAGTATACAGTTGTCTAAAATTGCCTGGTGGCTCTGCCAGGAGTAAGGAGATCCACTGAAGAGCGGTGAAATAAAAGAAACCTCAGATTTTTGAGTTCACGCGAGGGCTCAGTGCAGTTTCCCTCAGTGTCTCACTGGTGTCTACGGAAACCAAACACATCACTGGAGTGCTTCCTGCCGTTCAAACAGCACCTACACATTGAAAAGATGCAAAATTGCTAACCAAGTGGGGCGTGTCTGTATCCCTTCGGTCTCCTGAGGCCACAGAGACAAAGCACTGGGCTGAGGGCTCCCCTCAAAGAAGTGATGTGCATTAGCAGGGGCACCTGATTAGGCATTCCCTCAAAATCACAGGTATGCCACCCAATTAAAATGCCCCTGATTGCAAACCCAAGAAGCATCATCTTAGTGCTTCACAGTAACCTCTCCTAGGCCACAGGAGTTCAAAGGCACGCTCATATGTATCCACAAAATGCCCGTCTGACTCCCTGGAGAGAGGCAGGCCCTGTACATACGTGCTCTCGTAATCCAGCCCATACTCTGCCACGGAGAACTGCTGTTGTAAGTGGGCCTCTGTGTGCATCAGCAGGAAGAATTTATATCCAGCCAGCGAGGGAGTAGAGAGCAGCTCCTGTGGTCCATCACACTTGAGTGCAGGGAAGTGCTTTGCCCTAAAGGTGCCAGGTAAAGAGAATTGCCAAGTAAAGAAAATTTATGGAATGTGTTTTCCAAAAGGGAAGCATAATCTGGCATTTTTGTTTCAAGAATCTCTGAAAAATATCTTTGCTCACTTCTTATATATAGTAAGAGAATGTATACAAACAGATCAATTAAAAAACCCTCCTTGTATTAACATAATCTTATGTTACTTAAATGTATTTTAATTTAAATACTTAACATATTTTAATGAAATGAAATTATTTTAAAAATTGTTTTATGGCGTGTATTATTGTATGAAATGTATAAAACAATGTATTCTTATTATAAAGGATATATTTAAATTATAAAGGATATATTTACAGAAATAAAATTTTCTGCTTGACCATGGTTTCGCTCATAGTAACTAATTGAGTGTGATGTCGTCAGCCGGAGTCCTGGAGACACTGTGATGTAAGCACTGGACTGCCATTGAGCGGGTTCAGACCCACAGCGACCCCATGCACACAGAGTGAGACATACTGACCATTCGAGCACATCCTCACAATTGCTCTTATGTTTGATCCTGTAGTTGCAGTCGCTGTGCCAACCATTTTGTTGAAGGCCTTACTTCCTCTGTATTCTCTGGCCTGCCCCTTTATCAGGCATGATGTTCCTCTCCAGGGACTGGTCTCTCCTGAAGACATGTCCAAATGACATGAGCTAATGTCTTGCCATCCTTGCTTCTAAGGATCACCAGGATCATTCTTCTGCCAAGTCAGATCTGTTTATCTTTTGACAGCCCCTGGTACTTCCAAGGTTCCTCACGAGCACGGTGAGTCTTTGGTTTTCCTTATTCAATGTCCATACTCACTTGGGTCAGACTCAACTCAGTGACAGTGAGTTTGGGTTGAGTTTGGGCATTACATTATTAGAAACTTACCATTAGTAGCTGATCTTTTAAAAATCTTTCTTCTTTAATTACTAATGCATCCTCAAATCAAAAAATCCAACAAAACCCCTGACTGATATATATATATATATATATATATATATATATATATATATATATATATATATATATATATATATATATATATATATATATATATATATATATATATATACATTCGCTAATGCAAATTATCACAATATGATAGCTAGCGCACCCCAAAATCGACACCATCAGTGACCCTACAATGTCCCCAGCAACAAAAAGCGACGGCTCCTGCGGCTCAATCCATGTGATCGGAAGGGTCGTTGTAACTGGGTAACAACGACGGTTCTGATGAGAGTGGCTTAGAAGGTTAGAAACACGCGTGAGCAGAGTTTTCCTCTCGATGTCCATTGGTCCAGGTAAACTGGGCTTGTGAAAAAAATACTCCTACTCTCAAAACTAAGCAGGGGATATTTTTATCAGGAAGAATACGTTTCGGCTGCAACAGTGGCACACAAATGTTGCAGGCTGTCCTTTTATATCACCCCTGACAGCGTCATCTGGTGCTGTCTGCACCCCCTCACCAACCGAGCGATGCCACTGATCGCATCCCGAGTGAAACAAAGCGCGCCTAATTTCATATTTGATCCCCTCTTGCATTTTCAAATGGTGCTCCGGCTGTCCCCTGCCCGGGCGGCGACAGCAAGTCCAGCACTCTGTTCCAACGTGGTGGGTGACAGAGTGAGAGGACCCACCTCCGAGCAGGTACAGAGTGTTTGTCAGGGAAGGGCCTTTCCGCGGTGGGGATGACAACAATTAGCACATGCTCCTCATTAACAAGCGGAGATTAGACCGCAGCCGAAATGGCAGGCTGCCATCAGTGCGCTAGTTACGGGACAGTTTAATTTCTAACGCATGTGAGCGCTGGATCAGTAACAATATTCGACAAAATGCCGCCTGCATTCTCTGATGGCTTTCATTACCAAATTGAAAATCTGTGTAGATTTCTGAAAATTACTTTTAAATGTAGCCAATCTCCTAGACGGCAAGGCTTGATTTGCTGGTGAGGGAGCCCTGCTGTGAGATTTTAATGAAAGATCATAGTGGCCCTCCTAGGCCGGCAGAGAACTATGGGCCCTGGAAGACCCGAACTAATCTGTTTTACTTTTAATGGCAGCCATTTTATATTCATTAAGATCAAAATGCAGCTTTGCAGGCAAATTGCAAAGCTGTTCCACTCACAGCTTGAGAACCTGGAGGCCCTACAGCTTTTTATCTTGTTCATAAGCAAATATGCAGTTAATATATTTTAATATGCTTTGATGCCTGGCACCTTATGGGCACGTTGTATGGAGGTTAGGGGACTGCATGTTTCCTTGGCATAGCCAGCGTCGAGCGAAAGCGGCCGTCCTTTCATTTCCATAATGGCAGAAGAAATGAGTCTCTCTCTCGCTCGCTTTTTATCCACCTACCCCTCCCGATTTTTTTCTTTTTCTTTTTTTAAAAATAGAATCTCTGCTAAAACAAATTGTAAAGCCCTGTATAGTGTACACTCAGGGTCTCGGGAAAGGCGCGTTTTTTCACTCGGATCCATCTGTTGGTGGTTCGTATTATTTAAATTTATACAGTCACATTATTTAAATGTAAACAGCCAAATAAGATAGGATCGCATCACCGGCATCTGGAAACTGTGCTCTTCTCCTCTTTAATTGTGAGGTTGTCTGCATTCATAATGGAGTTCTAAAGACTGTGATTCCACCTGATATACTGTATGACCTTAGCGGGTGTGATTTTTATCAGGGTTTCACTCTAGTAGAAAATGAAGGTAGTTTGCAGCTCATTTCCAGCAAAGCTAGTTTGCGTTATCTTCTGTCCAGAGCAGCCCTGCCTGTTTTGTGTGTTATAAAATATCAGCTCCCCTAAAGCCCGACTCCTTTTCTGCTGGTCAGCTGTACTTCCGGTCCAGAATCATGTTGTCTCTCATAAGCTCCATGCGATTTCCTCTGCTGGTCAATGGTACTGGATGTTGGATGAGTAGAGAGGAAGGTCGAAGGGCTGTGGACCAGAAGGAGGGCCGCGAGGAGAGTGATAGGGAGGAGTGCAGTACTCGGTTCTGTGAGGCACAATGTGCTCTCTCCTCGTCCACGTCACCAGTGTCTTTCTCGCCTCTGAGACAGGGTCGAAATGGAGGCAAGTGGATCTTCTTCTGCATCTTGATTCTTCTGCCGTAGGCAGTAGGCTGGGATACAGGCTAGATTCAGACGGCTAGACAATGATTACAAAAGTAGAATTTCCGGGCAAATTTTTGGTAGAAGACGGAAACAGCTAGGTGTGTGTCAAGTTGTCTGCAGATGCGGAGGCGAAGCCAAGGGGGACTACAGACAGAGCTTTTGCTCCTTGACCCAAAGCGTTTGGCTTTTGAATCTACTCAGGGTACCAGGTTCTTGGAGCTGGGGTGAAGGAGGGAGTGCAGATGGCCTCTAGCAGAAGGCTGACCAGCGACTTGACTTCCAGCATTATCCAGTAGAAGATATTGTGTGGTGTGTGTCACTGTTTCACTGTGTAGTCACTGAAGAATCCGACATTTCCAAGTACGTGGAGGAGACCAGCTGGTTAGAGAATGGGCAGCCGGTCCCCTTTATGCAAGCTAACACCCACCCTTGTAAGTTTATGTAAGTTAACACCCATTGTGTTCTATTTAAAAAACAAAACATCAACAAAAAGCCTGCTTTAAAACCACTCCATCAAAAGGGAAGCTTTTGTATGCCCAGACCCGCCCAACCTTTGTACTTCCCGTGCCCACAGGCATATTATAATATTGTATGACAAGTTTACAGGTGCCACATCTTACTTTCTGCAATGGCGGAGCTGCTCTGCTCCCACCTCTGTCTGTCTGATGGGGGAATTTGATAAACCCTCTCCTTGGGTCTCAGGGTGAGGTGAAGGTGTCTGGCCTGCCAAGACTCATTTTAATGGGCTTCTGAAAACACTCTCAACGCAGACATAAATGTGTGCATGGGAAGCCAGCCAGGGTGACCTGGGGAATGGGGCCAGTCGATTTTAAGTCGGGTGAAATCTGGAAGGCATGTCTCAGGCCTGAGCTGGCTGGGGGGGGGGGGGGGGAGGGGGGGAGGGGAGCTCTGGAAGGCTGAGGCTTAGCTGTAAAGATCTAAAGAGTTTGAAGCCACCCGCCCGCCCATCTCTGAAACTTAAGAGTGAAAGCATTCCCGTCCAACTTTAAAAGGGGAAATGGCTGAGGTAAAGAACATATAATTAATTTCAATTACAAGCCTCAGGTATCTCAGGCCAGGGGGGCACTATCTTTATTTCCTGTCAGTTCAATGGGCTCCAATGCAAAAGTCATGTAAATTCAATTGAATTAAAATGTAAAAAGTCCCTCTCCTACATCTCTGTTTTCTATACTGAAGGCCTTCTGATCTTTCCTTCCTGACACGGGCCACAGTCTCCCTTCCTGCAGCATGATTTTCCTGTCCGGTTCTCCAAGAGACCCCCTTGCCTGGCTGAGCTGCTGTGTCTGCCATAACCGGAGGATGGTCTACAGGATCCATCAGAAAGATGAGGATGGAGACGGAAGGAAACGCATTTAAACAGGATGTGGTTCCTTTCATGTTGATTTAAAACCAGATACTGTCACAGCCCCGCTCCATATTAGAACAATTGTGATCCTCTTTCAGTGTTTGCAAAAACAAAATGGGATTTTGCCTCCGCTTCCTTCCTTTGAACTCATAACTCCTGTTATCTCGGGCCTCCCACTTGTGTTTTTCTTTTCTCTCCAAAGACATTTTGACGTGCGCTGCCTGGTGTTGTGGACCACAAATGGGTCGCTCCCTCACGAAGCTGGATTTGCATTTCGCTCCTGCGCCAGGGAGAAAGTAATATTGCACCCTATTTTCACATACCCGTGGCATGGGCCGGGGCATTGCACACAGCAAGTTGAGTTCTGCCCGGTTCCGAAAAGGAAGTGTGTTTGTGTGGGGTGCAGGGCAGTGAGGAACATTCACACTGCCCTCCCCGAGGAGCCTCTGTCAGAAAACCTGGGAGAGCAAAGCATCTCCACTGAACCTTCCGGCTCTTTGACTTTTCTTCAGCTGCCTATTATCCATCTGAATATTAGAATCCATACATCATGGAGTTCCTTGGCTCTTACACGGTCACATCTCTAAGCGCACGAAAGGAAGTTGTATCTTGCAAATTCCTCCAAAAAAGGTTATCAAAATTGCCCTGAAGGGCTGACATAGGCCTGACAGGGCTTGTTTTGAAGGATGATGTTATTATTTTTCATTGGTCAGTCGACAAAAATATTAGGAGGGAAGAAAAATTCGACACCTGTGCCTGGGATCTTATTTAGCAAAAAAAAAAAAAAAAAAAACCCAACAAGATTTCCCTTTAACAGGGTCTTTCAGGCAGAAAAATACAGCAGTAACATGTGTAAAGAAAATTTCAATATGTTTTGACAATAGTGTAATCTAGAGGAAGTGTTATCCCCCTTGTGGAGGTCATCATTCTTAATACAGTGTGTGTCATCAATTCTCAGGACGACAGAGAAAATGATCTAGTCAATACATATGAAACAGAAATCATGCATAAACATGCTGCCTTACTATAAAGTGGGTGACACTGCTGAAAATTGGATAGCAGGCCTGGATGCAATTTTCCATAACTTTTTATTATTCATAAGATCGTGTGATCTAATAAGCCACACCTCAAATTACTGTCCATTGAAGGTGTTCTTGAGTGATAGATTTTGACAAACCAGACAGAGGATATATTATGATTAAGATCAGATGCTGGTGGTGCTGGACCTTTTGCTGCTGACTGTTTTCAGCTGTCTTTTATCAATTCTGTAGTTTTTCCCCTTAAAAAGGAAGAAGACGCATGAAACCTTGGGTTATGAATGCCGGAGAGAAAAAAAAATCCAAGAACCGATTGCTCAGACCTCTGATCCTGAGTGTCTCTCCATTTAACTCAGGTTTTAGAAGGGGGAGTATTGATTTGAGAAGAATAATGAAAAGGAGGAGGGACTCTCTGACTGGACAGAGATACCAATCTGAAGCTGTGATTTAAGTATTTGTGCCAAAGTGGCCCTTTAAAGCGCTAGGGACTTCCTTAAGTGTCTTACAGGGGTGGGGGGAAAAGACAGAAAAAAACCACTCTTAGGGCAACCCAAACCTTCACCTATTTGTTCTAATTAACTAAGGGCCTCTAATTAAGCAAAACTCCTCCAGAAAAGGCCTTTTTAGAAAAACACTCCCCATTTCTCTGGTTCTCTTTTTGTCCAGTTAAATAAGTCCTCCGGTCTAGGGCTGGGAAAGGGGCTCTGCCCCTTTAATTCATCAAATGCAGAAAAACTGGCGTTGCCAGTATCTACAAGCCACATTCCAAAGGGAGATGTTTTCAATTCACTCATTATAGAAAGGTCAGTCGGGTTCAAGTTCAATGTCATGGAAAAGAAGTACTCTCTACAAGGAGTACCACCCACACATGAAAAAGTGGAGGGAGAATTAGATGAACTATGTAACCTAATTTTTTGGGCAAATACAAGAAAATTAGCCCTGTGTGCTATTTGAATTTAAAACCACATATTAACAATTCAGCTCTGGAAGGTGACAGCGACCACAACAAAGTAAACACTGCTCTCCAAACCACTCGGCCGTAATGAGGTTATTAGCATGCATGTTGCTGCGCCCAGATGTAGCCTTTAACAGCCCAAGCCCTTCCAGGGCTTTTTGTTCTAATGGCTCCAGACTCTTTTTCAAAAAGGGCCACTCGGAGCCCCCCACGACTGGAGGACAGGATCGGGAGATAATTCACGCTGGCAAATGGAACATGACCGCCTGCGTCCATCGTCACCACATCCCATTGTCTGCCATGGTAATAAATGGCATCTGCGGGAAGGTAACAAAGCACCTGTAAAGATTCCTGGGTTAAGTGGAACCGGCCTCCGCTGGGGGCTGAGCGCTGAGAAGTTGTTCCTTTAGGTTTGTGGCCTGCAGAGCATACAGAGGAGAAGGCTCCACTAGCGACCCTAACCTTAAGGGGGCCCTCCCCTGAGTGAACGGCTCCATTGTGGAAGGGCCTTCGCTTACATGTGCTTGAATAGAAAAATGGACCCTAGACCCTCAGGAGCTTACACACACTAGAACCAAGTGCCCAGTCCATCCGCGAAAGCCTTCATCTGGAGGTTAATTTTTGCCTGGCTGCTGCCTGAGCATTTGAAATGTACAAAAATATGCAAAGCAACAACCCGACTTTCAGACAAGAGACCCCTCAGAAACAGGAACCAAACAAAATGCCTCGGATTGATTTGTTATTCTGTGTTAGAGTACAGCGGAAGTCAATCCTCTCATGTCATTGTGTTGAATCTCTGCTCATATGTAGCCCTTACCATTTTTTTTATTACTGTAGATCTCTAGGTATAGGAGTTCGTGCTGTTTTCCTTTTTGAATCAGAAGTAGGTAAACATCAGTCAAGCTGAGGGTGTAGGGTGTGATTTAGTGTAGGTTAACATAGTGCAGAGGGTACTTTGCAATAAAATTTTAAATTAGGGTGAATATATTTACTGCCTGTCTTATGTGTGGCTTATGAACTGTAGGCTTGATATTTGGCAGAATGTGTAAGAACTGATAATTAGGTATGTGTGTGTCGGTAGTGACATTTGTTTAAAACAAACTACTGTAAAACTGAATTCATTTATGCCTCTTACTTTGTTCAGCCTTTCATAGACAAGTAATAAAACGCACCAATAATATCTCACTTTACAATAAGCTTTAATTATAGAGGCACCTGATAAAATGCAGATGAGCTATCTCTTCAAGAGCTGTGTGAATTCTAATAAATCGATTTGGCTGTGTGTGTGTTTGTGTGCAAGTGTGTGTCACAGAAATCCAGAGAGAGAAACATCTCTGTATTTCTCCATCACTAACCCATGTTTTACTCACACCAAAGTATATTAAGACAGCATTTCAAGGGGACTATCAGTTTAAAAAGGGGGTGGGGGAGAAAAAGGAAAAAAAACCAAGGTTGGAGTGGGAGCACTCCCAGCATCAGGTCACTGAGTGTATCCATTATTTGTTCCCATTACCATGTTATGTCTTAATTACTCTGGTCTGGCTTCCCACCCGGGGTCACGAAGTCACAGCTGGTTTTCTGCCCATCCCTAATTAATAAAGCCTCATTTGGTATCCAAGTTTATTGTAATAAAGCTCGGCTGAGGGATACAGCAGAAAACGAGACAAAAAAACAAACCAGAAATTATCAGAGGTGCTCTAACAGTGACCTCGCACCAGAGAGGGCTTTAGTTCAGGGCGCTTCCGGGTTACTTTTAACCCGAGAAGAACTTCCATTTGATTTCACTTGGAGTTTCCACCATAATTGGGTACAGCGGTCAGGTTCTGCCTACAGTAAGGAAAGTGCCAAAGGTCCCTAAACACTTGTGTCTACATCATTTGATATTTTTAAAATGGTTATTAATTCCTGTTTATAGCCTTTAAATTAATATTGTTTTGCAAAAAAAACCCAACAAACCAAAACAGCTTAATGCTTTCAAATGGAAATATAAAAAACAATAATGTATTCATCAGTCTTATTCTTTTTCTTTTCGTATTTTAACATAGCAAACAGAAACAAATTATGTTAGAGCCTTATTTAATTTGATAAATACAATGCTGGTAATGAAAATTCACAAATTAAACCAAACCTTTAAGCATCTCAGCACTCTTATGTGTATGAGATACCACACCTATTGTTAAACATCGAAGAGTGGCGTCCCTTTAGTGTTTGTATTTATCCTACAAGATTTCTCCTTCACCTTGAGATGCTAGTTAAATAACACCCTGGGGCCCACGTGAATCCCTCTGCCTCCCATCTTGATTTACTCTATCTTTATGGTTTCTTCCCTTGAGGCTGACTCGGCTCTGAACCTGAGGTGAAAAAAATAAAAATAATAATTTGAAAGAAGTCAAAGATCTTCTCCAAAAATCCTTTGACAATGAGGAAGAAGATGGCCCCTCATGATAGAGTCTATACCAGCTTCTAGCCAAACAAAAAAGATCCTCCTTAGCCGTTTTTTAAGGCTATTACCTCAGAAACCTGTAAGCATACAACCACAAAGCAGCGATCAAGGGACATGCTCACCACTTTTCCTAAATTCCCAAGTTTCACCTTGAGGTAGTGTCCTAATCTGGTGACAATTTAAGGATCAAGAGTGTAGGGGTGGAGTCTAGGCTGTCAATCTGGAGATAGCCAATGAGACTGCTTTGTGGGCGTGGCCTTCTCCTGAGAATTCTGGGACATCTGGTACTTTCTCCCTGGAGGCGGAAGACACCTCTCTCTCTCTACTGCTCCCTGGGAGATATTACAGAAGACAAGCCACATGGACGCAACCAGACCTCGGAAACCGGAGAAGCCACAGAAAGGCCCCTGCCAGCACCGAGATGCTTACAACACCACTGGACCCAAAGATTTTCTGCCTATTGGCTTGTGATTGTCCTGCATTTGGCTTCATTGTGTATGTTTCGTGAGTCTGAAGAGGACTTTATAGATTGGTATCGGACATATGGGATAATATCAGATTTATGACCTTGGACTAGACTGGGTTTCTCAATGTTCAATTCCTCTTGTATATAAACCTCTCCCTTAAATATGTGCATTTTTTGAATTTGTTTCTCTAGCCTACCCAGACTAACACACACTTGGACATCAACCTGAATCTATCACCAGTCCCATCAATGCACTTGGGACCAGGATAATTGTACCAAGCGATAAAAGCCTGATTTTTAACTTGTAAAAATTTACTAAGTGTCACGATTGTGGGACTTAATTATGCGTGTCATTTTCGTTAAGCCTAGTTGAACTATACACTAGTTTCTGTAAACCAATGGAACGCAATGTAATCAATGTACCTAATGTAATATGATGGAACGGAATGAGTATTCAATTGCATATTGAAATAATTATGGTCTGGTTCTCCTTCAGATTATAAATAGGTGTTTGGGAGTAAACCCCTCCATCTCTGGACTGCACTTCTCCCATCATCTGTTCCATAGATCCTGGAACACAAGTCTGCGGCCTGCCACTTGACCTACAGATTTTGAACTTGCCAGTCTAACAACGGCAAAAGCCAGTCTCATAAATGTCATGTCTGTCTATCTATCTATCTATCTATCTATCTATCTATCTATCTATCTATCTATCTATCAATCTATCTATCTATCTATCTATCATCTATCTATCACCATCATCTATCTACATATCTATCTACACACAGAAGGACTAGTCTAAAAGTATTGTTAAAAGTCTTTATTAAACAAAAATGTGAAATTATTTCTCAACATATTCACATCCGGTCTATACACTTCTGAATGCAGTGACTCAATTCTCTAAGTCTTCCTCTAGTATTTCTGGTGGCATAGTGAGTTACATGTTGCATTACATACATGCTAGAGTTATATACTGCCAATCTCCGGGTCAGTAGTTCAAAAGATGAAGTTTTCTAATCTAGTAAAGATTTTAGTCTCAGAAATCCAAAGGGACAGCTTTACTCTGTCCCATAGGGTTACTCTGAGTCTGAGTCCACTTGATGGCAATGGGACCATTGAAATGGAGTATCATAAAAAACAGTGAGTTTGTTTTTAAGTTTTAACCTATCCTCGGAGAAGTCTGGAGCCTTCAACTGACCGCACATCAAAATGATGGTTTTGACACCCTACCAGAACTGAAATTGTGTTCCTTTTCAGTGTTCTTTGTGTTTTAGAAGCAAGACATTTCCAGGGGCGAGATCGGGGCATCATGGGGATAGAGTACATTTTCCCAATGCAATTCTCATGGGCAAGTATGAGCAGGTATGTGTTGTGATAAATATGAATTCCTTAGCACAAATTTTCCAGGCCTTTTTCTTACCAAAGCAGTTTTTTATTTCCTTAAAACTTCCTCATAAGAAGTCACTATGCTCATCTTGTGTCCAATGAGAAAATCTATAACGATAACCTATTGGAATCTCTGAAAAAGAGTCACCATATAATTCTGCACTGATATTTCTTTGTTGAATTAATTGGCCCATCGTATCCCCCTTAGAAGCAGTTGTTTTGATTGGACATTTTTAAGAAATTAGGAAAGAGTTGCTTCTGAATTGACCTGTGGTTAAGCTAGACCAGCGAAGCAAAATGATGAACGAGAGCCAGGGCTTACTGGATCCATGCTGTCATAGGTCCAAGAACATACTCACATAAATGGAGTGGAGTAGGTAAGATTAAATCCACATTTAAAGTGTTAAAGTGTGTTTAAAGTGTTAAAGTTGTGATGCACTTATTAGACCGTATTACAAATATTAAATGTTTCTCCTACCTGGTATTATAAAATAAACTTACATGTGTGAGGAAAACCGACATGACTACAGAAAGCCTATAAGCTCCCAGTTAGTCTTTACTTGAATGCACACCCTAAAAGGGAAATTAGGAATTCCCTGGAAGAAACAGACTTTATTTCCTGGAAGAAAACCGGAATCCCACTCAGAATGGCTGAACTTCAATGGCTTGCTCTGAACTGGACTTTGTTTATGAACGCAGATGGTCAAATTACCAACTAGAGATGAAAATTCTTTAAAGCAAGGAACATTCTTGTCTCCTCAGAGTACTGGCTTGCTAGGGATGGACACTTAAGAAATTAAATGTCTAAGATGGGTAGAGATAAAGACCCAAAGCAGCTGGCTTAAAATATTTTATGGATGTGTTCACAATAAAATGATTAGAAGGGTGGACTTAATCTTTTTATGTATGAAAATGACTGTGAGATTATAAAGAGACTCTCCCCAGCTTTGTCTCCCCCAAAGACATGCCAAACATTAGAGTCTATTTGTCAGCATATGGTGGGAGGCCAGATGCTTAGAGATATTCTCCCTGAAGGCAGTCAGTTGCCAGACTACTGTCTAGTCCCACCACAGGTAGGGCCTGCTCCCTGCTGTGAAGGACAATGGGGAACCTAAAGGCTTGTGACCATTAGCCTGGTCCCTGTAGGTGTGGTTTACACCCTACTGATAATGGTTTCTTTGGAGGCCAGGGAACAGGTCAAACCGGCTCAGTGACACCCAAAGCTGCCATAGGATCCGCTCTTCTTGTCACATGTATACCCCAATCCCTCTTCTTCCTCTTCCCTCTTCTTCCTATTGCCTATATAGCCCTAGATCATCCCCCTCTCATTGCTGTATAACCTATAGTGCAACCCCTTCCAGTAAGCTGTGTCTTTACCTGTAATTAGTGGGCTTGCATGTCCCCCAAAGATATATAAGCCTTGGTTAGCAAAAAAAGAACACTCTCGGTCTCTGCCCTTGGCCTCTCATTGGTTCACCCATCCTCTCACATCCTCACTCCCCTGTTCCCTTTCCCCTTGTCCTTCTTCCCCTCCCCCTACCCACATGGACCAACAAGCAGGGCTGAGGTGAGCATGCTACCCACAAATGTGTCTGACTCCAGTATTTCAATCTCTCTGCTATCTCTCATGCTTCTTATGACTTTAATATAATATTTATATATCTCAACCATACAATTGTGCCTATCAAACCCGTAATTAGTTGTCGGGGGCTGGCATTGCCCCGCACAAAGGACAATGGCTAAAAGAGCCAATCTGAAGTGAGTCACTGCATTTGCCGCATGTAGAGTCCCCAGCAAGGAGACTCCCCAGATGAACAAGTACGATAAGGCATAAAAAAAAGTAATACTGACACACACAAATGATCAATATTTAGGAATGGATGATGAAATATTTTAATTTCTATTTTATTGAGTTTTAATGCAAATTACTTCAATCCTTTTATTTCTGTGTGTCATTGTTTATTGATATACCCCAAATGTTTGCGGGCACTTAATGCCCGCTAAGAGATTTTTTTGTCTTAACTTAAAATCATTTGTACTTCTGTTGATTTGTGGTTGAAACAAAAATGTTACCCAGATTTCTCTGATGATAAATAATTACTGCCTAAAATCTAACCTAGCATTAAAAAAAAAAGAAATATAGATGCATCAATTAGAACTTTCCTAAGTTGTCTTTTAGCTCCATGTTGGGTGTAAAGCCTTGTGCTTTTGCTGCATGACTTTTTAAACCATTGTGATCAAACTTAGGCTGTATTTAGACAATCGTGTCCTTGTATCATGAAGCCATGGGTATCCTTTTGGCGTCTGTAAATCACATCATACCTGGTATACTGAAAGAGTTACTAGAAATATTCTACATTGAGAATCTACTGTGAGGGGAGAGGGCATAAAAGTCCAGAAAAAAGTTTTTTAAAAAGTAAGAATTGTCCTCATTTGATTTTAAAACCATTCTCTTTGACCTTTGTGGTAGTTCCATAATCTGGTGTCAACTTGACACTATTAAGAGTGAAGGAGTGGAGTCTAGCCTGTCAGTCAGTTCATAGCTTGATGACCTTATTTGGAGGCAGGATAGATATAAGTAGCTCACTGGAGGCCAGACACATACACTCCCTGTGAGACATTCCTGTTGACAAGACATATGGAGCTATGCTGATGGCAGCCAGGGCCGTGGAGTTGGAGGAGTCGCATGGAGACCCACACTAGCGCTAAGATGCTTCCACCACCACTGGATCCATAAGACTTTCCACCTGCTGGCATGTGATCTTCCTGCACTCAGCATCATTGCATGTGTTGGGTAAGTCTGAAGATGAATTTATAGATTGGTATTGGACATATGGGCTAATGTTGGATTTATGGATTTGATCTGGGCTGGGCTGGGATTTTTCTTAATATAAAATTACTCTTTTAGATAAAGCTTGTTCTTATACACATATGAGTGTCCTGGATTTGTGTCTCTAGTCTACCCAGACTAAACACAACCTTTATCATATTGAAGTACAAAGAAGATATATTGTAGGATAATTGCGTTAAATGTCTTTTTTCTTTTTTTAAATGAAATGATCGTTGAATAAATAAATGTTGCTGTTTTCAGTTGCCTTGCAGCAGGCTCTGACTCCTGCTGAGTGGTTGCAATTGGCTTCCTCGAGAACTATCGTGTTTTCTTTCAGCATGGTATTCAAATAAGTGAGTTTAGGAAGTTATAAGAGTTTTCTTTATATTTGTATCTCAGATCTGTGTATACTATTAACACAGTGCATAAAAGTTGGCCTTGCCTCTTATGTCAAGAGGGACTTAGGTCTCATGCATCTTTCTTCTCTAAAGTTCAGAAGAAGCACGGGGGTTTTCATAGGGGACTGGCTGCAGATATGAAAATTGGGAAATGGCTAAGGGAAATTTTGCTTCTGTTTAACTAAACAGAATTTCTAAACCTACCTGAGAATAAATGCTTTAGGATTTCTTCCCATATTCTTTTCAATTCCTCCTGTTTTGGTGGGTTTTATTTAAAAGTCAGGTTCAGGAAATTCAGAGCTTTGAAGGAATACTCTCCACATCTTCTGAGTACCTTTAGAAAGTTTCTCTTTTTCTGGTTTGAAAGTGAAGGCAGCCAATTCCCACAAACAGTAAAGGGGTCCTTAGGCTAAGTCATTCTCCATCCATTGCTTAGCTTAAAGCATAATGATACAGAGAAATTTATGAAGATAAAAGTCCAATTTCCCCACAAGCCCACTGTTAACATTGCAAAGAGCCCGCATATTAACACGTAGAGATTGTACCCTAGAGCATGTCGCGGGTATCTCAGCATCAAGACAGTTACTGCTCTGGTCTCATAAGACAGGCAAGCGCTCTTTTCTTTGGAAGTTAGGAGCGCCGCTGCAGTAAACATTTCTAGAGATACTTTCCCAAGGTGGATCCCTTGCTGTTTCCCTATTCCTTTCCCTGCCTGTTCTTTGTGTTTGAAAAGAAGAGAACTGACAGGATATTTAAAATAGGGGACAGAGACGGACAGGAATTGGAAAGAAGGAATGATTAAAGACAGACCTAGGAAAGTATGCTTGATATTGAGAGAAAGAGAATCTCACTGGCTCCCAGAAATATTGCTTGTTAACTAGTATATTTCACGTCTGCCCTGTTGTTTGTTTTGCAATCTATTTAAGCTATTTTACTTTACCATGAAATATACATGAAAATTAAGCAAATGATCCTTCAAAGGATTCTCAGAAACCCATATGAAAAAATAATATCTCCTCTCATTGCCACTGAGCCGAAGCTGACACATCGTTACCCTTTAGGACAGCGTAGAACTGTGCCTGTGAATTTCTGAAACTGCAACTCTTTATGGAAATAGAAAGCCCCATCTTTCCCTCCTGGAGTGGTTTCAAACATCTGACCTTGCAGATCCTAGCCCAAAGCATAACCACTATGCCAGTAGGGCTCCAAAAATTAATATATTTTGAAAGAAATGGAAAAATGTTTCCCCCCAAGATCTTCAAAGGAAATGAGAAACTGAAACCTAGAACTTTCCTTGACTTACCTAAGGATATCCTGTATTCTAGTAAGAAATCAAATATCTTGACTTGAGGTCTTAATGTTTTACGTATAGCTTTTCATATATAGAGACACACATGATAGATATGAATATAGATATATGGGCCTTAAAAAATTTCCATAGACTTGATTCCTACTCATAGCAAATCTATAGGACAGGATTTCACTATTTTTGGGGGGTTTCCAGGGCTGTAGCTCTTTATGCGAGTAGAAATCCCGTCTTTCTTCTGTGGAGTGTTGGTGGTATGGAAATGCTGGTGGGATAGAAATGCTGGCCTTGTGGATCGCAGCCCAACTGTAACCACTACCCCTCTAGGACTTCATTGTTCTGTGAATTTTGAAGGCTCCCCCTATGAATCGGAATCAACTTTATGGCAACTAACAACATTGACATAGTCACAGACATTTAGATGGCCTAAATGGTATAATATGCACCAAGTTTTTAAAGGATGTCATGTTAAGGAGTGGCTTCTATATTTGCTCCTTCAAAATCATTCTTCGCTATTTTCCATCCATCCTTATGCTTTTTATTGACTACCTTGACCTTCTTGCTTCCAGTTGGGCTTAGGAAAAATGAACATAGACAAGCCATGTATAAACAGAAGGTCTTGTGTTGGACGACTTCCTTCCTTCCTTGCTTCCTTAATAACAGACCAAGGGTGACCAGCAGGTGAGGGTGTTGTCCAGTAAACATTGAACCAAAGGTCAGTGGTTCAAATCCACTAGCTTCTCTGTGAGAGAAAGATGAGGCTGGTCATGTAGGGACTTATAGTCTCCATAAGACTATATAGGGTTGATATGACTTGAAATCAACTCATTGCAGTGCTTCTGGTACTCATTATTTTAATGACTATTTATTGAGGTCCATAGTGCACTAAGTGTTGGGGATACAATTATGGACCAAAAATATAATTTTCTGGCCATTCAGAATTCATTTTAATGCGTTTTTTATTGCTTATCTTAGTTTTAAATCATGAATTGTTTGGAGGACTTTTGATTTTTATTTTGTTGAAAATTTGTCTGTTTAAAAAAAATTGTCTTTACTTTTAAAATTTGGAGAAAAGATGTCAAAAGCACCCATTAAAGGCTCTGAGAGTGATCAAAAACAAACCAGGAGAATGGGTAAGTACAAAAGAACATGTTTGTAAAGCAGAGATTTTCAATGGGTTTCAGTTACTTCTCAATGGGTATTTGAGTTGCGATAATAACAAACAAATTAGTGAATGTTAAAGATAGGCCTCTAAATGGGAAGACCATTTCTCATCAGGCATAGGCACTAGAAAGACAGAAAACACCTACATTAAGCTAGGCACTATGATAAATTTCACAAATACAGAGAATCTGTTTCCTACTCTCAGGGTGTTTTGATCTAAAGAAGAAATTCATCATTCATAGAGGAACTTGTTTGAGTTATTGGTTTGACCACTAAGACTACATATACATGCCGATAACACATCTGTTTAAGCCTAGTCACAAGCTCCGTCAATTCTGAGAAGAAATCCCTTGAGCCTGTTGCTGGGTGGCATACAGACAAAACTCCCAACTGATCAACTGAATCTTTCACTTTCGAATGGGCTGTTTGGCATCGTGTGGGCCCAGCCGATGATTATACAGCCATCTGTATCCTTGCCTACATCAGGCTGATTTCAGCCACAACTTATACACGCTGTTTTGAGATGTACGAGTCAATATTTTGGTTTGCCTTTAGCTATAAGAGTGCCGTAGACAGTCGTGCGTGAACTTGGCTCTGCCTTGCTAATTCTCTGTCAGTGCTGGCAGCTATGGGATTTAAGTTCATGGTGTAGATATTTGGATTCCCTTCAAAATAAAAATAAAATATGTAAAATAAAATCTTAAAATAGGCTGCTTTTCTTTGACAAAAATACCCCAATTCCTATACATGGCCAGCCATAGTCAATATGGATCTCTCTATCAGAGCAACATTTTTATTTGGTAATAATACAGGCAAAATAGAATATTTTGAAATTAACGATTGCTCAAGTACTTTTAGTTTTCAAACGACATCACACAACTGAATAAATTTCCTTTTCCCAAATTCTACTGTTCATAAGTGTTTTTAAAAAATCTATAAACTATCATGTGAGGGCGCGAGGATTATTCAAATTACACAACAACCAAACATTTGCATATGTTTTCTCTCCTCGGCACCATCTGAACTTTTAATGTTGAAGTCACTAACCATGGGGATCACGTTTAATTTTTCCAAGCACACATTTTATAACAAGAGGATTTGGGAATTAGATGGCTGTACAATATTCAAAGAGGTTTTACAGAATGAGAAAATTGCTCCCTGGTTTACACAGGACAGAGCCATGTTGAAACATGTTCCTCTGTAAATCCAACGGAATGAAAAGTATCTCTATTTATCCTTTAGTAAGTTTAGGGGATATGGTAGTCAAAGGAAATAAAGATGTCTTTTATCCAGTGGGGACATCTAAGTTTTGCTATCCCTAAAATATACATTTTAAAGAACCCAACTACAAATGTAAAATGAAACACAGTTATGAGTGTTTATATAAATGGAGGAAAATGTGTCTTTGGAAGGAGTGTGTGCAAGCCAGGGGCCCTAAAACAATGGCTTCATTAGATTAGCAATAGACCCAGTGACAGACTGCAGAGTATTTCTGAACAATAACACCCATACAAAAAGACATACCTAGAATTTGAACACAGGAAAACAATTTGGCTCACACGGCATGATTGATGATATAGCTCATGTGTAAAGCTCATTTTACTACCTACCATTCATAGATAATCTTACATAGGACCCTCTGAGCTTCTTTCTTTTTCTCAAATAAAAGCTGAGTTAACTGGCTCCTATTGTATATCTTAAAAAAGCATTGGCAAATCAATAAATGAAAACCCTCCAAATATTAGAGCTGGACTGATTACCAGATCATGAGAGGAGACGTAAGGTGATTATTGAGGGTTACGATAACACCTGTGTGGCCTCATATATTAACAACATAATCATCTTATATTGTTGCTGTTATTAGGTGTGATTGAGTCAGCTGACCCACCTGGCCCCTATGCACAACAGAACAAACTACTGCATGCTCCTGTGCCACCCCACAATCGTCCCCAGCCAACTGATGCAACAACTGTGTCAAATGATCTCCCTAAGGGCCTTCCGCTCCTTTGCTGCCCCTCCACTTTACTAGGTTTGATGTTCTTCTCCAGGGACTAGCCTCTCCTGACAATATGTCCAAAGTGTATCAGACGAAGGCTCACCATCTGTGCCTCTAAGGCGCACTTCTTCCGACACAAACTGGTTTGTCCTCCAGTACCACAATCCCAATGCCTCGATTCTTCTTCAGGCTTCCTTACTCCGTGTCCAACATGCATATCAACCTTTTCTCCATTTATCATGACGTTACCTAATGGTTCGGTTATGAGGATTTTTGTCATCTTGACATAGAGTTGTAATCCACACTGAAGGTTACCATCCTTGATCTTCATCAGCAAGTTCTTCAAGTCCTCACATTGTTAGCAAGCAAAGCTGTGTCGCCTGCACATCGCAGATTGGTAATGAGGTTCCTCCAATCCCGCTGCCCCATTCTTCTGCACAGAAGCCAGGTTTGCTGCTGCTTTCGGCAGCATTCAGATGGAACCTGTCTGGAGAGAGCACACACACTCCTTTCCTATGTCAAAGCCATGCAGCATTTCCTTGTTCTGTTCACATAACTGCCTCTTGATGAACTGCCTTACCATGTCCACATAAGCTAAATGAAGTGTTCTGGAATTCCCATTCTTCTCAGTGATACATAGGACAAATTCTGAGAGGGGGGGGTGTAAATTCACCCATAGTGTTAATACAGAGATGAACCTAGGAAACCGAGTCATAGCCACTAATCTATATCAGCCTCAAATCACCTGTCTGCTTCCGAAAGCCAACCAAACAATCCATTGTTGCAGTCACCACTATTTCCATCCAGCTGGGCATTCTTAGAGCACGCTGGCGTTTTCAGCAGCTTCCCTTAGGTTAATGTTGTCCCGGTCAAATTTTATACAAAATTTCTGAATGTTTACAGGATTCGCACTTACGAGTTCAGACTACTGAAACTAGGCGTTGCTGCATTGTTTCCTGCCAATTATAAGTAATATCGATAGCACAAACTCAGGTACACTATTATCTACTACTATTAGTGTTTCCTTCAGGTAGTTTTATTCAGCCTGACAGAGGTACTGCAGGATTAAAAAAAATTTTTTTTTAGCAGTTCTTGAGAGTATTTTTCTAATAGTTTGACAGCAATTAACTCCCCCATGGACATTGACTAATAATGTTTGGTTTAGATATAAAAATATATATTGTTTAGATATTTGCATGATAGCAATTCCCAGAGGCCAAACCCTAAGTAACAATAGAAATCAAGAAACCAGAACAGTGAATTTATTTTTGGTTTTATGGCACTGATTAACCCTAGGTGAACTTGGACTTCCATTTTCACATCTTTACTTGTTATAGGCATGGAGGTCTAATGTCCACAATGGAAAGAGGTGGTTTATCATACATGACCCTGTTCACAAAGAAACCACACTAAAGAGCCCTACTCTTGATGTAAATAGAAATATCACCTCCCAAGAGGGAAGAAAGATAAATTGCTAGTGTTGAACTTTGTTTAGAAGGAAAACATTTTTCTCTGCAGATTTATATCGGGAGATAGGGTTTATAGACCCACATTACTAGGGATGGTCAAATAAAATTCAAGACAGGTGTATTATTAAGGTAATGCTCATGTATGAGTGCTCCCAGATACTTACCATGAACAACCTAGGGTCAACAAACTCACACAGTTACAGGTATGAAGAACAGGAAATCAAGTTCAAAGATAACCAAACACCCAAACATGAGTTATAATAGGCAGAAAACACGGATAAAAAATAAAAAAAGAGAATTAGAATCTCAAACATTCATATATTGAAAACACACGAAAGAATTGATATGAAATGATTTTAATATATTTAATTATTTTTAAAGGAATGCATATAATCAAGAGACTATGTAAGATGATTTTTACAACAGTATAAAAGTACTGTTCTATTAGAAAAAGCAAAATATAATAATTAAAATTAAAAACACATTACTAACTTCTAAAATTCGTATGGAAGCACACACTGGAAGCACTCATTCATCTGTATGAGGAAATTTGGAAGACAAGCACTTGGCTAACTAATACCTACTTGGCTAACTAACTAGAAGAGATCCCTATTTGTATTTATCCCAAATAAATTTGACCCAATGTCATTATTTTCACATGCATGTAAAATTTTGCTGAAGATCATTCAGAAATGGCTGCAGGGTTACATTCACAGGGAGTTGCCAGAAGTTCAGAAGAGGTGTGTAACAAGAAATTCCAATGTTTAAATCAGATGGATCTTGGCTTAGAGAATCTCAGAAAGATGTTTGCTTGTGTCTTATTGATGATCTAAAGCATTCGACTATGTGGACAATAACAAACTATGGATAGTCTTGAGAGGAATGGGAACTCCAGAACACTCTACGTCGCTCACGCAGAGCTTGTACACGTGTCAAGAGGGAACTGTGTGAACAGAAAAAACGGTGTGCTCTATGGTTAAAATCCAGAAGGATATGTGTTTCAGGGCTGCATCCTCTAACCATGCTTTTCCAATCTGTACGCTGAATAGCTCATCAGAGAAGCTGGATTATATGAAGAAGATGTGGCGTCAGGACTGGAGGGAGGTTTATTAAGAGCCTGCAATATGCAGACGCCGCAACCTTTCTTTCCGAAAGCAAGGAGGGTGACGTGCTTGCTGATGAAGATGGAGGGTTGTAGTCTTCGGTCTGGATTACAACTCCAAGTACAGAAAACCAAAATCCTCTCAAGTGAACCATTAGATCACATCCTGACAAATGGAGGAAAAATTGAAGTTGTCAAGGATTTTGTCTTGGTTGGATCCACAATCAGTGTTCATTAAAGCAGAAATCAAGAGATCAAAGAATGTGTCACATTGGGGACATCTGCTGCACAAGATCTCTTCAAAGTGCTGAAAAGCAAGGATGTTACTTTGAGGACTAAGGTGTGCCTGACCCAAGTCATGCTATTTTCAATCAACTCCATGTTGACACGCGCTAGACGGAGTGGCTTAGTCTTCACATATTGGGCTGATGACCCTCAGGTCAGTCAATGGAAACCACCAGGGACTTGGCAGGAGAGTGATGTGGCTTTCTATTCCAATAAAGAGTTAAAGCCCAGAAACTCACAGGGACAGTTCTACCTTTCCCTGTAGGGTTGCCATGAGTTGGAATTGACTGGGTAGCAGTAAGTAAGCTTGAATGTGAAAGTTGGACATTAAATAAGGAAGATTGAAAAAGAATCTATGAATTTGAATTCTGGTGCTGGAGAAGAATATTGGAAGTGCTATGGGCTGTCAAAAGAGTGGACAACTATATCTTGGAAGGACAGCCAGGATGCTCCTTAGAAGCAAGGATAGCAAGGTTTCATGTGATGTGCTTTGTACATGTTATTAGGAGAGATCCACACCTGCAGAAAGACACCATGCTTTGTAACATAGAAGGGCAGGGAACATGGGGCTGGCCCACTAGAGGGTGGATCGACACAGTTAGTGAAGGACTTGGTGCTGTTTCATACCGTCATACATAGGTGGCTTGAGTTGGAATGAACAGCACCTAACAACAATAGCTCTTGTACCCCAGACGAATTGCAGTCAGTTTCTATTGTACTTTACCAACGTTTAGATCCGATGGGCAAGAAAATGAGCGGCTTTCAAGGCTATGAACATTCTCTCTCTTAATTTTTTTTCTCTTACTTATTTGTAGAGTTTGACACATACAAAGAAAAACATACTGTCTAGAGTTTTAAAACCTATTGCCTCAGAACAGTGACACTATCCCCAAACCCCTTGTCTCTGTAGCTATTCTTTTTTTTTTCATTCTTTTTTATTTTTTTTTATTTTAAAAATTTATTGGGGCTCATACAATTCTTTTCACAGTTCATACATATACATACATCAATTGTATAAAGCACATCTGTACAGTCTTTGCCCTAATCATTTTTTTCTCTTTTCTTCTTTTACATTTTATTAGGGACTCATACAACTCTTACCACAATCCATACATATACATACATCAATTGTATAAAGCACATCCATACATTCCCTGCCCCAATCATTCTCAAGGCATTTGCTCTCCACTTAAGCCCCTTGCATCAGGTCCTCTTTTTTTTCCCCCTCCCTCCCCATTCCCCCCTCCCTCATATGCCCTTGGTAATTTATACATCGTTGTTTTGTCATATCTTGCCCTATCCGGAGTCTCCCTTCCCCCCTTCTCTGCTGTCCCTCTCCCAGGGAAGAGGTCACATGTGGATCCTTGTAATCAGTTCCCCCTTTCCAACCCACTCTCCCAGCATCGTCCCTCACACCCTTGGTCCTGAAGGTATCATCCACCCTGGATTCCCTGTACCTCCAACCCTCATATGCACCAGTGTACAGCCTCTGTCCTATCCAGCCCTGCAAGGTAGAATTCGGATCATGGTAGTTGGGGGGAGGAAGCATCCAGGATCCGGGGGAAAGCTGTGTTCTTCATCGATACTACCTCACACCCTAATTAACCCATCTCCTCTCCTAAACCCCTCTATGAGGGGATCTCCATTGGTCGACACTTGGGCCTTGGGTCTCCACTCTGCACTTCCCCCTTCATTTAATATGATATATATATAGACATATACATACATACATATATACATATACACATATATACACATACATACACACACTTATATCTTTTTTTTTTTGCATGATGCCTTATACCTGGTCCCTTGGGCACCTCGTGATCGCACTGGCCGGTGTGCTTCTTCCATGTGGGCTTATTTGCTTCTGAGCTAGATGGCCGCTTGTTCACCTTCAAGCCTTTAAGACCCCAGACACTATATCTTTTGATAGCCGGGCACCATCAGCTTTCTTCACCACATTTGCTTATGCACCCATTTGTCTTCAGCGATCCTATCATGGAGGTGTGCAGTCAATGATATGATTTTTTGTTCTTTGATGCCTGGTAACTGATCCCTTTGGGACCACTCGATCACACAGGCTGGTGTGTTCTTCCATGTGGACTTTGTTGCTTCTAAGCTAGATGGCCGCTTGTTTATCTTCAAGCCTTTAAGACCCCAGTCACTATCTCTTTTGATAGCCGGGCACCATCAGCTTTCTTCACCACATTTACTTGTTCACCCACTTTGGCTCCAGCCGTTGTGTCGGGAGAGTGAGCATCATAGAGTTCCAATTTAATAAAAGAAGGTATTCATGCATTGAGGGAGTGTTTGAGTAGAGGCCCAAGGTCCTTCCGCCACCTTAATACTTGACCTATAAATATAGACACATAGATCTATTTCCCCATCCTCCTATATATATTTGCATGTACATGTCTTTATCTAGACCTCCATGAATGCCCTTTGACTCCTAGCTCTTTCCTCCATCTCCCTTGACTTTCCTCCTGCCCTACTACCATGCTTCATCGCCACCTGGGCTAGAGTATACCTCTTCTCTAAGCAACCTTACCCTTGATCATTTCCCACCAGGCCTGCCACTCCCCCTTCTCTACCATTTGGGGTCCCATGTTTTTCCCTTGTCCCTGTGTTTGTTAACACCACTTCCTTTTTTTCCCCACTTCCTCTCTCCCTCCTTCCATCACTATCCACACCCATTAACCCCTGGCCTTGCCATACCCTTCAAAGTCTTTTTATTTTTTTATTGTTTGGTGTGAAAAGAATTTTTCTTATTTTTTTCCTATATAATAAGGGCATCATGAAATACAAATCTTTATCAGATTGACTAATTTTGCTAGCATAAGGTCTTCCTAATTTGTCCATGGCACAAGGTTTTGGATAGTTCCATCAAAGTTTATAGAGATGCATGATATTCCATGGTGTGTATGTGCCAGAGTTTATCTATCCATTCCTCCATACACAGGGTTTTTTGTCGTTTCCATCTTTTTGCTTTCAAAGAACGTTCTGCAGTAAACGTGGTTGTGCAAACATCTCTTCGTGTTTGTCCTTTGTTTCTCTAGGAGAACGTACTGAGCAGAGACATTTCAGGGTGGTATGGTATTTTTATTCACATCTGTTTAAGGCAATGTCATATGGTTTTCTGAGTATCTGTACAATTCTATAATCCAACCAGCAATGTACAAGTGTTCCAAAGTCTCCACATTCTCACTAGTATTTGTTATTTTCTTTTGTTCACTGCATGGATATTATCTTTAGTGAATTGTCTATGTCTTGTGTCCAATTTTGACTAGGTGATTTGTATTTTTCTTATTAGGGAGTTGGAATTTTCTAAAGATTTTTGAGATTAGCCTTTCATCTAATTAAGTGATTGTCAAATATCCACCCCCCCACCAAACTGTGGGATCTTTTCTACCCTTTGGTTGAAGTCTTTTGCTAGACATAAGTGTTGTCCTTTAAGAAGGCCGTCCTCTACTTTGTCTCTTGTAGCATGGGTCTTTATTTGTACGCATATGCCTTGTATTGGAGACCTTAGGTTGGTCTCTATTGTTTATATGTATATTTTTAATCTGTGGCTGTGCTCCTTTTTTTTGTACAAGGCATGATGTTGGGCCTTGTTTTATTCTTTTGAAGGTGGGATCCATTTTTCCCAGCATCATTTACTGAAGAGTCTATCTCTTCTTCCTTTAATATGTTTTAGACTTTTATGACAAATTGGGTATCTGCAGGTGCTTGCTTGGAATTCTGGGATTTTTGTTCTAAGGACTTTTTCTTGAAATCATGTCATGATACTACAAGAAAGCAGAGAAATCACATGAAGGAAACATGGGTAGCAGTTGTAGAGACTGGCCCAAGGGGAGGTCCCTTTGACATGCAGCTTCAATGTTCAGACCTGTGACTGAAGGGCCTAGGATGTCTCTATCTGCCAGGTACGTCCTGACTACAACCATGGGACAAAGCCCAAGAAAAAAGCACTGAGTTGGTCCCTATAAACCCAGAGAACTGTGACATGTAAAACAAAATGATCAATTCTTTATTTCATGAAGTTTGCTGTAATGTATCAATAAATAATAGATAATGAAAAGAGTGGTTATAATTATATTTAATACTTCTACAAGTTTTTTCTAGTATGAAAAGTTAATCCTAAAATTAGAGATATTCCTGAAGAAGCAAATCGAAGTGAGATTTCCTGTTATTAGACATCAGAAGAGATTTTAAAATCTTAGAAGTTAAGATATTCATTGAAATCAATTTGATGGCAAAGGATTCCGTTTGTAGTTTGATAGAAAAACAGATCAAAGAGAAAAGAGGAAAATGTATGTGTATGTGTATGTGAGTGTCATACATACATAACAACCATTTATAAACAAACATTTATTGCAAACAAAGCCCACACATGTAAGACCTCCATGTGCAAGAAAACTGTATTTATTACAAAGTTGAATTTGAAATTAATAGAGATAGAACATACTTACATGTGTAGTTCTGAGAGAAACTATGCATTAACTTTAAGTGAATGGTTTATAATATTTGGAAGATAATGTCAATAAAAATTTAATCAAATATACCCAATGAATGTTTATTGAGCTGATAAACATTAGTCTATTTTGTCTCTTAAATTTGTTATTGTTTACGTGCCCTGGCTTCTTCCTGGCCTGACTTCTTTGAACTTTTGGAAACATATATTTTAACACACAAATGTAAGCACGTGCTGACACTAACCTGTAAGGTGGCAATAAGCTCTTGTCCCCCTGGTTTGAGAAAAATGTATAAGGTGGTTTCATTATAATCAAACTACTTTTCTCTAGCATTTACGCAGCTCAAGATCAGAGTAATTTGGTTTATACATTCCAAATATCAGTCTTCAAAATTTAGGCTGCCAAAGGAAGCTGATGTTTAGTTGCATACTCTCTTAGGTTGGTGTACCTATCCTCATCCCGCCGCCATGTGTAAATTCTGAAGGTAACAAGGAAACAAAGAGCTTGCTGCCCCCTCTTCTTCGCTCGTCCCCTATGCCATGCACCAGGAAGTTACCCCAGCGTGCTCCTTCATTCTATGGAAGCACAGAAAACCATCTCACCTGTGTAAAATGCAGAGTCAGAGGAGAGTACTTTTCTTTCTTTTTTTTAATTCTTTTTCTTAGGAGAGTACTTTTCAACTGAGTTTTATTAACTTATAAATACTTTGAATAATTGACCCCACTTTTCATTTTTTTGCCAGAACTAGTTGGATACATGGCTTAGATTTCAACTTTACTTAATCTGTGTAGACAGAGCCAAAGAACCCCCCCACCCCATAAAAACATGAGCTTTCTCACTGAACAAATGATGCTAATGCTTTTGATTGGCATGACACAGCTCTCTAAACCATTTGATTCCAATGAATTAGTCAAGCAAGAATGTCTGAGGGCAGAGTGACTCCTCTGTTTAGGGACTTAAATGCACAGCAAACAACTGCTTGCTTGCCCTCTTTTTTCCCATTAGTCTACTGCCTCTTGAAGCCGGTATTATTACAGATAATCTACAGTGAATAAAAGACAAAATACTTGGTCTTCAGGATGCACACATATTTGCCAAGTTTATTGGATGCATGATTTTTCAAAATAAAATATAGAAATATTTATTTGAAAAATGACATAATTAACAGGGGCTCACTACAGAGTAGCAGCCATACAGTACCGTGGAACCCAAACACAATATCGATAAACAGGTTTTGCTGACAGACACCTATTGTCCATAAGTTTAGTTGAACTCAAAATAGTGCCAGGAAACCTCTTTCATGCTTGAGCTGAGCATAATTTGTTGGAGGTAATGATGACTGGTTATGTATAATTATCTGGTTATTGAAGAGGAAAAAACTTGCCTAACCAACTTTGGTGTGTTGTATTATAAGGTTTCATTCACTTGGTCTCTGAATTACTTAATGTTTATATACTTCGAAGGCAAACTGCGCAATTCAAAACCAATTAAGAGGCTTGCCCAGATCACCCATAACTTGCAAATTGGCACAAGGTGGCAGGGTACTTATTAAGTTGGATTTGGGGGTGCTAGTGTGGGGGAGGTGAGGGCGGGGAGAGTAGCAGTGACTTAAAAGTAATGAGGTTTTCCAGGAGGAGAAGAGTTTATAAATCATCAATCAATGAACATGATTCATGAAATTATATCAATTTTAATATAAAACAGCATAATTCTTATCTCTCGTGTAGGTAGACTTTTAAGATGTATGAGGAAGTGAATTGCTTATACCATGTAAATGAAAATAATCCTTCAGTGTCTAGAGCAGTCTTGCAAATCAGGAAAAATATTTAGCTTCATACACAAAGAACTTTCAGTCATTCTTATTCTTCCAGTTTACTCAGAAGCACAATGAATTAAACTAATGTTATTTTCTACTCAACTGTCATCAATTAATTTTACATTCTTGGAATAATTCATTTGAAATACTTGCCCAGTGAGATAAAATGCTATTTTTTTTCTTCCAGGTGAGAGCTCAGTTCATTCTAGGGGGATAACTTAATCTTTCTAATTATCAAGGGTGGGGGAAGGTGATTATTATATTTAAACTATTATTTCATTATGTGACTTTAAGAAAAATTTACACATGCTTTCGAACATAGATCATCTCCTGCTATAATACTGTGATTGGCTGATATTATTGGGGGTGCTTTGGCTCAGGTAACATAAAATATCACTAATGTGGCTTAAACAAAGAGAGGTTTATGTGTTTATGTAACTAAGTAGTTAGAGGTTGGCAAGCAGCTGATGGCACTGGGTTCTTGGCTCAGTTATTGGTTATTGTCGCTGTATTTTTCTTGGCCTTTTCTACATTAACCTATAATGACTAGCTTATGTTCTGATGTGGTGTTCATAGTAAGGAGGAGAGAGACCAAGACATGAGCACCGTACATATTACCGTGTACACTTGAATATAAGCCGACCCAAGTATAAGCCGAGGGACCTAATTATTACCTGGGAAACCAGAAAAATACTGATTGACTCGAGTATAAGCCTAGGGTGGAAAATTCAGAAGCTATTGGTGAGTTTCAATAATCAAAACAAATGCAAATAAAATTACTAAAAATTGAGACATCAGTGGGGTAATGTATTTAAATATTTATTTTCAATAAAAGGACAAGTCATTTAACATTAGTAAACCAGCACAGTAAGTGGAAAATAGGTTAAACAAAAACAAGAAGGTATCAACAATGATACCTTAAGAGTACTATTCCCTGAGCTCAATCAGCAACCCAGCTAAAATGTAAAGAGTTAAAATCCTTCAAAACTGGATTCCTTCTCATCATCTGTATCCCAATGCAGAGCTTCAGCTGGTGTGAGGTCATCATAGACGCTGTCCTCACTGAGATCGCCGTCATCACCATCACTGCTGTCATTTTCATACAAAGCGCAGTCTTCACTGCCATCCATAGCATTACTAATACTACATTTCTGGAAGGCATGTCGCACCATGTCTTCTGGAATGTCTTCCCACACATCTCGAACCCACTTTGCTATTAACTCTATGTCAGGCTTCATGAGATTTCCTCCTTTTGTTAGTCAGGCTTAACCAGATGACATCCATTCATGCCACATCCTTTGCACACGATCTTTAAAAGGATTATTCAAAGATACACATCATAGGACTGCTCTGATTGGTTAGGTGTGAGTAAACAAACATACAAAGCCCTGCAGTGTCAATGGGGCTTTGAATGAACAGTGGAGAAATGGCAATCACCCATGAGATAATGGGTGCTTGTCCTGTTACCTTGGGGGGAGGGGGGCAGTGAGATGTTACACCTCACTGGGATACCACTGACCCGTGTATAAGCTGAACCCCAATTTTTCAGCAACATTGTGCTGAAAAACTCAACTTATAAACGAGTATATATCTAGATAGATATAACTTTTATCAGAAAAGTAAAACCTTTCCCTAATGCCCTCCAAATCCCATTAAAAAAATCATCTTATCAATCAGCCATATATCATGTGGACTCCACTAGCTGTCACAGTCATTTGGAAAATAGAAATTGAAAAGGGAGATGAAGGTTGGGTTAGTGCGGTGGAACAAACTTTCTTTATATGGGTTTTCTACCTAAGTCTTTGTAATTCCCATCCCAATGGTTGAGCTGGACTAATGGAAGAGAGGAATCAATTTTCGTTACTACCTCTCTGGGTATAAGGATAAGCCATCTTTTGGAGCTGGAGAAGGAGATTAATCCCAGGACAATCTGAAGAACATGTTTCAGACCTCTCTCTTAAGTGGCAGGTGCTGAGACCAGAGGCACCTGAGGCCGTGGCATGGAGTTGATGCAGCAGAGCAAGAGGAGCCACATTGAGACAATGGGATTTTGAGCAGCGGCCAAAAGACCTTGCAGTCAAGAGCTGAGAGGCTGAGGGCCAGAGGGAGCCTTAGTTGCTGGTGAAGAGATGTGCTGTTATGGACCAATGACTACATCCTTCTCGTTTGCTGATCCAGACTGTGGTCACCTAATAGCCTCCTGAAAAGCCCCGTTGTTGGGAGTATTGTCTGTGAGGTCTATCCCCATTTCACTGAATGATTGAACCCAACACAGAAGTCTAGCACTGGAAGAGGAAGGGTTGGTGTCAGAGTGGGTAAAGAAGTATCGTGCAGGGAGGCAGCAGGTCTTCCCCTGTCTGCCTCGTGGCAGTAGGGAAGCCAGAGGAAGTGAGATCTTGATTTTCATTCTGTTTTCTGCAGTTAGCTAACCTAACCAGCATTGTGTTTTCTTTTGACACCACATAACATTTTAATCAAAGGAGGTTGACTCAATCGACAACTTAAGCATGATGATCACATTTCCTTGTCTAACTCTTAGAATTGTGAGGATAAAATGACACATGAAGTTAACGTATTATCTGTTGAGAGCTAAGCGTTGTTTGAATTGTCAAAGTTGATGGGGGTGGGGTGGGGTGGAGGGTGACTTTAAATACACCATGCTATAATTCCTTTAGATGAGTCACTTTAATTTAGCATGTCCTTTTCTAAGCTAAAGGATATGCCTGGTGAACAGAAGTACTATAATTCCTGATATCAAGAAATGTTAAATTAATCACAATAAAAGCAGAGGGAAAAGACAAATAAATGAGATTAATGAGATATTAGGTGTTCTTTAGGAGCAAGGCAAAGATGATTTAATGTAATTTATAATGGGAATCTTGGAACAGAAAACTAGTCAGGCAAATATAGAAAGAATTCCACAACGTGAAGTAGAAAATTTCTCTGAAATTAAGGAGCAACCACCTAAATTCCATAGATTTAAAGATATTCTGTTGCAGGAAAGTGGAAAGGATCCATTTAAGTTTGGTTAAAATAATGAGCTCACAGGAAGAAGAGTCAAGTAAACCGTCATATAGTGTCTCTACTCTGAGGTACTGTATTTTGTTGATTACTCAAAATTTTAGGAGTGATCCTTGCATAATTAATGGAATCTTATGCATTATTGCAATTGGTATTTTTAATTTTGTTATTGAGTGCCTTTGAATTAAAGTCGACATGTCTTGACCACAGGTAACAGAATATAAGTGCCCCACGAGGCTTTCTGAGCCCTAAGATTTACAGGAAGGGGGTCTGTTGGGCAAGTGTTGAACTGCCAACCGATAGGTCAGTGGTTCAAACCCACCATTTGTTCCAAGGAAGAAAGATGAGTCTGTCTACTTCCGTAAAGAATTATGGTCCATAAGGGGGTCGCTATGTGTCAGAATCTACTTGATGACCATTTCTGTGTGGCTTTTACAAATCTTTTGTTTTACAGAAGTAGTACATTGTGATGTCCTTCTCCCTAGAGGTTGCTGGGTAAATTCAAACCATCAACCTTTCAGTTAGTAGTTTCACTCTTACATTACCTGGGTTCTTTCATTGTGGTTTGGCCGAAGAACCATATATCTCTGATGTGTGTGTGTGTGTGTGTGTGTGTGTGTGTGTGTGTGTGTGTGTGTTTCTGAGATCTAGGCTTAGGCCATTTATTCTCCTAAATTTATCAGTGACCAAAAAACCCAGGTCTTATTACACGTAGTCAATGGTCAGTCTTAACACCAACCTTCTGAGTGAAACCTAATAAGAAGCCACACTGGATTATGCTGCTAACTAGAAGTTCAACAGTTTGAGCTCAGCAGTATCTCAAAAGGAACAGAACAAAACTGTCCCTTCCCTTCAAGATGTATAGCCTTATAAATAAAAGGAGCAGTCCCAGTCTGTCCTGTGGAGTCTATAGGAGTCAGAATTGCCTTGACAGTATTGGTTTTTTGGAACATTTGACAATTGTAATTCACTTCTGTGGATACCTGGGAGAACTGGTGGTAGAGTGGTTGTGCGTTGGGCTGCTAACCCCATGGTCAGCAGTTCAAGCTTACCAGCCACTTTAAAGGAGAACAAAGAGGCGTTCTCTTCCTGTAACAATGTACAGCCTGGGAAACCCATGTGGACAGTTCTGTCTTGTCCTATCAGGTTGTTTTGAGTTTCAGTCACTATAATGGCAGTAACTTTGATTGGTTTGTTTTCTGTAGATATTAGCTAAATTTCACCCAACAAAAAAAAAATGTCAAAGATAATCTACACTGCAAAGAAGTCCCATAATTTCATGAATTGCCTTTCCTTCAAATTCTCTTGTGGGCTTTTAGAATCTATGCTGCTGTAGAAATAAGCTGAGGCCATTCCATTATGAAAATGGCCCATATCTAAAAGAGACAATGGGCAGTTTTTCTAGAGATGATGGTGCTGGTGGAGGCTCATTCTATCCTCCTTTAGCAGCTAGATAGGGGGCCTCAGACTGGCATCTTTTGCTTAGCAATATGTATTTAAGGTTCTTCCATATCTTTTGTGGCTTGATAATTCATTTATTTTAATAGCTAATTAATAACCCCTCCTATGGATGTACCAGAGTTTGTTTATCCATTTACCCAATAAATGAAATTTTTGCTGCTTCCAATTTTGGCAATTGTGAATAAAGCTGTTAAAAACATTTGTGTGCAATTTTAATGTGAATATACCTTTTATATCTCACTTGAGTAAATACTTAAGGGTGTGATTATTGAATCATATGGTAAGTTCATGTTTAGCTTTGTAAGAAAATGACAGACTCTTCCAAAGGGACTTACCATTTTCACCAGCAATGAAAATTCCTATTTGTCCCCATCCTTGACACCCTCTAGCGTTTTTGATTTCAGTTATTTAATGGGGATATAGAGATACCTCACTGTTGTCTTGATTTACAATTCCCTAATGACATACGATTCTGAACATCTATTAATGTGGTTATTCATCATCGACATGGCTCCTTTAGATGGTTGTCTATTCAAATATTTGACCATTTTCTAATTGGGTTGTTTGTTTTCTTACTTCTTAAGTTCTTTTTAGATTTTGGATACAGGATCCAGATGAGATATATTTTTGCAAATACTTTCTCCAAGTCTAACTCGTATTTTTCATTCTTTCACAATGTCAACAGACTTTAAATATTTTCGAAGATATGCAACTATTGATAGACAGACAGATAGATAGATAGATAGATGATAGATAGATAAATAGATAGATAGATGTTGTTTTTAATTTTGTATCTAAAAGGTCATTGCCCAACCCAAGCCACTTACAGTTTGCATATGTTATATTCTGAAAGTTATATAGTGTTACATCTTACATGTAGGTCTATGATCCATTCTGAATTATATTACTTTGGGAAAGATGCAAGCTCTGTGTCTAGATTCCCTCCACCCTTCTTTTTGGGTATGTCGGTGGCCAGCTACTTTAGCACCATTTATTGAAAATGTTCTCTTTTTCTAATGAATTTCCTTTGGCCCTTTATCTAAAATTAGTTGAAAATATGTGAGTGCATCTATTTCTGGGATCTGTGTCCTGTTTCACTGATTAATTTGTCTATTCTCCTGCCAACACCACATGATGATTGTAGTTATCTAGTATGTCTTGAAATAAAATCCAACTGTCATTTAGTATTTCTTTGGCTATTACATCTTTTGTCGTTCCAAGTAAATTTTAAAATCATTTTGTTGATACCCACCAAACAACTTACTGGGATTATACTCTACCTATAGATAAAATTGGGAAGAATTGACATCTCCATAATATTAAGTTTCTTATTCATGAATTGATTACATTTTGAGAATGTTTGATGAAGTGCTTATGAAAGCTAAGGAATCAAGTGGCCCTTTCATCCTGATGTTAAACATGTTATTTACCTTTGTCCCTACCTTGGTCTTCACTCTCTTTCCACTTACCTCTCTTAGGCATTTCCATTGTGACACATATTGGAGTATTTATATTTTTGTGAACATTAAAATGTTTTAACATGATAATAAATGTATGCACAGCTGTGTTGCCTTACCGAACATTTATCACACTCCTTTGGCGTTTTTTAAATAAATTTTTGCTGTTGTTGTTTTTATTGATTTGATCTCTGAATGGGCTGTTTTCCATCCCAAGCAGTGGCAGGCCTGGCCCCCATGAAGAAAATTGTGTATGTTCTTTGGCAAAATGGGTGTTTAAGGAAGGATTTACTCACATTTACTAGGGATTTAATGGTACACTCTGGTGTATATTTACTATCACACATTTTAAGGTCTAGGAGGATACCCCACCTTGAATGAGGACCATATTTATAAGGCTGAGGAAAATGTGGAGAAGCTAAAGGGCTTGATTTCCTTGACTGGCAAAATATACTTTTTGTAATTCCAGAGTTGAAGTAAAGACAAATGAATGCCCCTGTGGTATACTCATCAGGTTGAAAAATCAGTGACGTCTTTCTTCAAATTCTCTTATTGCACAGAAAGTTTTTATGCTCTTTATATCTTGGTTGGTGGATGAGTCAATGTTTCAATGCCCATTCATCATTTACCATATAAAGGAAAAGCTATTACCTGAAACTCATTTTTACAGTTGCAGGGAAACAGAAATAATCATTTTCAAGGACCTAAAGCTGTTTCTTGAAGAATGTCATCATTTTATCCTTATTTTACTTACTATTTACTTATACTTATATATGAGCCCACTCTCACGAGCTGCACCGTATAAGTTCCAGCTGTAAACCATTTCTACCAACTCACCTGCTGCAGAAAGTGAGCAGAGGAAATTTGACTTTTCAGAAATCAAAGTGATCTTTCAAAAGACTCAAAGAACCAGACCAAAGGCACAAAAGCAGCCAGAAGCGGCCCTGGTTCCCACAGGGTCCAGGCTATGCCAATTATGTGTAGTCACATGGTCACTACAGGGCCTCGTTAGAAAGTCGTTACGTTCACTCTCAGAGTAGTTCTACGTTTTCTTGTCTCCACTCCCACCCCCAACCCCTGATATTTTCAAGTAAACCCATCCCACATACCTGGCTTAATGTATGTAAACATTTCTGTCTTCTCTAGTAATGAAATGGAATCATTAGTTGGAGTGTAGAAACAGAAAATGTTGCACAAGGAGAGTTGAATCATAATCTTCATGAAAATTGATGAGTTTATGAAAGTTTTAATTTAGTGATTAAGAAAGAGTAGAAATGCCTTAAGGTCACCTAGACCTGAATTGAGATCCTTCTTCTGCTGTTTATTATGGGAACACAATTTACTAAGCTTCTCCTGGCTCTACTTTTCTAAGGGCCATACAAAAACAAACAAACAACAAACCCCAAACTTACTGCCATTGGGTCGATGCCATCTCACTGCAGCTGCAGGGTGGAGTGGAGCTATGCTGGGTGTTTCAGAGACAGCGGCGTCTAAGTGGGGTTTGAGCGCCATCTTTCTCCCGTGGAGCAGCTGCCGAGGAATCACGACACCACAGGAGCATATTATCTGACACTTACAGACATGAAAAAATAATATTTAACTCCAAAATGAGTTGTGAGTCTTAAATAAAACAATATTTACAAAACATCCTCTAAAACTCTATGATTTACCACAGAAACCAATAACCAACAATTCACACTGGTAAATCTTTGGCCTACACTGCTGTTCCAGAGAAATCTGTCCTACGACGCTTGCCTTTGGTCCAAATATACACATAACTCAGATCTACATCAAACCAGTTGTAAGATGTATCATAAGCAACATTTTAGCCTCAAACTTTCTCAAGTATGTATAACTGTTGGGTATCGCCTGTGTCAGGTACCACAGTGAGTTCTTTTATATCTCATCTCCTTTAGAAATTATCATTGAAATACTATTTACACTTTAAAAAACTCACTGTACTGGAGTCCGTGCCAGCCCATTATGACCCCATAGGACAGAGGAGAACCGCCCTTGCGGGTTTCCAAGGGTGACTCTTTATGGGAGTCGAAATCCTTGTTTTTCTTTCTCAGAGCACTTGGTGGGTCCAAACTTCAGATCTTGCGCTCACAGCCTAACTCATAACCACTCTACCACCAGGGCACCACCTAGAGCAGAGGGAAAAAGGCTTCCTGGTGGCACACTGGTTACACCTGGGGCTGCCCACTGTCACATCAACAGTTCCAAATCACCAGACAGAGGCTCTGCAGGAGAAGCCAAGGCTTTCTACTCCTGCAAAGAGTTTCCCAAACCACCTGGGGAAGTTCTCCCCAGTCCTGCTGCCTTGTCAAGAGTTGGAATGACCCCCACGGCCATGAAGTTTGTTTGGTTCTATTTATTTATTTAATAGCACAGGAAACTAGAAATCTGGGAGATGAACCAGCTCCGAGATGCCCGGATTTTAAGCAATAGTTCTGTTCCCAACATTTGGCCTGCTCTCTCAGTCTCCTTCCCTCTAAGTGCTGCCATGTTAGTCAGGTTTCCGAGACACCCGTGTGACTCCTCACCATTAAACTAAGTGGCATGAACCCCGTGTGACTCCTCATCACGACAAACTAAGCAACATGAACCAATGGCAGAGCTTTAGCATTTCTCAGAAGCCAACAGACATGATCCTACTGTCGACATGGTGCGCCACGGCGCAGTGCTGCCTCTGTGGGGCTTAGGGCCGCCATAAGTTGGGACCAACCAGGCAACCTCTGACGGAGCAGCAGCGGCTGACATCGCCATCACAAGGAATGCCGAGACGTTGTGCTCAGTTCTCCGGCTGGTAGCATTGCACTGGTCAGAAGGCAGAAGAACCGCCCGTGCTGCTCAGAAGACCCTCAGAAAGATGGTAACTCTGAAGCAGGCCCAAGGCTAACCTGAAAGCAGACCATACCGCAAGGCTTAGGAACCTAAACGACTTCTCAGTGATTTCCTCGTTGGCTTTCTTACCAACTTGTTTAGGTTACAAAAATTGTATTAACGAGGGGACACACCTGCAAAATGTACATCGTTTGCTAAAGTTTCTCCAGCCCCCAATTTTGAGCAGTTTGCCACCTCCATTCAACAGAGCCGAGGAGCATAGGAACCTTCAGGAGCCTTAAAGTAACATTCCTTGGCTTGAACGGCAAAGCCCAGCCCAGTGTGAGCACTGTGGTCGTTGTGAACTCCTCCAGACCGTACACTGCACTCCAGGGAAGGGAAAGGAGGGGGAGAAGAAGACACTGTATTTAGACAGTTTTAACCTTCTCACCTTTTCTCTCTCAAAATGGATGACCCCAACTCCTATCCAGCACAGCCCTTCCCTGAGGAGAGAGTCGGCATGTGGTAACCAATGAGGGTTCTTTTACTGCAAAGTGTGGAGAATAAGAGAAAAGCAAGCAAAAACAGCATAGTTGCTCTTACAGAGTGAATTTCTTAGGAAAATCAAGAGGGAGGCAAAAACAGAATGTGTTACTCTAATAAGCAATGTGTATTTCAGTAATCAAAAGAACATCTATGCACATTTGAAAAAAATAGAGTCATACATGCTACTTCAGAAATTCACTGTTTAATTAGTTTAGAAAAATATTGTTCTATCTCTTGGGATTTGTGAGCCTCTTGAAGTCACTTTGCTCCTGAGGATTGTGACACGACATATACAAGTGGTGTCTCACTGTGATGGACAATTTGCTGGAAGCATCCGAGTCTGATGATGGAGAGTGCTTGATGATAAGAGTATAGTCCAGAAGTAGGAGAGAAATACAATTAAAAGAGAGGTATGAAAATTCATCCTTTAATTTATTCTAATTTCTGTTACCTGGATGTTAGAGGATGTGTTATTCTGGGTATATTAGAGAAACAAATTCACAGAAACTGATATGTATAAGACAGAGTTTTATAAAAAGGGGGGTAAGTGTACATCAAGAAAACATCCCAACCCAATGCTGCCCAAGCCCACAAATCCCACAATAGCCCATTTGTCTGACATCAATCCACAAAGTCCTCCTCCATCTCACAAAACACACACAATGATGCTGACTGCAGGAGGAAAGCCAAATCAGTGAGCATGTAAGCCTCTCAGTGCTGGCAGGGGTCTCCACACGGCTGCTCCAGCACCCAGGGCTGCATCGGGGTAGGTTCATGTGGCTTCTCTTCAGGGATGTCTTGCAGGAAGTGAGCCTTGCCAGCTGAAGCAGGGAACTGGCTAAGGCAGCTGCACCCTGGTCCGACCATCAGAAAGCAAGAGACCCGAGAACTAGAAAGGTGAGGCTCACCAAGCCATTTGTCTCGCCACTCTTCAATTAACCCCACATGTGTTTATCGGGCAGGTTGGCACAATAAACTACCTCAGAGGAGAATATGAGAGGTCAAAATCTCAAGTCCTAAGGACTGCGAGATTGAAAGTAGGACACAGTTGTGGGGAGAAGAGGAGCTTAATATTAGCGATGTAGAAATATAATCGAGGCTTCTTGGGAGCTGGGGGCTTTTAAGTAGGTAATCAGGAAAATGAGGGTAAGTAAAAAAGTACTGGAAAGGTCACAAAGATAAGCATTTATTCTCAATAGTATAAATTGAAACAGGCCTGTTCAATCAGTGGATAGCTGCGAACACGCTCCCCCAGTAATACTCCTGTCTCACTCTGGTGTTAGGGTGTCTTCAAAGACAAGATCCAGGAGAAACAGCGGCTTCGGACGGGATCTGCTTGGCTAGTTGTATTGAAGTCAGAGAGGTCAGTTCAGAAGGTCATGGTGACTGCTTCCTGGGATTCCCAAGGGGTACTCTCCATTACTAAGGGTCAAAGGGCACAGGACAACCATGGAGACTTATCATAAAGAAATGTAAAGAAAACCAAAGACTGCATTGTCAAGGAAAGTTCAGCTGAGGGATTTCCTTCCATCATGACCACATCTGCTTACTCCGTGAGGGAGGCTCTCGAGATGAGATCTGTCCTGCGAGAACTGCGTGGGGGAGAAAGGTACCCCATCCACCCGAAGCTCTGATTTTGCCTCTGCAGTCTCCGTTTTGTTTCCCAAACACAAAGGACATTGAAAAGGAACGTGATTCGAGTGCTTTGAAGACCAAACCCTTGCTTTGGTGTGGTGTAAATGGGGGAGCATAGAAGTATTTGGGGGTTTGATAGAGAGATGGACACTTACGGAGATTGTGCCCAGAAATAGGAATCTCACAGTTTTGTTGTTAAATACTGATTTCTACAACTTCATAAGCAACACTTTTCAATTTACCCATGTTTATGATTGAATTTCACATATCATACCTTTAGATAGAGATTTTTAGAACAATTTTATAGAAGAAACAAAACTATAAGAAAAATACATTCTGAAAGAGAAAGAATACAGACCTGGGGTGGTTTAAGATGGCCCTAGGGTCTAATAGGGTCAGCTACATTTTGCTACACGGAAGCAGACGGTCAACATTTGGCTTCGCAGGCCAATGGTCCCTGTGGCAACTGAGCTCTGCTGAAGTAGCACTCAAGCACCCATCAGGCTGTGCTATCAGAAAAAATCTATTTACAAAAATAGGCAATGGCTGGAGGTGTGTGGAAGCCCACAGTTGGCTGACCCAGGTGTAGACATTATGATCCTTGACATCAAGGATCCTGTTCGTTCAGTTTACTGACGTGTGGCTAGCAAATGTTATCTCAGCATCTCTATATCTCGGGGACCCCGCCCTCACCTGCCTCACAGGAAGTAATTCCTGAACATGCGCTGATTGGTGAACGCTGGCTGCTGTGAAACTATGTTGGAGTAACAAGGAAAACAAGCAGCCCTCGGAGAGTTAGGAGGATATTCAAGACAGCGCAGCATAGATG
This sequence comes from Tenrec ecaudatus, assembly GCF_050624435.1. Classification (NCBI taxonomy): domain Eukaryota; kingdom Metazoa; phylum Chordata; class Mammalia; order Afrosoricida; family Tenrecidae; genus Tenrec; species Tenrec ecaudatus. The sequence goes on from NC_134546.1 coordinate 5,149,191, forward strand.
AAATCAAGTAAAGATGTGTCAAGGAAGAAAGGTTTAACAAATATGCTGACTCTGATAAAAGATTATGAAGAATGTGCAGGTGGGGCGGAAAAAAAAGAAGAATGCACAGTTATGAAAGGGATTTTTTTTTTGGCAATTAGTAAAATTCAGACATTGAGGTATCATGGAGCGGGGAAAGCAGCACTTCTTCCAAGAGAATTGACAAACACAAGAGTAAATGAAATGAAAAATTAACTGGATGTCGTCATAAGAACAGATCCACCTGAAACAACCTGGGTCCCAGGAGGGGAGTAGCTGTGTGTGCGCCTGTCCGCCGTTTAAATTAAATACCTACTATGTATGGCATTTAAAACTTTTCAGTTAAAAAAAAAGATATGATTTTTAAGTGTAATCCAAAATCTATGGATTGGATTCTTACAAATCAATTTAACATTGTGAATTTGTGAACTACTAGAGTGAGAATCAGTCAAACTTGTTTTTGACGTTAAGTAGATAAGAAGCACAGGCTTGCCTAATTTTTTTCCCAAGCAGTTGTGTTGATATTTGTCAAGAATTTTCCGTTAGCTGTTTTGTCTACATTTATTATGAGTTTAACTTTTTAAAATGATGAGTTTCCAACTTTAATAAATTGCTACTAAGGCAGCTAAGCACGCAGCCCAAACACTCCCTTTTCCTCATTGGTTTCCCATAGCATTTTCCTGCCAGATTCCCACACAGACCCGGTGGAATCACTCCATGAAAAAATTTTTAAAAAAATTATTTTTAAGTATTTTCCCCTACTCTTATTCCAAGGTGAATGGATGGGTTTCTAATGAACAAATGCCAGAAGGAAAACACCAGCATTTTTGTATTTTAATTCAAAATAATAATTTGATTCTCCTTAACTGTAACCACTTGTGATTCTAAGTTTACGCAGTCATATTGAATAGAAAAAACTATTAAATCTCTTGTACAATGTCGATAACCCTGGTGTCAACTGAGACCTAGTAAGCTTAGTTTGTTATGCTCTCGCAAGTGGGAGAGAAACAACCCCATAAACATACCTCATCGTGTCACTGAAGCTTTGCTTGGGGTAATTGGGGTGTGATGGTGGAGCAGGGTGGAAGGAGGGAATGGAATTGAGGAAAAGGTTCTCAGTCTGAATTTTCCAAATTGGCTATTTATCTGGTTAATTCTTCATCGTTCCTCATCACCGTATCTGAATTGAGAAAATCTTCCTAATGATAATAAACTATGTCAAGAACAGATGGCTGATTGGAAGTGATGAAAATAGCTGCGTCGATTGAGGGTATTTTTTATTCCTTACCCACTTTGCTTTTCATCACTCTGGGGTTGGTGGCTCATGCATGTTTCTTCCTCTTCTTTTTCTATCGAATTTGCCATCAGGCCAAGATACTGCATTGAGTCTTCCCCCCAAATCACAGTTTGGGGCTATTTCTCTGAAAGAGTGAAGTAGTGACTTTAAATTAAAAAAGAAAAGGGATGATCACCTTTCTTGCCTTTTCAGCATTAGTTAAGTTGCTTTTGGAAGGATCAGTTTACAACAAATGTTTAGTGTCAGGGATTTTCAGATTCATAGGCCCTGACAGCTTGGCATGAAAAGAAGTGGCATTATGTCAATTATAAATGAGTATGCTATTTACATACTAATTAAACTTTGCACTAGTGGGGTGAAAGCGTGTCGTTTGGAGCACCCCAGTTATTCTGTTTATATCATTGTTGTATATTTCAACAGTCTATTGTTTGGTGTGTCAGAACTCTGTGCCCTAAATGCCATTTCATAACCCTGCACCGTTTTAAAAAATATTATCCAACTGCAGGACAAATCCAAGAGAAGCAGCATATCTAAGAGCAGAGGAACTACCCCGACTGCCTAAGGGTGCCTAAGGGTGCCTAAGGGTGCCCACTTTAACCATGATGATGCTCACCAGAGGAACCAGGGGGTGCCTTGCCCGTCGTGTCCTTTACACTGGGCAACAGACTAAGCACCTTTTACATGTTAATTCCTGTTCCCTTCCTCATAACCAACGGCCATCCAGTCTACTCTGACTCACGGTGACCTTCCAGGACAGGGTGGAACTGCGCCTTAGGGTTTACTTGGTTCTACATCTTGATAGGATTCGACAACTTCAGCTTTATCCTGGAGTCAAACTGCTAACTCTGCAGTTGGCAACCCAAGAAGGAATCCACTAAGCCCTCAGGGCGCCTAATCTTTATAATAAAGTGGGGATAATTATTACGCCCTTTCTTCACTTGAACATAAAAATTGCAATTGCTCAGTTAGCAAGGGAGAACAGTCAGTCAGGACTCCAATGTCGTTATCCACCAGGTCAAGGGCATCCTGCCTTCTGCTTGCTGTTCCATTGATTCCCAACTTGTCCCACAGCTCCCTGTTGTGACCAAGGCTGCTGAAACTGTGCCCAAAGCAGAGACAGACTTCATTCCTCACCTCAATCTATTTACCTGGGGACGAAGGTAATCAATTATAATAGCCATCTCATAAAATACATTAACCCTTGCTGACATTAGAAATAGAGCCTCATCTCAGGCTGGCATTACATACAGCATTTCCACCATCTTCCCGTTACACGGTCTCCTATCTTGCGCCAGTGCAGGACTCCAGTCTGCTGGTGCCTTTCCATGGAATCCTACATAATGCTCCGTGAACCTGATTCAGAAGTCCTGATAGCACCTGTTCATTTGTAACATGGCAAGGGCTCCACTGCCTGTTGAGTTACTGGATTCTCCTGCTTCCAGACTAATGCAGGTAGTTTATTGAATTTGGCCAAAGACATTTCCCCCCTCGCCATAAAGGAGCGAGGGCCACATAGCACACGTGTCTGGGAGTTGGCTGAACAAGGCTTGCAGCGATGAAGAGCAAGGCGGGAACTGTTCCGGGCTGGGACTGGCAGAAGGAGCCCGGGATCCATGCCGGTGTGGACACACCAGGTCTGAGTGCAGAGCTGGCATTTGCTGGCATTGCCTCGAGAGCGCCCTCCTGTCCTTCTCCCTTCCTTACAATTGACAGGAAAGAAAGGCCTGGAGAGTTGACACTGGAATAACTGACGTGCAGCGAGGGAGCAGGGCGTCTGATCTTTCCAGCGTCTTTCTCTCTGTTTCCAGCACTCTTCCAGGTTGAAATGTTTCCATGATGGAGTCAAAATGTCCAGGGGAAGAAATTAGAGAACCTATGGTTAGCTCTCCCCAAGTCTAACCATCTCCCCCTAGTTCCTGAAATGTGACACAGTTTCGCTCTACCACCTTGTCAAAGGGGGTGGGGGAATCAGAATTTTAAGTCAATAACAGGAATGGTTCCAGAGATATCAACTTGTGAAAAGTCACCATTTTCCATTGTGCTGAAGAGCCACCTTACAATGCAGGGCTACCATCACTCTTTAATATCCTGCAGAGTCCCCCGCTGTGCTTTGTCAGTCAGTAGCAACATCCAAGTCTTCCTGTAAAAGTAATTCACACTTTTTTCATAACACTGTTGCTTTAATTACCACTGAACTCTGCTGATGCTCAGACAGGCCTAGCAGGACCATGGGAGGGTCAGAGCCACAAAAGAAGCAAATAGCTTTTTTCCCTCCTTACTTTATTATTAACAAACCATCTTTGATGGAAATGCTCCTAGTTCTGAGGCCTAGACTTAACTATGGGCCCCTTTGGTGTATTTCATTATCAAAAGAGACACATAGTTACCATTTTCAGAAAAAGAGAGAGAGTGAGACAGTGAGAGAGAGACACACACACAGGGAATTTACAATCCTAATTAGAAATGAGGAATACTGGCAAAGAATGGATTTTAACTATTCAAAACTGGCAAAAATGACTAAATATATTCCATAATTTCATCTCTTGTAAATGAACATAGATTTTATATTATACATTCTTGCTAAACAAATTTAAATTTATCTTTTTATTTACTTGGGTTATCTTCTTTTATTTTTTGCTCCTTCATTAGTTGACACAATGAACCATGTAACAAAGGAAACCAAAATCTAACAAAGCATACATGTGACAGAAAGAACCTATACTTGTAAATTGTGTGACAGTCACATGATAGCCAAAACTTAATGTATAAAGGCCCCTCTCATTCCATATCATGAAACATTTTTTCAGCAAAACTATGCCGATCAAACCATCTTTCACCATAGTCTTTGAGAAATATGAGATTACTTTGTACATAGGTTTAGGGAAGAAATGAATAGGTCTGTGATGCAGGGTCTACAGATCGAAACCACCAACTGCTCTGTGGGAAAAAGACCAGGCTTTCTACTCCCATAAAGAGTGAGTCTTGGAAGCTTACAGGGGCAGTTCTACTCTGTCTACAGATTCACAGTGAGTCATAACCCAAGTAGGCTTGACGGGCGTGAGTTTTGGTTTGGGTTTGACACTGGCAGACGGCTTGAATAATTGTGAAGCTTTTCTCGGGGTTCATCCTAGGCAGCACGATTCACTGCAGCCAAAAGGTGGAGACAACTTAAATACTCATCATTCTATGGAATATGATTCAGCCACAGCTTAGCATGAAATACCGGTACACACAACACGGAGGAGCCCTGGAAAGGTTATTCTTGTAGTGGCCACCATACAATATGCGTCCTTTTGTGACATCAGTCATTTCCAAAAGGATAAATATTGCGTGGCCTCACTTACATGAAATACTTAGAGCAGTTAAATGTGTACAGATAAAAGTGATCAGTAGATAGCTGAAATGGAAAGGAGGGGACAAAGAGGAAACATAGTTTAGGAAGCATTGAGATTTTATTTCTGATGATGGAAAGTAGGCATTGGATATTGACGGTCATTGCACATGATTGATATCAATGATGTCATGTGATGAATATTAAACTGGTAAATAAAGGTTACATACATGTATCAACATATGCACTGTTTGCCAAACCCAAACCTCCGTTATGACTTTGCTGTTGATTCAGAGCATCTGTAGAAAGAGTTCCTGAGACTGTAGATCTTTATGGGAGCACACAGCCTCTCTCTCTCCTGCGGAGTCTTTGTGTGCTTGAACTACCAACCTTCAGTTAGGAGCCTAATGCCTAACTCACTACACCACCAGGGCTCAGCTCATTCTCTTCTCTCTAAAATATATATTTTTTATTAAGTTACATCTATATATGAATAAATTACAAAATAAAATACCATGCTTAAACACTTAAAGTCATACAAGAGGCTTGTCATCGATTTTCCAAGTAATTAATATTACCTTCAGTTTTTTAATTATGATATGCTTTGTTTCATTCAGATTTGCAGGATTCAATTAGAAAGTTTGGTGCTGCGATTAAGATTTAAAATACGTACTATAATCATTGGCTCTTACCGCAAGCCATTGAATTTCTATTCAAAGTTACCCATGACTTGGTCCCAAATTTTTGATTGGCCTTTGTAACTAAGTCTACCTAAACTTACTGCCCTCAAGTCAATTCTGACTCATGATGACTCGATGGCCTATCTATGTATCTCTTATAACACAGTAGGTTCAAGATATGATTGATCATCAACATTTCCTTAGGGACCTTCAAAAATACAAATTGCAAAAATCACATGTAATAAATCTGAAAATCCTGAATGTGTAGTTTGGAACACACAACAGCAAAGTGGTTCTTGGAATGCCAAACAATGTGGCGATGGTGGTGGTGGTGAAGAGCCAACAACTGGGTTCTGAGTCCTCGTGGCCAGATGTACCTGAACACGAAACACTGGCCGACTCTGTATTAGCTTCACAATTGCGTTTAAGCCCATCGCTGCAGACACTATGTCAGTCCATCTCATGGAAAGCTTTCCTCTTTTTTGCTGACTCTACTGAGGAACCGCACCACTTGTCTGTCAGCTGGAAGTACTGTGGTGGTGCCTGTGTGGCTGTGTGCTGGTATTTCCAGTATCAGCAGGATCATCTACTGTGAACAGGTTCCAGCAGAGCTTCCACACTAACCACAGACCAGGATAAAGGAGTAGGCGGTCCGGTTTAGAGGAATTAGCCCTTGAAACTCTACAGAGAGCATAGAATTATGGTTCGTTACTGACTAGCTAATGGATGAAGGCAGACATTTGATAGAAATTGGGCCAGAAAATGCTTCCCTCGGGTCAGAAGGCACTCAAAATACGACTGCAAAAGAGCTACCGTCTCAAAGTAGAGTTAACCATGAACAGAGTAGAGCCTGTGGGAGTCTAGTCTTGGGATCCTCATGTGGATGGGGCAAGATTTAAAAGGAGAAGAAGCAGCTACAAACATTAATTCGTAGTAGGACCTTGGAACGTATCACGTATACATCTAGGATAATTGTAAGTTGTTAAACATGAAACAGAGCACACCGACATAGTTATTCTAGGCTTTCGTGAGCTCAAATGGAGTGTTATTGGTTATTTTGAATCATAAAACCATATGGTTTACTCTACCAGGAATGACACAATCACAAGGATGGCTGCACATTCACGTTCAACAAAGAACGTTTCAAGATCTATCATCAAGTGCAATGCTGCCTGTGATGTCATTGTACTGATTGGAATTTGAGGACGTCCAATTGATACAACTATGCTTAAAATCTATGCAAAGACAACCAAAGCTAGCGAGGAAGAAATTGAAGAATTCTACCAGATATCTCAGTCAGAGACGGATGAAACACGTGATCAAGATGCACTGATAATCATTTGTTCTTGGAATGGAAACGTTGGAAACAAAGAGGAAAGCACAGACGTTGGGAAATAGTCTTGGTGATAGAAAGGAAGTTGGATATCACATGACAGGATTTTGCAAAAACCAATGACTTCTTTATTTCTAACCCCTCTTTTCAACAACACGAAAGGTCTTCTCCAGGTTGAAAACACAGAAAGCTTGTCAACCACATCTGTGGAAGAGATGCTGGGGAAGTCTAATGACAGCAGCCGAAAGCAGGCCAAGTGCTGATGGTGGAACAGCTCTTTCAGTTTTTCATTTGTAAGTTCAGGTTGAAGTTGAAAACAGAAATAAAAACAAATCCAGAAGAGTTAAAAGACTGCCATAAGTTTATCCCACCCGGATTTTGAAAACATCTCCAGAATGTTTAGCTTCCACACAAATGACAGAAGACGTGATGAGCTATGGGAGGGCATCGAGAACATCATACATGAAGAGAATAAAAGATCACTAAAAAGATAGGAAGGAAAGACAAGATCCAAATGGATATCAGAAAAAAAAACCCTGAAACTTGCTTTTAATCATAAAATAGCTCAAGCAAGCAGAAGAAATGATAAAAATCAAAGAGCTGAATAGAAAGTTTCAAAGCTCAGCTGGAGAAGACAAAGTAAAATATGATACTGAGATGTGCAAAGACCCAGAGTTAGAAAACCCAAAAGAAAGAACATACTCATCATCTCCTAGACTTAAGAAAATCTTCACGCCGACAAACGGCACACAAGAAGATCCAATGAACAAACCCTTCATGAAAAAGGAAGCAGCCAAATGGGTTGGAGAGAATCCACCGAGTAACCGTAACCAGAAAGAGCTAGTCAACTTGGAGACACCGCTCCAAAGAGAGGGAGGCCAGCGAAATGTTAAACTTATTTTCAAAAGTCTAATTGACATCACGTGTAAGTACATTTTGGCGGATGCCCACGCAGCAGGGGTTGCAACAGCACGCTGACACGGAAATGATGTCATTACTAATGTCTCATGGATCTTGGCTGAAAGCAGAGCATACCAGCACGATGTTGATTTACGTTTCATTGATTACGCAAAGGTATTCTACTGTGTGGATCATAACACACTATGGAGAGCCTGGAGAAAGATGGGCATTCCAGAACCCTTCATTATGCTCCTGGGGAACTCCTATGAATCAAGAGGCAGATGAACAAACAGCACAAGGGGCTACTGCATGTCCTGAAATCAGGAAAACTGTGCATCAGGGTCATGTTCTCTCATCGTGTTATTCAGTCTGTAAGCTGAGCAATAATCAGAGAAGCTGGGTATTAGGAAGAAGTAAGTGACCTCAGGATGGGAGGAAGGCTGATGAACAACTTGCGATATGCAGGTGATCCTATCTTGCTCGCTAAAAATGTGAGGACTTGAGACACTTGTGGGTGAAGACCAAAGACTGCAGCGTCATTATGGATTATAGTTCAATGTAAAGAAAACTAAAACCATCACAGCTGGATCAATAAGCAACACAGAAATGCAACAGAGCAAAAACAGAGAAAAGATTTACGTCGTCAGGGATTTCATCTTATGTGGATCTACAATCGATGCTGGTAGATACAGCAGCCAAGAGCTCAGCGATGCACGGCATTGACTTCATCTGCTGCCCAAGGCCTCTTTAAAGTGCTGAAAAGCAACGGTGTTACTTTGAAACCTCAGACACATCTCACCTAAGCCATGGTATTTTCTCCCCACCCCTTTTTCTTTTTATTAAATACTTTTATTGGGGCCTCTTACATCTCTTATCACAATCCATACATTGATCCATTGTGTCAAGTACATCTGTACATATGCTGCCATCATCATTTCCAAAGCATTTTTCTTTCTACTTGAGCCTTTTATATCAGCTCCTCTTTTTCCTCCCATCCCTCCCCCAGCCACCCTCCCTCATGAACCCTTGATAAGTTATAGATTATTATGTTCATATCTTACATCGTCCTTCGTTGCCCTTCACCCACTTTTCTGTTGTTCACCACTACCATGCCCCCCGGGAGGGGCTTATATGTTGATCCTTGTGATCCATGGGGGAGGGAAACATCCTGGCCCACCAAGCCCCGAGGACGATATTTCTGCTCAGGTAGACAATGCACAGAGAGAACCATAGGGCCAGCCCCATCATAAGACACGACATTCCCTCACTGAACCATAGCACTATGGGGGACAACACTGGAGACAGTGCAGGAATTGGGCCCAATCTTGGACAAAACACTACAGCACACAACACAGCAGCAAGGGGAGCAAAGTGATGAAATCCCAAGGGAATACCAAAAACAGACTTTGGAGACAGAGTGTGGCACCCCATCATACTCAACTGGAAGACACCCGTAAAGGCCAACAAATAGGCCTTGAACTATTTATAAGCTTTTCCATTTTTGCCACAGTATTTTCAACTGCCTCATATGCATATGAAAATTTGAATTTGAATAAGGAAGACAGAAGAAAACCCATGCATTTGACCTTTGCTGTAAGCAAAGAATATTGAAAGTACCATGGACTGTCCCCAAAACAAACGATTCTGTCTTGGAAGAAGTACAGCCAGAACAGTCCTTAGAGGCAAGGTTGCCACGACTTTTCCTCATGTATTTGGTACATGGTATCAAGAAAGACCAGTGCCTGCAGACAGTGGTTCTCAACTTTCCTAATGCCACAACCCTTCAATACAGTTCCTCATGTTGTGGTGACGCCCCAACCACAGAATTATTTTCACTGCTACTTCCTCACTGTCATTGTGCTACTGTGATGATTTAGGGGACCCCTGTGAAAGGGTCTTTCAGCTCCCAAAGGGGTCGCGACCCACAGGTTGAGAACTGCTGCATGTAGAAGGACCTCATGCTTGGTGAAATGGAGGGCCAGTGACAAAGAGTAAGGTCCTCGGAGAGAGGAATTGACCCAAAAGCTGCAATAACGGGCTCAAATGTGACAAGTGTGAGGATGGCAGGTGCTCACTGTTTGGTTCTGTTGAGCATAAGGTCTCTCTGAGTCAGAACTGACTCAACGACACTTAACAACAACAACAACAACAACAACAACAACAACAACAGCTAAGCAGCCCAGGTGAAGCAGTGGTTACGCGCAGGCTGCTAACCACAAGCTCAGCAGATGGAAACGACCAGTTCAGCTGTGGGAGACCTCGGAGGCTTGCTGCTCCCATAGAGTGACGGCCTCTCTGACTTCCAGGGGCAGTTCCACCTGTGGTCATGACCTGCTTGTTAGCAATGGATTTGGTCTGGAGAGTTTTCTTTCACTAAGGATGTCTTTCTGTAAAGACCGTTCGTTCCTGACAGCGTATCCAACGTATGTGAGATGAAGTCTCATCATCCTGACTTCCAAGGAGCATGCTGGCTGTACCTTGTCCAGTCGGATGATATTTTCTCCCAGCAGTCCAGGAGCACTTCAAACTTCCTCACCAGGGTCATGAATGAAACGCATCACTTCTTCTCCAATCGTTCTTATTCACTGGCATTATTCCGCACACGTATGAGGCAATGGAAAGTAGGATGGATTTGGCCACATAGACTAGTTATCCAATGACATCTTCGTTTATTAGCACTTTAAACAAATGGCAGATCTGACCAGCAGGCGCTCTATGCACAGCAGAGCTAAGCACTGTCCAGTCCTGTGCCATTCTGCCATTCTTAAATGTCTTGAGTCCATTGGAGCTTCTGGGTCAATTCCTTTCTTCAAGGGCATTCCTCTTTTTCTCTACCCCTCTACTCTACCAAGCACGAGGTCCTTCCCCGGGGAGCGGGCCCTCCTGACAACATGTCTCAGTTGCGGAGGGTGAAGTCTCACCATCCTTGCGTCAAAGCAGGAGCACTCTGGCATGCTTCTTCCAAGACGGAGGGGTTTGTCCTTGTCCCACTCAGTGTTCTCCAGCACCACCATTCAAATACAATGATCTTCCTTCAGTCTCCCATGTGCAAAGCACAGCTTTCATATGCATAGGAGGAAATTGAAAATACGATGGCTTAGTTCAGGCACACCTTAGTCCTCAAAGTAACATACACCCTTGCCTTTCAACACTTTGAAGAGGCCTTGCGCAGCTGATGAAGCCAATGCATTGCATCTTTTGCTCTCTTGACTGCTGCTTCCATGAGCTGGGTTTACCTGCTTCTCCAACGATGTGATCCACTTTCTTGGCATTCACTCATATTCTCTAGATACAAACAACATGTATGTCATGTCATCTATATGAACCACACACACCACGCTTCAGTGGTTGTGCTTCCCAGTCTAACACATCCTGTTTCATGGTTGGTCTTTTCTAATTTGTGTTCAAATTAAATGACCCAAAGTTTCATTTCTGCGCTCCTAAGGAGCACCCTGGGTGTCCTTTGGCCATATTAGTATGACTACTTCCACTAAGAACGATGTGGTGACACGGCTCTCGGTGTGTTCTGGAGTTCCTCACAAAAAGGGGACACTTTGAGGACTCAGATCTTGAGAACCCTGAGCTTAGTCGTCAGAACTCGCGTGCCTTTGAAGTGTCCAGACTGGAGGTATAACACAAGGAGATGAACTCGTAAAGATGAACCCCGGGATGGACAGCCCATCTATTTGATGGGGACCCGAGGCCTCCTGGAGAAGAGGGTGTCAGCCTTGCTCTCCTCCGTCTGACCCGCAGGCTAGGGGATCCGGGAGCATGCAGGGGCTGTTTCGTGCCGCCATCTTTTGGTTTGGCTTGTTACTCGGAAGTAGTGGTGGGAACAAGCAATTATTTTTATTAGAGACTCAAAATGAGCAAGTGAACCTGGGTCACTGCTCTTATGAAGTGGATCGTTCACCATTTCAAAGTAAATTAGAGGCACAAACCAAAAATCCCAAATAAGCCAGAAACTTCTGATCTTGTTCATTTAAAATGTAAAAGTGTTTTGTAGCAGCTTTACCAGCGTACAATAAGCTACTTTTATTTCCATATACAATTTTGTGTTGGATATGTGCATGTACCTAAGGAGTCCTCACCAGCGTCAAGACAGTGAGCATACGGCTCACTCTGCAAATGCTCCTGTTTCCCTGGGCAGTCCCCTCCTGACTCATACAGCAACTGATATGCTTTCTGTCACCATAGATGTATGTGCCTCTTATAGAAATGTACACATGTCTATATTTATATAAATCATGCAGTCTAAAACTTTTTCCATGCCTTATTTTGTTCAGTATAATTATCTCAAGAAATCCCTGTGTTGAGTATATCGATAGTAATTCTTATTTCATTATACAGATATACCATCTTATATAAGCATAGCTGCTACTATAAACATCATCTTTGCATTGATGCGTGCTTTTCTTCTTCTTTAAGTAATGCATGGGAATGGAGTAACGGAATCATAGGGGAGGGGGAAAATAATTTTTCAAAAGAAACTTCCAACTTTTCCATGGTGTTGGCTGTATCATTTTATATTCACACCAGCAGGATAGGCGGGCCCCGTTTCTCCAAATCCTCATCCTCGTGCAGTATTTTTAGTCATTTTAATTTGTGACGTTCTAATACATATAGCGTGATTTCTCATTGCAGTTTTAATTTGCATTTTCCTGATGACTAACGGTGCTGAGCATCTTGTCAGGTACATCTTCGTCATCCATATATCTTCTCTGACAGAGTCTCCTTTAAAATTGTCTGGCCATTTTTAACATGAAGTCATTTGTTTTCTTTTTCTGTAGTTTTGAATTTCATTATCTAGCCTGGACAAAAGGTTTTTTTTTTCCAGATATGGGATTTAAAAGTATATATTTTTTCAAGTTTTGCTTTACCATTTTATTACTCTAACAGTGGCTTTATGAGAGCAGAAGTTCTTAAAGTTGATGACACTCACTCCGCTGTGAGTGGATATCTGATAGATCTAATGCTGTTGTTGAAAAAGCTGCCCTTTCTATTTTGAATTATCTTTGCACTTTGGTCAATATTCAACCTTCCATCAGGTTTAGTATGACTGATGGCCTATTTTACGGTTGTGTTGAGTCTATAGATCAATATGGGGAAAACTGACATCCTCACAATATGGAGTTTTCAGATACATGACCCATAGAATATTTTTCCATATCTTTCCAGATTCTTTAAATGTTCAGAGTTATTTGGTATGTTTTCCTGCACAGGATTTGTGTATCTTTGGTCGTACTAACTCCTAAGTTCGGGCAGCAGAACTGAGAAACAGGTTCTCAGCAGGATGGAATAACACAGTGGCTGCCACAGGGGACTCAAACCTGACCACTGTGGGGATGGCGCCCGGCCAGGCAGCACTTCCTCCGGCTGTAGACAGGCTCCCTCTCGGCTGGGACAGACTCGATGCCACATAACAACAACAATGACAAGGACCACTTCCCCTACGTATTTCATAACGGACGCCATTCTCCATGGGTTTGAAAACTATGGTTGGACATTGTCAGTGTACAAGTGTGCACAAGATTTTATATTACCCTTATATCCTGCAACCTTGCTGATTTATTGTTTTGAAACTAATTTGGACATCATTTTTTATACATAATCATAGTGGTGAAGTGAAAGTCCTTATTATGCTCCCTTCTCCGTCTCAGTGAATGATTGGGTGGGACAACGCAAATTGGGCATGTGTGACCTAATAATCAGTTTTATTGTCACCTTCCTGGCTGTAAGGATAAGCTGTCTTTGAAGCAGCAGCCGGAGAAAAACTTAAGGTCTTTGGAGAAACACATCCAAGACTGCCTTCGGCAGCAGTGGGGGCCGGGGCAAGATGCACCCGACCGTGACCATGTGGCATGGACTCTCAGATTAGCAGCACTGAAGATAGGAGGGTCTAACTCCTACGGAATTATGGGGCAGAGTGAGAGGGGAGCTGGCTTCCTGGCCCATGGAGGTGAACAACGCCAAGGGACCATGTGACTGACAGACTGAGGACCAGAGTGTGACTGGGCTGGTGGCCAACGAGACCAATGACTGCGTCTTTACTGGTTTCTGATCCTGACTTGACCTCCCTAACAGATCCCCTCCACTGTGAGCGTTGTCTGTGAGTTCTGGCTGGTCACTGAAGCACATCATCGAGCCCACTATAGATGCAGAGGGACCATTGGTTCCGTTGGTTCCAGAATAAGTAATGAAGAACAGAGCACAGGAGCATGTTTGAGTCTTGCCTTGAAGGAATATGGGAGCCAGAAGAGGTCAGACCTGTCTACCTCAATGCCATTTACCACAATCAGGTTCTCTGAAAATAATGCCATATATTATATGTGCAAAATTCAAAGATTTTTAATAAGGTATACTGCACATATCTGTACATACATATGAGGGGGATCTAAAAATAAACATGTGTGGGACAATGCTATTGTCTTGATTCCATTTTCCTCGTACACACATACCCAGAGCACAGTTCTACTCTAACGCACGTGGTGAGACCACCTGAGCCTGAATGACATAGCACACATCTCTTCCTCCATCTTAGCATCGTCACATTAAAAATTACCTCTATGTTATGAAATTATTAAGAGGCAGAAGAATATTTGCTCACGATATGAGCATGTAACTCCCAGTTATGTTTTAAAATTGCAACCAGACACTAGTGCCAGGGAATACACGGTATCTAGATCCATAAATTGTGGCTTTGGTGTAGGGTCTGATATTTATTAGCTGTGTGGCATTGGACAAATTATTTAACCCCTCCAAAGCACAGCTTGCTTATCTTTCTAAGAATACTATAAATAAAAAAGGCAGAACAATAACAATATTAATGCAGAAGGTCAGCATAACTTTAGAAGAGGATTCCCCCAAAGTACTGAGTCTGTTGTTTGGAACATTGTCACCTCAATAAGCTACTACTAATTAGTCTTGCTGCTGTTTCAGGAATAGCTACCAATAAAATGAGATATTATTCTAAACCTTAAATAAGAGAAGCATAGACAATAGTTATAACTTATTTGTGCATAATTCAGCAATAAAGGTGACTCCTCAGACACTCTGAATAAACGCTCTCCACTTCAGTCCTTTCTCTAAATCTGATCTCTCAGGAACTGACATTCTGCAACCTTTACACACAAAAGCTCGAGGAAATTCAGTCAAATCATGTTAGGGGTCTAGGAAAACTTTGGTCAACAGAAATATTCTCTTGGAGAAACCTGCTCTGTTCACTCGGCTGAAGGAAGCTGGATACGCTGTGTAACCTAAGGCCATTAATTAGGGAATTTTCAGAGGGAAACTATTTTGAAATGATTTGGAATTTATTAATATAGCAAGATCTATACCTAGATGAGTAGGCAGGACCAGAAACTAACTTTGGGGGTTCAATTTACTAGTGAATTAAACTTTTAAATAGGATTACATTGAAGACTTTTTTGAGCTGTGTATGTGTGTTGGTGATGTGTGTGTCTTTGTGATGTGTGTGTGCTTGTGATGTGTGTGTGCATGCATATGTGTGTTTGTATGTGCACACGCAATGAAGAAATTCAGTGGGGTTTCATATTTTTTCCTTTGGTTTATGCAATTTGAATCCTCACTTATGAACAGCGTATTATTACCTTCTTCATTTTGTTAACTTTTAATTTTCATTGAAAATCCCCAGTGACTTTTTCAAGAAGCATGGGGCTGCTGTGCTTGAGGCTTTGGGCCGCTAGCTGAAAGGCTGGTGGTCGAGAGCCGCCAGCTGCTCAGTGGGAGAAGGAGGAGCCTGTCTGTTCCCACACAGGTTGACAGTGTCTGGCAGAGGGAACAGTGTGAGAGATTAAGTTTTGAGCACCTGGTTTGCAGAAGTCTACAGAGGACAGTGAAAGCCCAAATTCATGCCCCGACTCCCCATCTGGACTAAGCTTCCAGTGAACGCCATCTGAGTATAGATCATGGATGTGACCAGCCTTCCGTCAGACAGAGTGTCTTGGAAAGTGGGTGAATGCACACTCGTATGTAGTTAGGTTAAAATTACACCTTTTGGTTTGATCTCCCTTTCGACCCATTTACACTTTGTTCTAACCCTGCTTTCTTTTTGATTGATGCGGTTTCATTTTTGTTATAGGTGTTGCAGTTTGGGTTTGGTGTATTTTTTTGTATATGAAATCCAGAGTAGGTAAATCTAGAATGACAGAAACTGGATCGTTTCTTAGGGCTTTGGCAGGGTGGGTTGGGAGGAGGGGGGATTAAGAGCTAATAATAGTGACAAGAAAGAAGAAAAGTTCTAAAATTGATGGTGGTGGTGATTGAACAATTCTTTTGAACATGATTGAACTATTGGATTATATGAATGTGGATGATAGGTCAATAAAACTGGTGTCTTAGAAGCCCAATACAGAGTCACTAAGAGACTGACTCAACGGCAGTGCATGGTGCTGTAACTGTGAATGTGCCTGATGCAGGATGGCAGCCACGGGGCTGGCTGAGACCATGCAAGGCAATGGCCTAGGGAAGAGTCCAAGAGGAACAGCAGTGCCCAATTTAGATGTGTGGCTTATAGAAGGCATCGCTTTTATTATTCTGTGCACTGTTGTTTCGAAAAGCTCTCAATAACTGCCCCCGCGCTCTGGCTTTTGCATTGCTGGGTTGTATTTCTCCTCAAATGGTTAGTAGCCCAAAGGATTGAGGCAATCTCCGCATTGCATCCATCCTCTTTGATGCCATACCCTGGAGATCTCAGACCTCCCCATGCCTGGCAAAAATCTTCCCAAGCCCTCCCTCGGCCATCTGCCCGAGGTGGATCTGACCAATGATTTATGCACCTGTGAGCTCTGCGGTATGGGCACAGGTGCCCATGGTTTTGTGTGCGGTTTGCTCACATTGCAGACACAGGACATACAGGAGGGAAGTCAGTGGCTGTGATACACTCCAAAATGAAACGCCAGGGAACCCAGAGTTTCTAACATGAAACCTGACCTTACAAGATATGATTCTTGTATATTTTCTCCAAGATACCAGGAGAGAACACAGGAGAAACCTTCAGAAAGTTCTTGGAAACATGATATAAAAAGACAATGGAGTTTTTCCACCCATTTTTGAAGATCCCTCCAATTTTGGCCAATTGTTGGTTAGATTTGCTTGTAATTTTAAAATATGCTATGTAGCTCCCTGTGCTTTTCCCTTGAACTCTTCAAATATTTGTGGTAATTTCTGTTTTGTAACTTTATCCAAAAATGTTCCCCTTCTTCCCTTTATTGCTTTCGTGTATAACGAAAGGGGAAATAAGGGGAAAACACTGACAAATGAGCCAAATCCCCTGACGTTGTATGCAATTTCCACTTCTGTGGCCCTCGCAGAGATGGGAACTAAAGCGCGGTGCTTTTGACGTTGGCGTCTTTTTCAGGATATAAGTAAATGGTCTTTAAGCCCAATATCTTCTTGATTCCTAGTAAGTGGCTTGCTTCCCTTTCTTTCAGGGAGCAACTCTCCTATTCCTGCCCAAGCATTCGTTTTCCCTGGTACCACAATGACGCAGGTAGTCCCAATCACTTCTATCACCGGTTTTCCTGGTTCTCTCATTCATTGCCTTTAATCTTGGCTGCTTACTCCAAGGTCAGCAGCTTGAAACCAATACCCATTCTGCAGGAGAAAAATGAGACTTTCTGATCCTATAAAATTTGCAATCTCAGAAACCCACCTGGGCAGTTTTATCCTGTCCCGTAGGGTCCCTGTGGGTGGGAATAGACCCCAGGGCAGTAGAGAACAATGAACTGACAAACCAGGGAAGGGTCTTCTCCAGATCTGGGTTTCCTTTGACTTCCTGGTGAGCACTTTTATCTCCTTCAGGTTACAGCTCAAGAATGAGCTCTTCTTAAAGACACCCCTCTGATGTTGTAGAAACATCGATTTGGATTCATATCAAACTGGAGTTCAATAAATAGTTTTGATACTTTCTTATTCTGTGACCTTTCTGAGTCTCAGACTGTTAGTATATAGACAGAAGGTGGTATTCCTCAAATAGATCTGGTAAGATGGTTTAAGGATGCAAGTGATGGAAAGCACCTGGCGTGGTTCTTAATTGCCTCTTGTGTTGACTTCCAAGGTAAACACAAACGCTTCCTCCTATGTGTGTTCTTCATTCCTAAAACAAACGCAAGACAGCAGGAACAACATCAAGAGAGCAGGATTAAGAAAGCTGATGCCCTTGAGAAACAGCTAGAAGTTTTCTTTCCACGTTTTCAGTACGTTAGGGAGGCCCGGTAGCCATATGGGCTAGGCATTCAGCTGCTAAGTTCAAAGTCAGTAGTTCAAATTCACCAGGTTCTCCAAGGGGAAAAGATAGACTATTGAGATGTGGCATGGAGTTGGTGCTGGGTTGCTAACTGCACAAAAGGATACCAAAGACAAAGCTTTCCAATCCCATAAAGACTTAAAGTTTGAGAAACACAGGGTTCCTCTGAGTCAGATAGACTTGATGTACAGCATTTGTGGGGTGGGGGATCCCCGAAGTCCAAAAGGCCGAGAACCCTAGAGGCTAAAAGCATGCGGGCCCAGAGCGGGAACAAGTGTGTCCACAGGGGACGGAGACCCTCCCCTTCCCAATGCCTCTGACCAGGAGCAGGGCAAGACAGAGTAACAGAGCCCCAGGCGTGCTCCCTGCCTTTATTCTAGCCCACCCCCTGCCTGGGGAAGGCATGGTTGAAGGTATTGGTTGACTCCATTGGCTAGGCTGGGCCCACCTGGGTGATGTCATGAGCCTGGGCCTAGTTTGGTGTAGGCCCAGGTGTATCTCCCACCTGACTCGGGAGCTTGAGTAGGAGCATGCTCAGTTTAGGTTCTTCATAGGTGTCTAATGGTTGCCTGATTTCTTTCCAACCTCCTCTATGGGGCCTTTGCAGGCATGGCAGGGACAATCCTTGGTGTCCCTAAATCTAGCTACCTCACAACTCCAGAAGGATATCCATTCTTTATGTTTTTTCAGCTGTTAGTAGTTGCCGGCCATCAAGGGCATTCTAGCATGGTCATGCATCTGCCATGCCAGTCTCCTCCTGGTGTGTGAGTCTCCCCTGGTGTGTGAGTCTCCTCCTGGTGTGTGAGTCTCCCCCTGGTGTGAGTCTCCTCCTGGTGTGTGTCTCCTCCTGGTGTGAGTCTCCTCCTGGTGTGTGTCTCCTCCTGGTGTGAGTTTCCTCCTGGTGTGAGTCTCCTCCTGGTGTGAGTCTCCTCCTGGTGTGTGTCTCCTCCTGGTGTGAGTCTCCTCCTGGTGTGAGTCTCCTCCTGGCATGTGTCGTCTCCTGGCGTGAGCTTCTGTGTTGGTGGTGCTGCTTTTTTAACGCTCAAGTGATTAGGTTTATGGTCCATCCAGCATCTGCACCACTGTATGAACCTGACAAAAGAAGAACACCAGTTCCCAACAGCTTCCTGTTTACAGGTAAAAGTGTTTGTATTTCAACGATATTGGGGGGACATAATTAGTTTTAAAAAATGTTGGCAGCAAAAGATCTAGATTTCGTTGTCTCTGAGTATGCTAGAGCTCAGTTTCCAGAGGGTGTTTTCTATCACGTGGGTGCTAGGCCCTGACCAAAAAAAAAAAAAAATACTAAATTTACTAAAACATGGTGTGTGTCCATTGAGACTATCGTCTTTTTGATTCTCATTTTCCTTCCAATGAACCAAGGTATTTAATAGGGAGTTTTTCTAAGTGGTTATGTTTCCAAAGAAATTCCTATGGCCTTGTGATACGAATGTGCAACCACATAACTAGTTGAAAATTCCCAGTCTGCCGGCACACCATCAAGAATGGAGAAGGCAAGCTGCCAATCAAAGGGCTCGTTGCAGGTTGCAGAGACGGGGTAGGTGAAATCGCTGGCGTAGTGCCCTGTCGCAGAGATGCACAGAAAATATGAATGGGCCCAGTCAAGCCTTTCGTGTTCCAATTGCGGGTCTTCTCTGGAAGACAGAGATTTGTTCAACCTGGAGCTGGAAGGGTGGCAGCAGTATGGACAGGCTCCAATTAGCTAGAAGATTTTAATCTACTTTGCAGAACTAATCGAACGGTTGTGCTTCCCCAGCGTTCACGTGAATTGCACCCTAGCTGGAGGTTAACAGACTAGACAATAGCAGGAGCAATTAAGTGGATGTAAATGAACGTGATAGGCTAATTCTCACAAGGAGACCCTCAATGTGTAGGTGTCAGTGCACTGGTGGCAAGACGTAAGGAGGAAAGGCCTGAGAGGAAGGTGGGATCATGTAGCAGATCTGTGAGGGTCGTTAGTCCTCAACGAGACTGGTTTGGGAATTCTCTGGATGGAGCAGGCTGAATAAAAATAAGTAATGCAGGCAGCAGTTCTTCGCCACAGACCCTCTTGTGGGAGAATAAGGAAGAAAACACTGCTCTCCCCATAAATACATTCCAGGTATTGCACCTCATGGTGTACCTTAAATCAGAAGTAGATTGTTGGGCATGGGATAAAGTATCACACAAATCTACTTAGAATAGGGACAAGGACAGTTTCATGACCTGGGAGCTGAGAAATCAAAAGAGGACAAACTCCCTTACTCTTTTTCCTATTTTGAAATGGGCACTGACTGGCGGCAGTGAGAGTGGACTGTGGAAGTTTATCGCTGCTGTGTTTCAACAGGATCTAGAGAGACAGAAGGGAAGAGTAGAGCAATATGGAAACTTGAAGTTTTCTATGAGTTCTGACCCACAGCACTTTAGGACTCTGGGAAGAATCCACATCTGTAAAATGGGAATGTAAGGCCTGAGGGCAATGTGGACTCTCCAAAGGGTATTCTATCTGCTGCCCCTAATGTGCTTTCTAATTAAACTCTCTATGGTGCTATGGGAAGGCATACTGAGCCGTTTAAAAGAACGTGGCCACCACCTGCTTTCTTCACCACATTTGTTCATGCACCCATCTTGTCCTCAGCGAATGTGCCAGGAGGGTGAGCATCACAGAATGCCAATTTGTTAGAACAAAGTGTTCTTGTATTGAGGGAGGGTATGAGCAGAGGCCTGAAGTACGTCCACTAGCTCAGTGTATTGCTATATATCAAAAGATATAGTATCTCAGGCCTTAAAGGCTGAAGTTAAACAAGCAGTTATCTAGCAGAGAAGCAACAAGCCCATATGGAAGAAACACACCAACCTGTCAACCTGTTTGATCATGAGGTGTCACCTAGACTGGGTAACAGGCATCAGAAGGCCAATAATAAATAAACACACAAAAAACATATTGCTTAGGACAAGGGGGCTCAGAGCAGATACCTAAAGCCCATCTGTAGATAATGAGACCACCCCTCACAGAGGGGTCACAGAGAAGGGATGAATCAACCAGGACACAGTAAAGCACCAGGGAAACGCACAGTATTCCTCTGGTTCCTTGAGGCTTCCTGATCCCCCACTCTCATGACCCCAGTACTACCTTTCACTGAGGGTTAGACCAGAGCATGTACACAGGTACAGGTAAGAGATAAGAGCTCATGACACATGGAATCCAGGAATAGGAATGGGAATAGCAATACCAGAAGGGGAAGGGGAAGGTGGTCAGAGGAGGGGAGGAAGGGGGAACCTAACATCGACACATCACCATATCCCCCTGCCTCCAGGGGGACGAACAACAGAAACTATGGGGAAGGGAGAGAGCAGTTTGGTGCAAGATATGAAAATAATAATAATTTATAATTGATCAAGGGGTCATGAGGGTGGGAGGGAGGGAGGCAAAAAAGTGGAGCTGATACCAAGTCCAGTAGAAAGCAAATGCCTAGAAAAGAACGTATGTATAAATATACCTGACACAATTGATGTATGTGTTGTTATAAGAGCTGTAAGAGCACCCAGTAAAATGATCTTAAAAATAAAGAAAAGAGCATGGATCTACAAAAGCAACATCTTCAGCTTAATTCCTTCATCTTCAGGGCATCCCCAAGTGCCCTCTAGAGATTACCGATTGAGAATGAAAGCCCTCTATCAGTTGAGGCACAGGTGAATCAAAATCTACCCCTCCTCCCAGACTCACAGAGAATGGGTCTGGGTGTGTTAGTTGCCTGAACCCATATTTTATGAATGGGGCTGATTGACATCATCGTGCAAAGTTGCCATGGCTCTGTCATAGCAGTCCCATGCATGTCAACATAGAACTGTGCTCTATAGGGGCTGATTGTTTCCCCCAGAAGTAATTCACTAGGCTTTTCTTTCAAGGCACCTCTGGGAGAACTTGAACTTCCAACCTTGGGATTTTCAGCTGACCTGGGTTAGACATTGTACCACACAAGACTTTAATTACAACACATTCTAGTCATCAATGGGTGCTGATGAGTAGACACAATAGAACTAAGCCCTGCCCGATCCTGTACCATTCTTCCAATGCTTGTTTTGTCTGAATCCTTTTTGGTAGTCACTGTTAATTCATCTCCTTGAAGCTCTTCATCTTTGTCATTGTCTGTCTACTACTTTACGGAGCATTGTCTGTCATGCTACTTTACGGAGCATGATGCCCTTTTCTACGGACTGATCTCTCCTGATATCATGCCCAGAGGACATGAGAGGGAATCTCACCATTCTCACTTCTAAGGAGCATTCTGGCTGTACTTCTTCTAAGACACAGTGGTTTGTCCCTTTGGCAGTCCATTATAATTTCAATATTCTTTGCCATCAGTATAATTCAAATGCATTGATTCTCCTTTAGTTTTCTTCATTCAATGTCCAACTTTCACGTGCACAAGAGGCCATTGAAATTACCATGACTTAGGGCAGGTCTACCTTAGTCTTCATAATGCATAGTTTGTGAAAAATTCAAGGATGAAACTTGAAGGCAAACCAGATACATAATCCTGTTGTGACCTGAGATAGTTAAGGTTTATTGGGCCAATCTGATGGATAAACACATCTGGAATTAATTGAAGGGCGGAGAGATAAAATGGCTCGGTGAGCCTCGCCTTTTTTTTTTAATTTTAACAATTTATTAGGGGCTCATACAATTCTTATCACAGTTCATACATATACATACATCAATTGTATAAAGCACATCTGTATAGTCTTTTCCCTAATCATTTTTTCTCCTCTTTTTTTACATTTTATTAGGGACTCATACAACTCTTATCACCATCCATACATATACATACATCAATTGTATAAAGCACATCCATACATTCCCTGCCCCAATCATTCTCAAGGCATTTGCTCTCCGCTTAAGCCCCTTGCATCAGGTCCTCTTTTTTTTTCCCCCTCCCTCCCCTTTCCCCCCTCCCTCATGTGCCCTTGGTAATTTATACCTCGTTATTTTGTCATATCTTGCCCTATCCGGAGTCTCCCTTCCCCCCTTCTCTGCTGTCCCTCTCCCAGGGAAGAGGTCACATGTGGATCCTTGTAATCAGTTCCCCCTTTCCAACCCACTCACCCTCCACTCTCCCAGCATCGTCCCTCACACCCTTGGTCCTGAAGGTATCATCCACCCTGGATTCCCTGTACCTCCAGCCCTCATATGTACCAGTGTACAGCCTCTGTCCTATCCAGGCCTGCAAGGTAGAATTCGGATCATGGTAGTTGGGGGGAGGAAGCATCCAGGATCTGGGGGAAAGCTGTGTTCTTCATCGGTACTACCTCGCACCCTAATTAGCCCATCTCCTCTCCTAAACGCCTCTATGAGGGGATCTCCATTGGCCGACACTTGGGCCTTGTGTCTCCACTCTGCACTTCCCCCTTCATTTAATATGGTATATATATACATATACATATACACATATATACACACACTTATATCGTTGTTGTTGTTTTTTGCATGATGCCTTATACCTGGTCCCTTGGCACCTCGTGATCGCACTGGCTGGTGTGCTTCTCACCTTTCTTGTTTCTCCAGTCTCTTGGTCTCTTGTCCTCTGATGGTTGGACCAGGGTGCAGCTGCCTAGCCAGTTCCCTGCTTCAGCTGACAAGGCTCACTTCCTGTGAGACATCCCTGAGGAGAAGCCGCATGGACCTACCTGATCTGGCCCTGGGTGCTGGGGGAGCAGCCGTGTGGAAACCCCTGTCAGTACTGAGATGCTTACATGTTCACTAATTTGGCCTTCCTCCTGCAGTTGGTATCTTTATAGTGTGTTTTGTGAGAATGAGGAGGACTTTGTAGATCAGTGTCAGACATATGGGCTAATGTTGGACTTATAGGTTTGGATAGCTCTGGGTTGGGATGCTTTCTGAATGTACACTTACCCTTTATATAAAACTCTCTTATACATATATGAATTTCTGTGGGTTTGTATATATATATATATATATATATATATATATATATATATTCACCTATATTTTATGCCTCTGGGGCTTATTGGGAAACTTGTATCCCACCTTATTGACTGCATTCTTTCATCTGGTGGAGAACTGTGTAACTGTTTGAATCCTAAGAAACTGCCCTTATCCCACTGGCTCCAGCACCAGAGATTTCCTGAAACACATATGTTCCACTAACTGTATCAAAATTATTATCTCAAAAAAATTTCCCCCTATGTCCTTCATAATGTCTTTCACTAATGAAAACACACAGTTTAAAGGGGAAAAAATGCAAAGCACAAACTCATTCCTTCTTGAATTTAAGGAAGAAAGACAACTGCCAAAATGAAAAGAAAAGAAAAATCTATGGAAAAATGATTTCTCAAGGGAAACTCAAGTATTCAAGTAAAGCAAGGGAACCAGATGAAGAATCATTGGTGGATTAAGAGAATGGAAAAGAATGCATCAGTAGTCCAGAGAAGGAAGATGGATACGTACATTCAGTCTTTTTTAGAACGTTTTCAAAGATCAAAAGTAATCACCGAAGTTTGAGTTGGGAGAGAAAGGAAGACCAGTGAGGATATCGATAACGTACCATTAGTGAGAGATGTCAAATAAACACTAACGTTAAAATAAAGCTGCCCACAGATGAACCAATTGCACGGCCTGGTCTCCTAACCTTTCGAGTGTGTTTACAAATGCACGTAGCGCAACAGCGACCTGTAATTCTTCATTCTGCCACGAGCCAGTCTGTGGCTATGATTATATGAATGGACATCACTGGGACAGGCTTGCCTTTAAGAACTCAACAACGAGGAGGCAATGCAAATCCAAGTCCAGCGAAATTAGTGCTCCCGGCCCGCCTGCTCCACCTTATTGTACGCCGAGGAGAAAGAGGCATGAAAGCAATATTAATGTCAGCTTGCTTAGTAGGTGTAGCTGGAAATGTTTTGAATATTAACCGCTAGAAATTCCTCAACAAAAGAGCAAGAGCGGAAACACTTGCCGATCAACCAACGTTGGGCTTTCATTGTGTCGGTGATATGAATGGAGTCAGGAATTATTTGAGGCATGAGACATCTTTGAGGTCATGAGACGTAAAGCTAACCAACTTTCTGAATGGCACCTCTATGTGAGGACTAACGCTACATTTGTGTATGGCCTGCAGGCAGGCAGGAAGGAAGGAATGCAAAGTAGAAAGTTCGAGCAGTTTTAAAATGTATCTGCCAATAAGCGTACCACATCAATACCCTCTAAGACACTCAAACCGCTGTTAGGAGAAGACCAGGGAAACAACGAAGCAGGCACAACAGGCACCACAAAACCAGCAGCATGCATTCACAGTGAGAGTAAGCATCGTGGCATCAGTCTGAGTCCATGAGACAGATTACTGGCTTCATCTGAAGGCAGAGACTGTGCCTAGACGATCGTTGTGCTATTATTCATACAAGTATATTGTCCAAAAAAAAGAGTGCATTATTTTTATTAGAAACTAAGTGAAAATGCATTTATGCCGTGTTAGAGTGGAATTAGAAGTAAAACACTGCATGATTCTTTTATAAAAAATTACTTTTTAAATTGATTTTAAGTATAGTTTATATCTGATAAAACACACCTACTTTTAAGTCTATAGCTCATGGATATTGACAAATGTATGGGAGGGTTTCAGAAAGTTCATGGAGAAACTCCATTAACTTTATAAAAATGGTTAAATTGGCATATACTTTGCATGTCATATAATTTATGCTCCAGTCATATTAAGATGATGGGAGCAATCATTACCACAATCAATTCCAGAACCTTTGTTCTAGTTCTCATTGCTGTTAGCTTCTCTCCATCCTCCCATGCCATGTACCTTGGCAACTATGAACCCAGTTACTGTCTCTATGGATCTCTCATCCTGGATCTCATGTACAGAAAACCGTACAAAATACAATCAGGAAGAAAACAAACAAAAAACCAAATGCAATGACTAGTCAAAACAGAAAAAAAAAAACCCTCAACCAAAACAAAAGCAGAAAATAATAAAAATGGAAACAACTTTAAAATGAGTCCAAGGGAGATCAAATGATAAGGCATTATATTTAGCCTGCTAGATCTGGTATAATCAACTCTACAATGTTCTCAATTGGATCTCAAGGCTATACCCACTCCTGAACTTGGGTCAGAGGGGATTCTCTAGAGACTTAATCCACATGGAGAATCCATCTGAATCCATCCTCGGTTTCCACTGTTGTCTACAGACTTCAGTAAACTGGGTGTTCATAATTCAAACTCCGATATTATTCCCTCCTTATGATGTGGATTTCATTATTTGCAATCCTTGGATCACACAGGCTGGTGTGCTTCTCCATAGAGATTGTACCTTTATTCATAAGTACCTAGGGACTTACTTGGCAGGGGACTTCAAAGAAGAGCAGCTCAAATGATCAACAGGTAAGTATGATTCCTGATGAAATTGTGGAAACTGCTGGTTCTTGAAAAGCGATCAAATATGCAGTCTCTCTTTGCTTTTGTGTACTTCCCTTAAATTCTGAATTTTAGTTAATTTCCAGGGAGTGAACAGGAGCGGCAGGGGAAATTAAAGGTGCTTCTATACATTTTGCTGCTGGAGGAAAGAAGTTTCACTTACCTTAATTTACACAGCTGATTATGCAGACTGGGTTACATAGCATCTAATGTGGATCTTACATAGTTATTGGCACTCTTCTTGTTTGGTAAAGAGCTAAGTAGAACATCCTGAGCAGTACATGGACCCTGTGGGAACTGTCAACATTTTACCAGTGATGATTCTAGGTACTTCATTTCCATCATATTATTTCAAACTCATATTAAGTCAAGTTATTAAATATTAGTCCCATTTTAGAGATGAGCAAGGTAGTCCTTAAAGAGAACAAGGGGCTCGTCAACGTCCTACCAGCCGTGGGAGAGGTAAGGCCAGGATTGAAACCTCACGACAGGTGAAGTGCCTGCTGCCTGGATGGTGTGTAGTCAACAATGACGTAATCTTAGGAGGGACACATTGAATTAAAGAGCGTAATGTTATCTTCAGGAAATTTCTAATTTTAAAATCCATTAACCCGCAGATGGATTTGTCACAAGGTTCATGCTATTTGAAATATTTTAGGTATGACAGGAAACAACTTTATAATGGTCTTAAAAAACGGATCAAGTCCAAGACCATCAAGTCAAGTCCGTCTTGCAGTGACCTTGCAGAACTACCCCCAGGAGGAGGGACTCTTTACAGAAGCTAACTCCCACAGGGAAGCTGGTGGAGTCAAGATGAGCAGCTATTTCTGTGACCACGGCCACTACAATGCCCAACCCAGTGAAGTCAAACCAAACCAAAGGAGCCAAACAAACCCCACTGTTAGCCAGTGGAGTCTGACTTGAAGCAGCCCTCTGGGGTTCCCCACACTGTAACCCTTGATGGGCACAGACAGCCTCTCCCTTTGACCCCTGAGGGTCTGCCGGGTGCTAAATGCCACCTGAGGTTAGCAGCGCAGTCCTTCACCCACAGTGCCACCAGGAAGAGGGTCCCGCTGACAATTCCTATCATAATATAAGTTTCTAACCCTGGAAGAAATCTGACCAATTTTCCCAAGACCAGTATGTAACCTTAGCCTATTACAGGAAGGTGAACCAGGCTGAAGAGTCACCTGCTTCCACTGATGCTGAATGCGATGCAATCTTTATCATTAATACTAGGAAAATGGAACAGTGGCTATTCTGAGATTCACTTATCACATCTAGGCTCATTCCAGATGTGCACATAAAGTGTTATTTTAATAAGTCGTTCAGTTGGTTTGGTGTAAATCCAAACCATCTCCCGGATCTCAACTACATTCATCTTTCCATTGGTTGTATGAGAGTGCTCTTTTAAATTCAGGTTCTAAAATAGCAGAGCTATGCCATCCAGAATATGAGTTCCTGCCCATGACCTAGGACTTCTGGAGAGTGGACAGGTCATCAGGACGTGTGCCAGCAGGCACATCGAGTTCTCAGGCATCTGGTTAAGCTTGGCAGGGGACAGGCACCATGGCCTCTTCTGTGAGGTAGACTGCTTTCGTTTTTTACTTATTCGAAGGATTCTGTTTCACTTGCTATGCACCAACCAGTGACTGCCCTGTATCTAATTGGAGGTTAACGAGAAACGACGGTTCCTTGTTTTGCATCGTTTAGTTCCTCAGTGTATATAGAAGCATCCATGCATGCTTATTCCAACTACCATTACCTTAACACAGTACTTATTTCAGTGTAAAACTACATGCATCCATGTGTGATGTGAAGCCTCTGCTTTATGTCCCACAGACAGAGCACTTGGTACACATTTGCCATGGAGGATACAGAATTGAATTGATAAAACATTAAGCCTGTGTCCACAAAGCCATCGCTGTGAATTAAACTAAAAATAGAAGCTGTCTGAAGGCTCCCCAAAACATCTAAGAAACATGCGTGTCTTTTCAGCAAGCTGGTATGAAAAGGAAAACAAAAAAGATGGATATAGTATTGAATGACATACTAGAGTAGAGAGAATGCATACAACCATTCCCTGGGCCCGTAGCCACCCCAGGACCACCAGTGACTTTGTCTTGACCTGCCCTAGCTGAGCTCTCCCCAGATTGGCCTTGCACAACCCACAAACACAGCGGAAGTTCGTGGGCAGCCTATTGAGACTGAGGATCCTGTTCAAGCATATGAGTCGGGTTTTTCTATGCGTGGACATGACAACTCTGGGAAAACTGTAATTTAGGACATATTCTCTTTATCCTTTTATGTAGAATTTTGCTTTAATGTGATGCAAATGACAGTAGGAAACACATTCAGTGACTGTTAAAGGCTCCCCATTAAAAATTCTGTAGGCATCTTACATTCTAATTCATATACAGTCAAAAACCCTGATAAAATCACAGCGCTGATTTGACTGCTGCACTTGCCGTATTAATGAGGATACTTTATGCCTTTTGAAAATTGGGATATGGCCCATTAAGTGATTGTAAACGATGTGATTGTATCGCACAAATGTGTTATTCAATCCCCCACCTCCCTCCAGTCAGCTTTGTATATAAGGGGATTCACTGGTGACCAAGGACTGAGGCAGGGAAACTGAACTCCAAATAAGAAGGGGAAAAAGAATTCCTTTTTTGGTTTTTATTTCTGCTTGCAGGGAACAAATATAATAAACATGCAGATGCACACATGTCTGGATGCAAACATTATATATAACGTATATACATTTTTTCCCTAACGGTTTTTTGTTTTGTTTTTACATTTCTTTCAATTTCCCCTGAAATCCACAGGGAACCGACTCACCCAGGAAGTCACCCTGCATGCTTGGCTGGCGGGGCCCAGCTCGCGGAGGTCTGGACACAGGTTACCTGCACTGAGACAGGGCTCTCTTGTTTTGTGTTTGTTCATACTGGACCTTCTGTCGCTCTCTCTCCTCGCTTCCAACAAGAAAGCTTTGAGGGTCTTATGTTGGCCAAAGTTTCCTGGACTTCGTTGGGATTTGCATTCCCGAAATTCACCTTTTTATGAGGTGCTGTTTCTGTCTCCTGTCCCTACTGAGCTCCCATTTCCTCCCAGGGAGCCTAGCAGGGAATAAGATGGACAGCTTCGCCAGGTCTTTGCCGCCTTCATGCTCCCAGATCCTCTGCACTCTACTGGTGATGCAGATGTCCACTTTGGTGAAGGGCAGAGGGCCTTTCCCCTCGTGGGCCAGCCCCACTCTTCACTGGAGACGCAAACTCCTTGGTTGGCATCAAGATCTCCAATCTCCCCACAGAGCAAACTGAGAGTCCGGTAACAGAAGTGGTTTCAGAGCTCCAGGACCCAAGCAATGGATAGGACTAGCAGCCGCTAGCTGAGTAGCTCCGGAAGCTCCTAGGGCTGTACACTTAATTGCCTCTCTAGTGATGGTCTCTAGTCTTGACCCGTGATAATGAAAGAGCAGCCCAGCACCAGGCCCCCCTTCCCCTGCCCAGGGCATAGTAATTAGCTCCCGGCTCCTGTCACTTCCAGGGCTGGGCTGCTTAAACATAATCTTTTGATTTGGATCCCTGATCACTAACTAGTAGGCTGGACTGCACTCCCCTGGCTCCCACCACCGTGCCTCCTTTTCTTCATTGCTTCCAAAACTATCTTCTGTTTGCTCGGGACCTGGAGGAAGTAATGTCCTCCTTCACCGGAGAACCCTCTGCGGTAAAGAGTTCTTCAACGCTGGAAACACAAATGCCTGTGTTCCTGACATGCCCCAGTGGAGCTCACATGTCTGACTCTTATCCCTGTTCACCTGGGAACCTGACCTGCCGGCCGTATCCAGCTCTGAGCTCTGCCTTCATGGATGAAATGACCCCCTCCCCACTCCTCTTAGGTGTGTGCCTCTCTTCAACTATGCCATCCTGGGTGTGGGCCCACTTGCTCTGCCCCATCTCAGCCAAACAGGAGCAATGCGACAGGGTAAGGCAGGCCATGAGGACACACAGTGCCTTGTGGATGTTATATTTTTAGTGATCTGTGAGACCAAATAAGTTACTTGGCCAAGGTAGATCAACCAAGCATAGGAGGTCTTTCTGGTGGCCGGTAGATTTTAGCTGATTGCAGATTCAAGGCCCATCACAACGTCATAGGGTCTCTGGGCAGAGTTTGCTACCTCCTAATCTCTGCAAATCCACTGTTCTGCTCACGGCTCTCCTTATTAATGAGTTCTACAGCGCGGCGCCCTTCTCAGGACTGCTAAGCTGCAACTGCGCTTCTGTCTCCGAGAGCCTTTTTCTGTATTGTTGCTTTTGTCTTGCATTCAATTACCCACGGCTCAGCCTGTCGAAAAGGATACCATCGCTGCCTACTTTCCGGCAGGAGCACATTCTATCATCTTGCTTCCTATATTTCCCTTCCATCTCTTTTAGGAGGGAGCTCTTTTGAGAAATCTTGGCTTTGCCTTTGGGGAGGAATCATTTACCTTCTTTCATTCAGGCTGAAATTTGTCTCCTCACTCCCTTTGTTCACAAAAGGGGGTGGGTTGGGAGGAACTTATTTACATCTTCTTGGATCTTATTAGTTAGCTCAATTGCCTAATTGTTGCAGTTTTAAGAAAGACCAAGTCATTTTCTCTCTTTCAATCACTGTCGTCTATTTTTTGGGCTCCACAATGCCTCATTCACAAGTGGGCTTACTTTCTTTGGGGAAGCGTTTCTGATTTTGCTCTGATGTGCAGCATCGGGTGTGGGGCTCATTTCCTTCCTGTGCTTAGGAAGCAGGCCTTGATGAGAGGAGAGGGTGGAAGATGGGAGCCGGGCAATAAATGAAGTGCTGCCCATCACCTTGGAGCCTACAGCACAGGGCAGGGGCAGTCTAGGACACTTGGTTCTACCTCTCATTTGCCTTGCATTTTCTTCCCTCTTGTCTTTCCCAGTGTCTTAATCGTTCCTTAGAATAAATTTTCCTACTGGAGATGGATCCCCTCTTTTTCTCTCTTGACAGTGCCGAGTACATCAGGGTGTGGAATATTATCCCTGCGGCCCACTTTCTGAAAGGAAGCACGCGCTGGCTGCAGCCATGCTGCTCATAAGCCATTCCACACCCAACTGTGGATAATAACAGAATTGATTTTAAACGAGAAAAGACAAAGGAATCTCAGGGCTGCTTACCGCCTTATTTTGTTCTCAGGTGATTCTCCTCTGAGTGGTGAGGTTTCTCATTAGAATACCGGGTCACATTTAGCTCCCTTCATGTCCAATCTCTTGTGGAAGAACTTCCGGTATTGGATTGTCCAGTGGAACTGTCCTAGGTGTGTGTGTGTGTGTGTGTGTGTGTGTGTTGCTAAATTGTAATATTTTTGTTCACGTTTGTGTTTTCAAGTCCTAGGGCATACCATTTTTTCTTCATGAGTATATTAAAAAAATCTTGCTTTTAAGAGTATATATATATATATTAACGTAGAGACTGAAACTAGGCCTTCAGATTGAATGGAGGTTGAGCTTAGTAATTTGTAATATGACCTTGAATTAGTCAACCTACATAAATTGTGAGGGTAGTATCACAACAACAACCACAACAAACACTGTTTCGTGTGTCATGCCTGTTGTAGTTGCCTTGTGATTATTAATTCAAGTTCTTATAACTCATCTACTAAGCAGGCCCTATTATTAGTCTTAATTTACAGCTGTGGGAGTGTGGCATGAATGATTTCAGTAATGAGTAGAGTCACCTCAGTGGTCAGTGACAGATCCGGGATCTGGACGAGGCTCCATGCTCCCTAAGGCTCCGAGCTGCTGCTCTTCCGCAGTTGAATGGAAATCTACAACTGCTCTTATAACAGTGGTTCTCAACCTTCTTAATGCAGTTCCTCATGTTGTGGTGACCCCAAACCATGACATTATTTTCTTTCTTTCTTTTTTTTTTTAAACATTTTATTAGGGACTCATACAACCCTTATCACAATCCATACATACATCAATTATGTAAAGCGCATCTGTACATTCTTTGCCCTCATCATTTTCAAAGCATTTGCTCTCCACTTAAGCCCTCTGCATCAGGTCCTCTTTTTTCCCCCTCCCTCCCCATTTCCCCCTCCCTCATTGGCCCTTGATAATTTATAAATTATTATTTTGTCATATCTTGCCCTGTCCGACGCCTCCCTTCACTCCCTTTTCTGTTGTCCACCCCCCAGGGAGGAGGTCACCTGTAGATCCTTGTAATCAGTTCCCTCTTTCCAACCCACTCACCCTCTCTCTACCCTCCCAGTATTGCCCCTCACACCCCTGGTCCTGAAGGTATCATCCGCCCTGGATTCTCTTCTGCCTCCAGCTCCTATCTGCACCAGTGTACATCCTCTGCTCTATCCAGACTTGCAAGGTAGAATTCGCATCATGATAGTTGGGGTGGGTGGAAACATTTAGGAACTGGAGGAAAGCTGTATTCTTCATCGATGCTAGATCACACCCTGACTAACTCATCTCCTCCCCTAGACCCCTCTGCAAGGGGATCTCCAGTGGCTGACAAATGGCTTTGGGTCTCCACTCTGCACTTCCCCCTTCATTCACTATGGCAAGATATTTTTCTTCTGATGATGCCTTATACCTGATCCCTTCGACAGCTTGTGATCACACAGGCTGGTGTGCTTCTTCCATGTGGGCTTTGTTGCTTCTGAGCTAGATGACCACTTGTTTACCTTCAAGCCTTTAAGACCCCAGACACTATCTCTTTTTATAGCCGGGTACCATCAGCTTTCTTCTCCACATTTGCTTGTTCACCCGCTTTGACTTCAGCGGTTCTGTCGGGAGGGTGAACCTCATAGAATGCCAATTTAATAGAAGAAAGTATTCATGAATTGAGGGAGTGCTTGAGTAGAGGCCCAAGGCCATGACATTTTCATTGCTACTTCATAACTATAATTTTGCTACTGTTATGAATCGGGCGACCTCTATGAAAGGGTTGTTCGAACACCAAAAGGGTTGCAACCCACAGGTTGAGAACCACTGTCTTATAACAAAGACCTTCCCAGAAGGATCTTTGACTGCTGTGTCATGGATACTCACCATTTCCCATGAAACAAAACAAAAAAAACTTGGGAAAATATTTTATTGAGAATTGGGTTGAAGTTTTCCAACTTTCCAACAATTCATTGATTATAATCTCCACAATATAATGTCATCCCACTTCCTACCACCCCCCTCTCCTTGCTAATCCTTCTGAACTTTCCCTTCAGATAAGTGCTGCCCTTTAGCTACCAGTGGTTCACTGTTGAATATAAGGTGTGCATACCTCTCTAGTATTAGTGCTCCCCTTATTGATCAGTTGATTGTTGGGCTAAAAATTAACCCATGGTGGTGAGCTTATTGCCAGACATGAAGGGTAACTAAGGTTCTCAGTGTTGGGTCATCTACCAATCTCTATCTATTTACTGGGCTTGTGAAAGAAATATTTAATTGAAAGAGATTGTGATTCATCCAACTATATTATCCATTCATGTTAAAAAAAAAACAACCCAGTAAGTCCTATTAACTAAGGTGGAGAAAATAAGAAATTACCTCTTTTAAAAGAATTATGAATTTGGCACATTTGTTTTATGGTTCTTGCATTTTTGTTGTTGTTTACATCTACTGGTACTTTTAGGAAAACAAGAAGTTACACATTGAATCTGTCTCTGGAAAAGGGAAAGAAAATCAGCAAGAAGTCCCAATTTTTGCCAGTACTTAAAATATGCACTACCAGGCTCCCACACCTGGAATAGTTTTCACAATTAGGTGGCTGCCAAGAAAGCTACTTGGCTGTACAAGATGCCTTTTAACTGTGTCCCCATGGAGCCGTATTCTTTTATCATTGCCCGATAATTGTGAATGTCCTTAAGAGTCCCATGTGCACAGGAGTAGTAGACATATGAACGTCTAAAGAGTGTTGTGTTTTATTTTTTTATATATTGTGTGGCACTTGCTGTCATGAGTCCGAGTGAATGAACTCAGTAACAGTTAAGACCATGAACAGCCCCTAGCTGAAGATAACTCCTTTTTTCCTTTCATAGAGATACAGATAGTGAATGAATGTCTTCAGATAATCTTGAATAAATGTTACTGGACTGTGTTAATAGACTTCAACTTGGTGGCCAAGAATTGTATATATCCCACTCAAAGAATTATTTACATCTACAGCTTGCTCAACCCACATCTTCAATATTGGATCCATAAATGGGACCCCCCTCCCAAGTTGCACCATCCTATCAAAATAATTATATTTAATTAATATGATTATTGATTATATAGTAGAATTCACTGGCTAGATGATATCAGACTTTTAGGATTTCATGGGCCTGCTTTACAATGTAATTATGTTTGGGAGATTATAACAAAATTCAATTTATGTTTTCATGTGTTTCATCAATCATTATGTGAATGGAAGGGATATCAGAATTTCATATCTATGTCAATTCTTGCAGAATTTAGACAAGTCATTTAGGTAGTACAGAGCTAATTAGAAGAAGATAGTGCCTTTTCCTCATGGGGATTTTCCCGGACCTCATTTGCAATGCTAGGGCCACATTTGGATGGTGTTATAGAATGTGGTGAAGCTTACCTGCTAAACCAATGATGGTGGGTTCCAGTTTCCACAGCAAATCCATGCTCAGTCTGAAGAGAGTTTCCTCTTCAGATATGCGAAGGTGGTAGTCTTCTCTTGGCTTTGGTGTGCTTCTCCAAGGAAGCAAATGGCAGCTACTTGTAAAGCTCAAGCCTCTAACTTGACTTGGTGATTTAGCTCTTCCATTGTGGAAAATGGTGCATTTCTAACTTAGGAGTTACCTTAGGGACCCTGCTAAAATGTGAATTTTGATTCAGTAGATGTGTTCAAGAGCAATTGAATGAGGAGAAAACGTCCCAGTGCAGTCCAGATCCAGGAGGGTAGGGCTATGGCCTAGAGACCTGCATTTCCAGTAAGCTCCCGGGTGATGTCGACGTTACTGCTCTGTAGACCCATCCCAAGTAGCAAGACTATCAGGGATCCCCAGAGACAAGGGCAAAGAAACGAGGGTTCAACCTTCTCTGGTAGCACACTCTATGTACTTATTTGGTCTCCCTCCCACAGCTACGCTTTGCTGCTTGACTCTCCTGGATGGAGCACGCAGCAAGATACCAATTTCCTAGCTCTGCCCATACTTGTACTGCAGCTGCAAGAAGCCAGGCTGCGTCCATGTGGGGCGCAAATCCCTTTTCTAAGAAGGAGACCACTCAGCTTGTCAGTTCAGATGTGTGCCTCTGTTGTCAGGTGAGTCGCAGCCCCTGCTGAAATCTGAAAATAAATGAGGTGGAGCTTAATTTTAGGGTCTACCAATTTGCAATGTGTTTGCTCATCATGCCTGTTGCCATTTCTGCATGGCAGGCTGGCGGCAAACTTGTCCTGCGGGGAGAGCTGCGCTGGGCTTCCACTTTAAGGAAGCCCCTGCCTCATCTGCACTTGCACTGGGAGATGCCTTCCTGGCTTGCTGCTGCCTTCTCTCAGAGGTCCTCTCTGTGGACAATGGGCTCGCTGTCCCCTGCTATCCTGAGGGCAGGGGTCCAGGGAGCTTTTCCCCAGCTGGTCTGCAGGGGAACTTCCCAGCAGAGGGCGCACTGACCCAGGGCCATGGCCCCAGAGCAGTTTACTCCTCTTTCTGCCTGGGTGGACTCTGCTGCTTAGGGCTGCAGGCTGAATCACACTTGGGCTCTCCCCCAGGGCAAAGAGGAAGACTAGTTTTAGGGAGAAAAAAAATCAACCCAGATCACTTCAGATCTGAATCAGTGGCTTTAAAAATGAGAGGTCTCCTTGGCTCCTGTGAATGGGCTTGTTCTCATCATTCTCAGTTATTGCAAGATCGGCTCCCCTCTCTCAAAGCTTCTCTAAATTTTGCACTGTGCAACATGTACAGTGCACTTTAACGGGTGCTATGTGAGAATTATATAAAGGATTTACATAATCCCCACTGGACAGTGAATTCAGCGTCAAGGAGTCTTAAGAACTCTTACCCTTCGGCCTTTTCCATACAGCGTTTCCTTGGGATGCAGACAGGGGTTCGCAGTGATACATCAGTAGATACGGAGAAGGATGTGTGGGTAACGAATTATTTTCTCAGTAACAAACGACCTCCCTAACGAGCTGAACTAGTGAAATAAAACCCCATCTTGCTGCGGCCCATTTTTCCTGAAATCTCCTCTCTGGTTTCCTTAACCTCCTTTGCACAGGAAATGAGTTCTCCCAGATTTGCAAAAGTGGGGATGGATGGTGGTGAGCAGTATAGGGTTTTGGGGGGGGGGTATGGTGGGGGATAGGTTGGATATGTTGGCTTGAAGTTCGCCAAATTTTTGTTCTTTTGTAAATCATACGGGCATGACCCAGCGTGGCTATACATTACACACACACACTCCCCTCTCTCTTTTTCTTTTCTTAAAAAGCGGCTTCTGTTTTTCCTCATCTTTGATAGATGCTACCACAAACCTCAGCCAGAGTGAATGCAGAGGACCATAACACAGCTCTCACACAGAGGGCATTTGATTAAGTCCAGCAGTTAAAAATGTACAAAGTTCCTTGTAATAATCCATTCATTGTGTTCTCGCCTGATTCTTGGAGTACGCCTGCACAATGATTCAAATCCCAGCTTTTAGCTACAGCATCCACCTCGCCATGGGGCTATGCCTCTGTAATCTTGCTTCGGTCTTGCATGTCAAATGGAATTAACTCCCATAAGAAATGTCTACGAAGACAACCCAAAGTGTCTAATCCTACTGCTGCCTTACATTTCTGAAACTCTGACCTGTCATCTTTTCGATTGCTTTGGTGAAGTCCTCGCTTAGGCTTCAGTCTGTCCAATGCTGAAGTTTAGGGAAATTTGCATTTTTATGTTTTGGGGTTGTTTTTTTTTTTTTCAGTTATGCACTCCCTTGGCCTTTGACATGTTCTCTTGGTAGAAGAATTATTTTTTCTTTCCTTCCTCCAAATTTCAAGACCCCATGTAGGCAGTGCAGTTTCAGCGAGAGGTGGATTCACTTTTGTGTGGTCGCTCTTGTTCCTAGGAGGACACAAGTGGAAACACGGATGACACGTGTTGATGAGCCACAAGCCAAATCCACACAGATATGCGTGTGTCTGTGTAAGCGTGCTGCTGAATGCTGTATGAGAGCCAGAGAGAGCAAAGAGGAGAAATAATGATATCATTATTACTATACCTTAACCACTCCACCTAGCTAATCACAAAAACTAATTCCGTCTCGATTGAATCTCAAACTGCATCATCTCCCTCATGAATAAAATGCTCGGTGAAATGAACTCGATGAGTCGACTTGTAGCTTGTATCCAGTAGATTAGCTCAAAGAGTAATTCTATACGTTGTGTCTTCTCTAGGGGGCGTGCTGTTTGCTAACCTGAATGCTGCCATTCTAGCCTTGTCCTCTTCCGCTCCTCCACTGAACACCTCTGCCCTTCCTGGACAGGAGGCGAGGCATCTTCTGGAAGCCTCGGGACCCAGACACAGAGCAAGCACTTTTGACCCCTTTCCCGGACCCCCGATGACAGAGTGAGAGCTACTCAGTCCCCTCTTTTGAGCACCCTATTCCGCAGCCCCTTGCAATCCATGCTATTCTTCCCTTTGGAAATGAGAGCGGGCCAGGCTTCCAGGGCACGTCCCTTACGGCTTGCACGTTCCGTCCGGTAATTGCACATGGGATCTATTTTTAAAGAGCCAGTTATTCAGCACTGTGGGTTCTTCGAGGTGCCTTGACTCAAGTGAGGTGTGGAAGGGTAGACTGCAACTTGGTGTGGTAGCTATTTAATCAGTGGTAAACCACAGCAGACTCCAGTTGGAAGTTAATTAAGGCCGCTCGCTGACCGGGTTTGTGCGGAAAACATGTTCATGGTTTAGCCATGGAAACAGTCACAACAATGCTCAGCTAAAAATAATGGTCTTTAGAGGCATTTTCACTGATAATTCCTGAATCCTTATTATGTTTTTAATAAAGGGGTTGTCACATTTTTGAGAAAATACCCAGTCCCACCAGCTACTTTGGAGACTTGAAAGTTTTACTTAGGCCTGGACGGTCGATATTAAAATAATGAGTGACGCCAGGGGACAGCCCCAGGATCAAATGGCATTTTTAATATTATCTACAAGAGTGTCTTTCCTCTGGTTCTCCCGCATCTCTGTGCCTAGTTAATAATGCTTTTTAAGATGAACATGCCACTTGTTTGTGGTACAAGATCAGTTAACTCTCTAGCATCTCACCGCGTATTTTATCCAAATTGGGTCGGAGGTTGTTGAAGAGCCCTCCTGTAGTGACAGATAATATAACATGAATGATGGTTCTGTGTGCTCATTGTTTCTTCATGATGAGAGTACTGTAATAAGACCATATATTTTACTGTACAATATATTACTTAGTCTAATAGGATTGGAAAGCACATTAAATGTCAATGTCCTTTCAGCATCAGGATGGTGAAGTTAGATGGTCTTATCAAATACCTTCCCGCTATACCAGGATCTAGCAGCATTGCACGCAGCAGGAAAGCATCCGGCACATGCCATGCACACCTAACCAGGGGCCCGGGGCTGCCAAACTCCAAGCCTGCATTTGAGTAGCTGGTTTCCAGCGGGTTTTGATGGAACAATAAGAATTCTACTTGAACTCACTCTGCTAATGGGGCTACTGTCATCTTGGTCCAGAAGTTCTTCCATTTAATTTTTTTAATTACGGTGAAAATCTGCCAAGCTGACAATTTCTGCAAGCGTCATTGATTACTTCCTTTACGTTGGGCACCCGTGTGACGATCCTTTTCCACATCTCCCCTGCACCTTCACCCGAACTCAGTACCCCCTTAGCCCAAACCCTCTTTTTTCTCTCCCCATTCCTTCCCTGCTAACAATGAATAATCTTGGATTTCTACATATTTGCCTATTTTAGATACGTGAGCTCAGACAATAGTTACTTTTTTTGGATGGACTTAACTCGGCTCCGGAGAAATGGCTAAGCATCTGGCAGCTAACCCCAGGAACAGCAGTTTCGGTGCACTGGCCCCCTTGTGAGGAAGAGATGACACTGCTCCCTTCCAGAGACAGGGACACCCACAGGGACAGTCCTACCTTGTCCTATCACGGTGCCATGAGTCAACATTTACTTGATGGCAGCAATGAGTCAATGTTGGGGGGTCAGTAGGATGTTTCCCAAGTCCATTCCTGTTATGGCGTGCAGAAGGTCTTCATTTCTCAGTATGATTGAGTCATATTCTAGTGTTTCATTTCACTTTAAGCCACCCTCCTATAATGACAGCAAATATCCTGACCTCCTCCCAGCCCATTCGAGGGGGTCTCTCGGTACATGTCTGGCAGGAACTTTGAGCTTAATGACACATGTCCACGGGATCACTTGGCAGCCGAAATTGGTGCAATGGGACACGTATGTTTGCCAACATTCAGGTCTTGCTCACACTGTCTGTCAAACACATGCAGATGGTATCTCTCCAGGAGGATTAGAAAAATGGTGGTCCAGATTTAGAACATCTTCCTGGGTACCCTGTCCACATCTGCATCAGATTATCACAGACCCCACTGGTCAGGCGCCATCCGCCCTCCACATTCTCGCCTAAGACAGGATGACACGCGTCAATCTCTGCCAGGGCTCGTTGAGTTTGCCAGGAATCCTTTTCCTCATTGGCCACTGTCAATGAATCCCATTTTTTGCTCTCTCCGTTCCTGTTTGTTATTTTGTTCTTATTTAATTTGAAATGCCCAGCGTCTGACGGTAATCAGGTGAGAGGTCTCGGGAGACGTGCAGCGAGAGCAGTTCTCCTGAAAAGGGTATTTTGGACACCACCGAATGGGCCTTTATTTATTATCTCTGGGATAACAGAACAGGGAGAGAGCAAGCCGGTGCGGCAGCTGTCCTTTCAGGCGGCGGCTAACTCGGTGAAACACCCGCCTCCCTTGGGTGGGAATGCACCGCCCCTTGGCTCAAGGCACACGCTGTCCCTGGCTGCTGCTTCTCTAGGCCAACAAAAACATGCAGAACAAAACATGCAGAGAAAGTGTCCACAGAAGACCCTTCTCTCAGAAGCCCACCTGTGGGAATGCATCGGGTCTACGGCCCTACAGAGGCTTCCTTCGGGTAGGCTTTCATTGACCCAGGCCCCATTCTGAACTGTGACTTCTGTCCATGCGACTTATTTAGCACGTGCTGTCTGTCACCTTCTTCCATGATTCCCCAACGAGGGCCCTCGGTCTCCCTGTGTACCAAACGAAGACTGCTGGACAGGACAGAACACCGGACTTTGCCGAGGCTAACCAGGGCTCTGAGTCTTGCTTTAGAACACATCTCGATCTGAACTCCTGTCCTCAGTGCTTTATAGCTTCGGAATAGTTCCTCATTAGTAAATTGCGGATAATGATATTGCCTTCTGATTATGGGGACCAAACGAAATACCAGGACTGTGATATCAATGAAGTTTGTTGTGAGCATCAGAAGGGACCACAGATGCAGAAGTAGATGCTCGAGGAAGGAAAACCATAGGGCAAGTCTAAGTTCTCATTATTTTCATTTGAATTATTCCTTTTCTCAGTCTGCAAGTCCCTGTGTGACTTGACTGACTGCTAATCAAATGTTTCCTATGTCAGGTACCTCGGAAGAAAGACGTGGCAACTTACTCCTGAACCATTAGACGCTGCAAAGCTCAGGGAACACAGATCTACTCTGACACACAGGGTTGGCTCGAGGACGAGTGTTTATTGCAGGTTTGTTTGTTTTTTATCACTGATCTATAGTCTTTATGTTGTTAGGTGAGCTTTCTCCACCATACAAAAATAGTTGTTGATCCGTATTAAAAAAAAAAAGGCTACATAAAGCCTGGATCTACCACATAAAGAGTTTCTTCTGTTCATTTCAGGAGGGGGGAGACAGCTCACCTCTGTCTGCCCCTCTCCTTTCACAGAATACTTGTTGGACAACTCACGCGTCGGAGAGGTAAGGCGGCAACTCTGGGGTCCCTGGTGCTTTGGATAAACATTCGTCACGGGCACCTACTCTCCACGTATGACACATTTTCAAGGATGGCTCAGAAGCAGTCTCAAGTTCATGATATAGCATGGTTCGGCTCCTGCAACAGAGAAGCAAGGTACAGTGGGGAGCTTACACCTCTACCCTCTCAGGCCTCGGTGGCCAGCTAAGGCTTTGCTTTCAGTGGATGCAAAGATTTGACTCAGTGTTTACATAGGAACCGAGTGGCGTTTTGGTTAGTGAGGGAGGCACAATCTACCTAATGACTTCTGTTTAGGAGACGTCTTCAGAATCCTCGTGGTGCCGTGGGTCAGGCATTGGTTAGTGAACCCTTGGACAGTAGGCTGACTGCAACATCAGTAGTTCAAACCTCTCCTTCGCTGAGAGGGAGAGAGATGAAGCTATGAACTTTGGCAAAGATTTATAGCCTCAGAAACCCAATGGGCAGTCCCACGCTCGCCTTACGTCACTCTCAGTTCGAGCTGCCTTCGTGGCGGCAAGGAGGTAGAAGCAGAGACAGAATGAGAAGGAATAGTATGTTCTATGACATCGGCATCTTTATTCTCCTGTTTATCCCTGCCTCTTAACCCAGGACCTGCCTCACCGCTGGTTGAAAATAATTTTGTTAGACTCTGACAATATGCAATTTATGATGTCATTGTTTTAATTTAATGACCTCCACTCTCTTAAATCAAAGTGAACATATAATACCTTGCAATAGCCAAGGCAATTCCCAGAATATGTCATCTCCATCCTGAAAGTAGAAGCCTCTGGAAGTTCTGGCAGCGGCTAGATGAGATTTGGAATGCAGTGGGTAGTTGACAACAGAATTGGATCTCTGTATATCTTGTGAGAGAGAGAAAACGCTTTCTAGTCCAGTAAAGAGGAATCGTCTCAGAAACCCCCAGGAACAGCTCTCTCCTCGCCTGGTGGGTTGACGTGGGTCAGAACGGACTCGATGATTGTGGATTGGGTTTGGTTTTGTAAACCTTGTGAATATGAGAAGAGTGGCAGCCTCCTGAGGCCCCGTGGCCAATCAGAATTGCCCGAGACTTGTGGGGTTGCCCTGTTGTTCATGCAATACGTGTCCATGAGCAGAGCAGGGGGAGAGGCAGTAAGGACAAATTTTTTAAGATCGACAAGCGTCTATGTTCACATCTGTGAAATGGGCTAGTGCCAACCAAGGCACCGACTTAGCGGGAATGAACTCGATGCTGGAGGTTGAGCCTAATTCCTAGGTCTAGTTTGGTGGGAGCATTCAACAAAATACAAATAATTTTTACTAGGAAGCACATAATTCTTGCCTTGGAAAGAGCCCCTTCTCTCTCCTTGCTTCCTTCCGAAAGCCTTTGAGGTATCTTTGTGGTAATTGGCTGTCATGGCTTGGCACCTATCTGTACAGAAATATGTTTTTGTGGAAGGGCTCCGAGGTTGTGGTGTGAGGCATTTATTAGTGATCTAAGGCAACATAACTTGCCTGTGGTGTTTATTGACTGTTTCTAGCTGGAGGCACAGAAAGGCACACAAACTAAAGGGTGAATTACTGCCGGTCACTACTCTCTGAACCAGCAGGGACTTGGCGAGTTCCTGGAGGACAGAGTGTCTTGCATCAATCAGCAGTGGCCCCTCTGGCTGAATATGTACAGGCACAAAGAGGCTCCTAAATTACCCTTTGCTTTCTGTAGCTGGACGTGAGGAGATGAGGTGCAGTCCCAGGAGTAGGAGACAATGTGTGTGTGGGTGGACCATGGAGCTGGACAATGGAAATACGGGCTGACCCTTCCTGCCCAAAACAAATCAGAAAGGATTTTGTTTTCTAGGGGCCTATAAATGTGTATGCGCTTAATACGTTGACATTGCAGGAGCTGAGGAAGTAAATGGAAGATGTGGGGACAGACGAGGACAGGCAGGGAAGAGTAACACCTGGAGCTACTTGCTTATTGAATGAGCTGTCATGAAATGGGGCGTGATGGAGAGGGGGCTGGGGCCTAAGAGGAAATCAGGCTCAGTCCAAGGTTAGCTAATTGATTTTTAATACCCTTTATGTATGTTTGTGTTCTCATTAAA
Organism: Tenrec ecaudatus; assembly: GCF_050624435.1. Lineage (NCBI taxonomy): Eukaryota > Metazoa > Chordata > Mammalia > Afrosoricida > Tenrecidae > Tenrec > Tenrec ecaudatus. Next base: position 5,192,559 of record NC_134546.1, read on the forward strand.
ATACATTGAATATTAATTCACTAGGAATCCTCGAGATCTGACTAGGTCGCATGGTAGATGGTGCCTTCAAGTGGAGTAGACTCATAGTGGCCTGATCTATAAGAGAACGAAGTGTCACCTTGTCGTGCATCATCTCCACAAGGATGGCATGTCCCGGCCCATTGTTGCAGCTACGGGGCCAATCCTTCATATCAAGTGTCACCCTCACCCGCGCTGGCTCTCTCCTTCACTGAACATGTGTCCTCCTCTAGGAAACGATCCTTCCTGATGACACGGCTAAAGTAAACAAGGCAGACAAGTTTCTTCTGTGACCCGTAAGGGTTTTCAATGGGGAAATCGCATTGGCTAGCTTTTTATTACCTGTGTAGCTCACAGGGCCTTTTGTCCTAGCCGGGCAAAACCTGGGTGACTGCTGGATTTTGAAACATGGGTGGCATTTCTTTCAGCATCACAGAAGCATGCAAGTCATCACCGAACAATCAAAGAGAGATGGGTGCTGGCCCACCTTTCCAAACCAAACCTAACCTAACCTAACCTAACCTAACCTAACCTAACCAAACCAAACCAAACCTAACCTAACCTAACCAAACCAAAGCAAACCAAACCAAACCAAACCAAACCAAACCTAACCTAATCTAACCTAACCAAACCTAACCTAACCTAACCAAACCTAACCTAATCTAACCTAACCTAACCAAACCAAACCTAACCTAACCTAACCTAACCAAAACAAACTATCTAACCAATCCAAACCTAACCAAACCTAAGCAAAACAAACCACCTAACCAATCCTAAGCTAAGCAAACCAAACCCAACCAAACCACACCAATTCAAACCAAACCAAGCTACTTCGATTGAGTTGATTACAACCCATAGCAAGCCTCCAGGGCAGAGTAGAACTTCCCCTTTGAGTTTCCAAAACTTTAACAATTGTTATAGAAACAGACAACCTCATGGCTCCTGAGGAGCCACTGGTGGGTTTGAACTGCTGACCGTATGGTTAGCAACTGAACTCAGTCCACTATGCCACAAAAATTGGCAGTCACACGTACTATGTCCTAGAGTCGAATGAGGGCACTCTGGGAGTCACTTCTGTGTTGACACATGCAGCTCTCTCTGAATGGATTTTCCTCTCTCCTCTTCTCTTCTCCCGCTCTTTCCCCTTCCTTCACTTTCCCTCTCCTTTCTCCTCGCCTCTTCTCTCATCCCCAGTTATGCGTTTGTGTCAATTTAAAAGAAGAGAAAAGAGAGACTCTACACACACAAGTTACCAAACTTCTTTACCCAACCACCCCTAGTCAGAAAAAAAAGAAAAATTACCCAGTGCCCCCCTGGCATTTAAAAACTTGTTTACAGTAGGCCACACACCCAGATGATGTAGATACATGGTTTCCCAGGTCCCCAGGATCCTCCCAGCCACTTCCCACCCCCAGCCACTTCCCACCTCCCAACCACTTCCCACCCCAGGGGGCGGTACCGCACACTGCAGGAAACCTGGAGTTCACAGGAAAAGGCACATCTTTGTGCTGCTTTCCATCTTCTACCATTTCCATTGTGGTCCAGGACAATCTCTGTCATGCCTGACTGAGAGCCATCAGAAGTCAAAACCGCTAGCAAGAAGATAGTGTATGAACTTAGCATTGCTTCCTCTATTCAAGCTTCTTGGTGACTCATTTAATATGTGCCATTGAACTCTGCACAAGTTTGCTGATGCAGTGCTAACCCTTGATCCATCCACTTCACCGAAGAGGTCTCAGTTCGAATCGGTCGCCTGCTGTGAGGAAGAGATCACAGTCAGGAACACGGTTTAGAGAGGGTGCTGCTTTGTCACACGGTGTTACTATGCAATCCGAATGGAGTTGGTGAAGCAGCAACCATGCTCAGCCTCCTGGGGTCCTGCTAGAGCAGGCTGGCCTAGACCCTGTGAAGCACACAACACAAACTCAACCCCACTGTTGCTGATACAAATCTAGAAGGCTTGGTAGACACCTGTCCAGGCAAAATAGGTCAGCACCACACAGTTATACAGTGTAGAGCTATGTAAACTTTCTCAGAGTTCCATATCACACTAAACCAAACAGAAAAACAGACGCACATCAGTCTAGTGACTCCTCTCACATGGAGACCCTGCAAGACAGACAGAACTGCTCCCTCGACTTTCCAAGGCTATCTCTGCAGGACAGAAAGCCTCATCTTTCTCCCAGTGGCATGGTGATGAGTTTGAACTTCCAAGCTTGTGGATGGCACCTCAACAAGTAACGCACTACATCACCAGACCTGTCAGACCCTCTCACCTTATTTTCCTCCGGCTGACAGGTGTGCGCCTCACAGGCTTGTCGGGTCTGGATGTCCCCAAAGGTTCTCTTCTTCATTATAATTTGAATGAGCATTTATGGGGCATTTAAGCTGTTCTACATATATTAACTTAAGCTGTCACATATACTAACTCTCTTAAACCTCTTTCTTGCTCTCTCTCTCTCTCTCTCACACACACACACACACACACACACACACACACACACACACAGTCAAACCAAACCCCAGGCCGTGGAGTTGATCTCAACAGAGGGACTCTTTAGGACAGAGTTGAACTCCTGTGGGCTTCCAAGGAGCAACACATCTTTTTCTTTCTTTCTTTCAAGCCATTTTATTAGGACTTAATCCAGACATTATACTGTTTCATAGTTCAAGCATATCCAGCAGTGTTGTATAATCACTACCACAGTCAATTTGAAAACATTGTCTTCCCTCTTGTACTCCCTGATATCAGTCTCCATTACCTTCCCACCTCCCCCCCCACCCCGCTATAGCCACCAAGAACCCTTATTGTAGTTGTTGTGTCTATTGATTCATACATCCTGGATTTTAAATACTGACAAACATAGAAAACATATATAGCCAGAGTCAAGAAAGCTACCAGTAATGATAAAATACAACAGAGATAAATCTCTATACGGATGTGCTTTATACAATTGATGTATGTATATGTATGGATTGTGATAAGAGTTGCATGAGCCCCTAATAAAATGTTAAAAAGAAAAAAAAAGAAAAAACTCCAGCAAATATTAAAAACTAGATTGAGTACAAAGTACATAAAAACAGAGATCAGATGACAAGGTTTTCACCCTTCAAGTCAGATCTCTCAGTTTAATCTACTGCCGTCGTCTCTCCAGCAGTCACTGTCTGACCACCAGGTTATTCCCGTCCCTAATTATGGTCAGAGGGAAATCATCAGAGGCTTATTCCCTGTGTTGATCCTGCAAATGTATTTTGGGATTCCACTGTCATTTACAGTCTTCTGCGAACCAGAATCTCACAATTTAAGCTCTGATAGCCTTCCCTCCTTTGAATTTGGATTATATAACTTAAAAGTAAGGATATAAAGCTTTTTGAGAGTAGACTGCCTCTCCTTTTTCCCAACGAGCAGCTGGTGGGTTTGAATTGCTGGCCTTGAGGTTAGCAGCCCAATGTTTAACCCATGACGAGACTAATTCACTGTCTATGAGATAGGTACTCTTATAATTTCCATTCTGTGACAAATACTTTAAGCGAAAAAGAGGTCAAGTTGTATAGCCAACATTGTCAGGGGACTCACAAGGGACAGACCTGAAGTTTGAACCCATGCAACCTGGTTTCCAATGATGTGCTTTTACTCCGTTTAACGTCCTGATACATGGGACAGCCTGGGACCTGAGGCTGGCCTTCCCTAAAACGCAGGCAGGCCCTATTTCACCGCACGCTGCTTCACTGTGCATCATGACTACTGCATTGTTTTCTGAAAACTGAAGTTTTGTCGTCCAGCAAGTCTGTCTGCACCATTTTCCCCACAGCCCACTTTGTTTCTGCGTGGCAAATTGTTGAATGCTCAGGATATGCTAGTGTTTGTTAGTGCACACTTAATGGGCTACAGACTGGATTGCTGACCTTTCAACCTGGGCAGTCCTTCCAAGCTGATGCAAATCTGGAAAGCATTCTCAGGATTCCTTGCTCTCCTGGAAACCAGGCCTTGCCCCTTCTTCAAAAACACAATCAAAGAACAGTGGCACCAGAACCTCTGTAGGCAGTTTCTCAGGGCAAAGGGTTTCTGTCCACTTGGACAACTGTGAACAAAGTCTGTTCAGGAGGCTTCCCTTGGCGCTGCAGCATGGAGACCAGCAGCTCAGAGTGACTTTTGGAGACCCACTGCCCTGAGCAATAGCAAAGAACAGGGACACAAGTCAACCTGAGAAGTGTCACCGGCCGTCCCAGGCAAGGGCTTAATTCTAGAAAATTGTGAGCTGTCAGGACCCTCACATAATGGCTTCTTTTGCAATTTAAACTGGGAAGGACATTGGAAATACATGTTATGAGAAGAAACAACATAGTTCCTGTTCTTTCGCCCCCCCCCCCCCCTTTCTGCCACCAATACTGTCAGGCATTTTTAAAAGTCCTTTAAAGTTTTCAAAGTGCTTTCATAGACACACTTTTTCTTTCTGTCAGGTCAGGTCAAAATCTTATTGCATTTGGCCACAGGCCATTCTGAAGCTTTAATAGAAAAACGGAGATGCGAGGGGATCTTTGAAATAAAGGGATTAAATCAGAGCAAAATTAGAAAGGAGTTTTGAATTAAAAATATAAATGATATTTTACAGTTCAGTCAGGAAAGTCCGAACACTTTACTGTGTTTTATGCAACTGTGGAAGCTAGACAGAAGCAACCATAAAATAAAGACTTTACAAAACAAAAATTCTCTAAAAATGACACTTAGCCATCTTTGGTTTAAAAAGCAAATATTTTCACTTCACGGCAAACTGACGATACAAAGTGAAAAAATATGAACCACCAGCTAGAATGCCCCTTAGAAGCAAGGACAGTGAGGTTTCCTCTCTTGTCCCTGGAAAAGGGGCTCAGGCGTGGTCAAGTGGAGGGACAGAGAAAAAGAGGAAGGCTTGCGACACGACGGATCAACACAGTGGCTGCAAGAGTGGGCTCAGCCACGAACGTTGTGAAGACGGCCTAGGACGGGGCTTAGTTCTGTAGCACAGAGTGTGGCTATGGGTCTATACCCAACACCAACAATTAGGTAAAAGTAGAAGAATAGAGACCACGCATCTTCTCTCTTTGAAGGAAAACAATGACTATAGGGAACAAACCTCTGGTTGTATGTTACATAAATAATATTGTATGTTATGTTGCACGGAATGTATGTACACACATGACACTCAGACAAGCAGAACATAGCTGCTGCCCTTTAATTTCTAAAAAACTCTCCTCTGGTCTGTGTGTTTCCACGCTGCTAAAAGTTGAGGACAGTTTAGTATCCATTCGTGATATTTCAGGCTCGTGTGGTTTGTGAATCTCCTCCTTTGCCGTGGAAGCCTGGAGACCATTCAAAGCTGTGATGGCTTCTATGGAGTCACCTTTCCACGACTTTCTGTAGGGAAATATTCAATTGTCCAGATTGCCTCCTCCATTACCCTACCTCACTCTCCCCCTTCCTCAGAGTAATGTCCTGGGATTGGAGAAATAGAATTTTGCTAGCAACTAGGGACACTTAGGAGTTGTCAGCTACCATTGAGTGGATTCTATTGCATGGCTGGCCCCTGTCTTACAGAGCAGAACTGCTCTGTTGGGTTTTCTTGCCCATAAGAAGCTCAGATGGTGTAGCCATTGTGTGTCCGGCTGCTTTCTCAATGTCTTTGGACAAGTGTGCTTGCTAATTTTTCTGTAAGTCAGTATCCTCAGGTGGACAAAAACAAAATAGCATCTTTGCAAAGAGAATCATACATGAAAGTCAAATCAAACCCATGCCATCTGACCTATGGAGACCCAGTGTTCTGGCGAGTAGGACTCTCTTCCACAGACTTTTCTGGACTGTCCTTTCTCTGGAAGCAGCTCACCAAGTCTTCTGTCCTTCAACTGGCTTCTTCATGGGCCCATGTCACCTAGTTTTCAATTAATAGTCAAGCACAAGCCATTTACACCACCCAGGACCTTGATGCTATTCACAGCTTGTGGCTATTGATTTTGGATTGATTTATTTAGTCTGATATCCCCAGGTCTTTTTGTTACCTCATCTAATCCCCACAATACACCTGTGATGTAGAGTTTATCATACCCATTTTAAAAGTGGGGGGAATTGGGTCCCTACCTTTAGTGACTTTTTTTTTTCATAAGAATTTAAATTATGTTTACTAAATGAAACTAATAACTAAGGTCCAGAATATAAGGAACACAGCTATAATCAAATAAACATACTGGAAATCTGAGTAATAATTCTTGAACATAGCACAAATGAGATCAATATCAAAGCATGCAAAAATAGAATTAAGGTAAATGGAAATTTTAAAAGATTAACAATATTTAATGCCTTCAAAAGTTATTTTGCTTCTAAAACTTTAAGCACTATGAAAATAAAGGAAAAATACATATTTTGATCCAGGCATCTATGACTCAAAGGCTAATCATTTATCTGTTCTAGTGTACTTCCTCCATCCCTACCCTACAAACTTCACTACAGAGAGACAAGGGGGTTTGTAAAATGAAGGTTATTTTACACCAGACAAATTCCTTTCCCTTTCTAGTCACTTCCATTAAATTTTATTTGTTTACACTGTCAACAAAACAATTTAAAGAAAGTCAAAAGAAAACTAGCAATTATGACATGTGCTGATGATCATTAAAAAAATAAACATAAGAAAGAGAATATAATCAAGACATCTGCCTATTTCTACCTTTCTTTAATTTGTGTTTGATTTCTGTCAGAAGAATCATAAAGTTATTTATAAATGAGTTATGTATTGGTATTTGTGGTTGGGAGAGTTTTTTTTTTTAAGATTTGTATCTTAGTTAAAAAAAGAAATATGCTAGAATTTCTATTAATGTATTCCTTGAAAGAAAAGCTAACTGTGAGATTACATGTTCCCTACTAAAATCACCTTTTTAAGCAAACCCGAGATAACGTACATATGGAGGAGAAATGAGTTCTTTTCAGGAAATATCTGAGTCATCTCAGAACATTAGAGACCTCTGCATATCCCACTGCATATCCCACTGCATATCCTCTGCATAGCCTTCTGCACAGTCCTCTGCATTGCCCCCTGCATAGCCCTCTGCATAGGCCCCTCCATAGCCCCCTGCAAAGCCCTCTGCATAGCCCCTGGCATAGCCCCCTGCATGGTGCTCTGCATAATTCCTTGCATAGCCCTCTGCATATCCCCCTGCATAGCCCTCTGCATAATTCCCTGCATAGCCCTCTGCATAGCCCCCTGCATAATTCCCTGCATAGCCCTCTGCATAGCCCCCTGCATAGCCCCGTGCATAGCCCTCCAGGACCCTGGTTGGGCCAGCTGTAGAGGAGAGAAAAAGAGGCAGGGGAGGTAAATTGGTCAAAAATGACTTTAAAAAACATATCATTGGAACCATTCAGCTCCAACACATACCCAAGGTTAAAAATTAAAAGGAGATATAAAAATGAATGCTTTGTGATACGTACATTTGCCTCACAAATTTAATTAACCAAACATTTTCAAGCTACCTCAAAAATGTTTACTGCAAGGCCAGAAGATTTTTTTATTAATACCCATATGCCATACAACTCAATAGTTCCACTGCATTAAGGAGAGTTGTGTAACCTTTACCATAATCCGTCTTAGAACATTTTCTTTTTCCCTGTATTCCTTGGTATCCGTGTAATTTTTTTTCAATTTTGGCAAAAATATACACAACAAAACATCCTCCAATTCAACAACTTCTACACGAATAATTCAATCATTGATTAGACTCTAGGGCAGAAGATATTTTTAATTGAACACAAATCTTGAACCCTTGAGCTCAGGACCCTTATCCTATCTAATCAGTAAACCCACTATATATGTATATATATATATGTATATTCATATTTGTGCATATACCTTGATAGGTAAAGATTCTCATATTTTAGTTGTGAGCCTATAACATCACAGATAACTTTTCTTTTTGACTGCACCTACCTACTTATCAACTCTATATATGTATTCACACGCACATGCACGCTCATGCACACGTGTTAGGCGCTGTCTAGTCGATGATGACACATGGAGACCCAGCTGTAACAGAAAAACCACTGCCAGGTTCTGAGCCATCCTCCCATTGGTTGGTCCCAGGCTGGAACCTGTGGTTGCAGCCACTGTGCCAATCCATCTCCTGGAGGGGTTTTCTCTTTCACTGACCTACTCAACCCGATCAGGATGTCCTTTCCCAAGGACTGCCCTCTCTAGTTCACCATTTCAAAATAGGTGAGATGGAGTCTCACTTTCCTCCCTGCTAAGGAGCCTTCTGGCTGCTCTTCTTCCAAGACACATTTGTCATTCTTCTGAAGTCCACAGCACTTTCAATATTTTTTACCAACCCCCGATTCAAACGCAGCAATTCCTCCTCAGTCTTCCTTGCTCATTTTGAGCGACCACATGCATATGAGGTAACTCAGAATACCATGTTTTTGTTCGACCTCAAAGTGACAGTCATTGCTACTTTACTGAGCATGATGTCTTTCTCCAGGGTCTGGTGGCTCCAGGTCTCACCACCCTCTACGCTCCTTTATAAGGAGCACTCTGGCTGCACTTCTGTCCAGATTCTGAAAAGAAAGCAAAACCAAAGTCACTGCCATCCACTCAGGTCACACCGAGAGAGAGCAAGCCTACTGGACAAAGGAGAACTGGCCCTTTGAGCATCTGAGACTGCCCATCTCTGTGGGCGTGGGCCACCTCATCTTTCTCCCCAGGAAAAGTGGGTTTGGACGGTTGCCTGGTGGCAGCCACTGACCACAGTGGCACCCCGGCCTTCCCACAAGACAGATTTATTTCTTCTTCTGTCAGTCACACCCTCTTTGGTCAGAACGAATTCCATCTGTTTCCCACTTTATTATACAAATTGGTCTTATTTCTGCATCCCTATATAACACCTTTCCCCCTCCCAACACACACACACACACACACACACACACACACATACATACACACACTGCTCTTTTCCAGAGTCCTGGTGTCAGAGTGGGTTGCTTATTGTGCTCTTCACCTCAAAGTCGGCAGTTCAAAATCGCCACCTGCTCTTCAACAGAAAGACGAGGCTTTCTGTTCCCATATAGATGGACAGTGCCTGAAACCCACGGTGCGCAGTTCGAGTCTGTACTGCAGAGTTTATGTGAGGGAAAGATGCCTTCAGGGCAACGAGGGTTTTAAAAATTATTATTATCTTTCCTTTACTCGCTTTTGAAACTCCTTACTTTGCCAGCTCCATTGGTAGTAGGTGAGAGGGGAGGTTTGGTACAAATAGACAAGCTGATTAAATCCATGGATTCTATGTAGCTTTCATTCCCAGGATAATTGCTCCTTGGGGCTTTGTGGCCATTCCTTCCCCACTCCTGAGTCTGTGGATTCAGGCAGACGTGCTGGCTTCTGGGAGAAAGTGCTTGAGAAACCGGCAAACTCCCTGTTACCTTTTTAATGGGATATGTGGCACAATTCTGTTCTTTCGCCATACTTACTCAATCTCTGCACTAAGCAATAATTTGAGAAGCTATGAAGAAAATTATGGTACTAGGATCAGAGAAAGACTCATTAAATTTCAATAAGCAAATGACATCCTTTGAACACATTGTTAGGAGAACCCAGTCCTTGGAGAAGGATGCCATGCTTGGTAACGTCGAGGGCAGTCAAACAGCAGAAGGCCCCCAGGGGATGGGCTTACAGGGTGGCTGTCACAGTGGACTCAAGCATGGTGGGGATGGTGCAGGAGGGGCAGGGTTTCCTCATTGTGCATAGGGTCACTGTGGGTCAGAACTGATTGGATGACACCTAACGACATCAACACCATCCACACACCATGGGCTTTCTGTCTGAAAAATCTCTCAGCCAATGGTTTAAGTCAGATTTTTGCACTATTTCTCTCCTAAGTTGTGCTAAACCATTTTATCATATGTGACACCAGATAGCAACTCTCTTTCCCTCCCAGATTCCTATTTTCTCCTTTTTCCCCTTTCTTTCATTGTTTTTCTTTTTATTTAGCATTTTCCTCTCTCTTCTAGGGAGCTCATGTGACCTTAGTGGCATGGTGGGTTACTCATTTGGGCAGCTAACCACAAGGTCAGCAGTTCGAATCTACCAGCTGCTCTGGTCGATTCTGCTCCGATGAACATTACAGTCTCAGAAAGCCAGAGAGACAATGTCACTGTCCCACAGGGTCATTATGAGCTGGCTGCTACTCGAGGGCAGTGAATGTGGTTTGGTTTGAGTTCTCTAAGAACTGGATCCCAAACTCAAGGAAATATATTTTAAGGTTTTTTGTTTTGTTTTGATTTGATTTTTTTTTAGAGAAAACCCACTTATGATCTAATTTTTATAAACCACCACGACCACCAATAAAAATCACAACCATTGGTTAGAGTCTGGCTTAATAGAACAGAGCAGAACTGCCCCTGTATGTTTCAGAGGCACTATCTGCTTATGGGAGGTAGAAAACCTCATCTTTGCCCTGTGGAGCATCTAGTAGTTTTGAACTGCTGACCTTGTGGTTAGCAGCCCACCGTGTAACCCACTATGCCGCAGTAGCAATGTATTACAACCCTGATACCCAATCACCAAATGCGCCGACACACCTACCATGCATTCCTTTTCCTGCTAATGACCTTGTGTCAGCTGAAGCAGCCCTATTCAGGTCATGGGAGGGTTAAGAGCTGTGATTTGCTCTATGTAGCTCTTCATTCTTCTTGGAATAACAGCTACCTGAGGTTTATTTTACTTCTAAGGGACACAGAAACATACCCAAAGTCTATGTACTCACCACACCTGCCAATATTGAATTCTACAACACAAGTCAGCAGACTGAACCGAACAGGAATGTGGTGGGGGACGTGTTCTACTCCCACTTACATCCATATCATGACAGGGAGGAAGTCAGGGACAGAGGACAATTTTATCTGGCTTTCATGCAAAGAAGAAAAATCAACTAGCGTGAATACTCTGAAGACAATCAAACAGGGCAATGTTTAGGGAATGCCTGGAGAGCTAGTAAGAAGAGACACTGAGACGAGGCCGGCTGCACCCACCCAGGTGGAAGGGAGAGACAGACACAGCCAAGTCCTGATGCAGGGAACAGCTCCGGGCCAGGGAGGAACTGGAATGTAACCAGGAAAAGGATGGTAGGAGATGAAAACAATGGAGGCAAGGGCCAGGTTAATTAGACTAGAATTATTATTCTTAATGCCATATGCATTTTCATCTAGCTAGATATTTCAGAGTTATTTATCAGAATCTGAAAAACATGTATCTCTTTATATATTTTAACCTGGCCTACTGGTTGTCATCATAATCTATGAACTCAAACAACCAAAAACAAACAAACCAGTTACCATGGAGTCAGCTGCGACCCCTGGTGATCCCACGCGTGTTAAGAGCATAACTCTGCTCCAAAGCATCTTCAGAACTGTTTCAGAAGATCACCAGGCCTTGCTTTTGAGGTGCTTCTGAGCTGTTTTCATTCCACTGCCCCCCTCTCAGGTAGAGTGCACCCTCAGGAACAGAGTGGCTGAAGTCAACCCTTGCCTCACAGAAACATTTACCCACCTCAAGTTGTGTGATAGGCTTTAATTATTCACTTTGTCCATGTTTCTTTGTGAAGTGTTGGCTGCTTCCGTTGTTACAACTGGAGCATCTAGAAATACTAAGAATTCTGGCACAGAGAGCTGCAGCCAAAACACGGAGGAGAGAACCCGCTTAGCTTCTTCACCATTCCAGGTAGCTGCTCCCTGCTGGGCTTTGAGAGCTAAATGGAAAGTTACAGCAGTGGAGTCTCCTTTTCCCCTTTCGTCTCACTCTTGGGAAGCATTCTTAGTTTTCTGCTCCCTTGAGGATTGTCAAGGTCGCAAACAGCAACGATTCTGCGTGTGGCACTAGGCTTTCCCTGGGAAGCCCAGGTTCTGGTCCTTGGGACAGGGAGGCCACGCTGAGGGTAAACCCTGAAGGATCGCCCATGTCCTTGGGAAGTCCCTGGCTAGGGGGCCAAGGGGACGAAAGAAGCCTTCCAGTGTGTGCTTGTGACCAACAACAGTGCCGTCAGATGCAAAGCCAGTTGGAGAGGTCTCCAAATCTCATCGGATCAGAAACCAAAGATGACAAACTGTGAGGTCCCGAATATTCTCTAAAATTCAGATTTCAGATGAGCAATAGCTTTGTTAAAAATTGGAGTTGACTTAGCCAAATGTCCTTGTCCTCATCTTCCTGTAGAATTAAGCAAACCCGAATATTTTCAATCCCGTGGTGAGGGGTGGGGGTGGGGCAAAGAGGAAGAGATAAACCCAAACCAGCAACAGGGAAGATGCGGCTCTCCTGGGGTCACAGCCCCCGCCACAGGTATATGCCCTTGACTTACTGAAAGACTCACTGGCTGAGCAGGTAACATACATGGCCATCAATTTATCCGGCAGCATCTTTTAGCAAGAAAGGGGCTGTGTCTTTACGAATCAGAATAAGCTAGCTGGGGGAAAGTGGGCTCGTACACAATAACCTGGGTTTTCAGAGGGGAAAAAAATTATGCTACCGTATTTGTTCGACACACTTTTGTCTGTCAGAGAACTTCTGGGCAGTTAGCAGAAACCAATTTAAGCATGGCTACCAGTCCCATAGCCGGCAACTCTTCTCTCCAGGTGGGGCTCTGCGGTCACTGGTCCTGGGGAGGCTCGGCCTCTGGTCAGGCCAGGTGCTACATCATAGGACAGGGGTCCTGCTGGTATGAGGACCAGGTCCCTGGCTCCTCCACACCCCTGTTGGACTTCAGCTGCCAGCATCACCCAGAGAAGGGAGTGTGCTTCCCCATGGGCAGTAAGCCTGCAGGCCAGGAGAGAGGCAGGTTACAACCTATGCGACAGCTCCATCCAAGGTGTTGCCTCGCTCCATCCAGAGCTGCTATTGTACGCCGTGACACACGCTGCCAGGAGACAAAGGGGACACGCGTTTATTTTCAAGCGTGGGACTTTGGAACCACTTGGGAAGAATATTCTTGATTGAAAACCAAAACATTCCATGATGCTTAACAAACCTGCAAATTGAAAAATCAGCATCGGCCCGTGCAGCCGAAAGGCAGGGAAAGGACCTATAGCCTGAAAGAAAGAAAGAATACACACACACACACACACACACACACACAGACAGAGAGAGAGAGAGAGAGAGAGAGAGAGAGAGAGAGAGAGAGAGAGAATTTTCCTTAAATGATATTTGTGTGCGTTGGCAAAATATCTCCTTTCTGAATGGAAGTCTCTTCCTGTGTTCATCTGAGAACCTGTATTGGCGGGGAGCCTCTCCATCCTCTGCTGTCCATGGCACACCCTGCCGGCCTGTGTAATGGACGGTCCTGGGCAGACCCCGCTGCAGCTCAGCTCATGCCCCTGTAATAATATTTTAAAATAAATGGCATGCATCATTAAATCACCGAGGATGACTAACTCAATTTTAGAAAACCCACAAGGGCAGCAAGCATAGTTGCAGCTCTGATTTGAATATCTGTTCCCACTCACCTGTACAGCCCGTGGGAGCTGGCCGGCCGATGCTGCGTCCAGGTAGGCAGTGCTGAGCTCTGCCTGGGGCGGGGGTCGTGATTATGTTGTGACAGCGTCCTTGTTGCTGGATGCTTGGCGTCGGCTGGGCTTTTAGGGGTCTCTTCTCCCTTCCTCGCTTTCTTATTTACATATCACAAACACCGTCTCTGTAAAGCACTTCTAAATAATTTATTAGATTGATCTTTTAAAAATTCTACCCCAGCTAAATGTCAGAGGGAAAAATGGAAAAGGGGGGAAATTAAAAAAACAACAACCAACTCTTCTAAACTTATTTAAAGGTTTCTACTGGAGTCGGCCAGTTACCTGCTTCAATGCCGAGATTCTAAAAATACCTCCAAGTCCATACTATTATCCATTCTTCACGTCCAATTGCTCTGTTATGGTAATAGTCAGAAGCACACCATGCAGTAATTACTTACAGCTGACTGAAGAAAAGAATATGCAACTCCCCCACTGTTCCACTAGAAGGTCTTTATGCACTATTAACTCATTCCTGTTTATTAATACTCTACTGGTAATTCAGACTGCCGCCTCTTAGGTTTGTAATAGGAGGTCTATTAAACAGCAATTATTGACCATATGGGTTGGCGAATATTTGTTGTTGTGTTTCTTTGGTGGACTCTTTCCCCTCCCCTCCTTCCAACTTATTCGTAAGAAGCCATGGTATAACGTGGTAAACGTAACACCTTGTCTTCATGATGTGAACAAGCTTAATAGCGCTTTTCCCTTAGAAAATGTGAATTTATTCCCAGATTAAATTCAGTACTAGTTTAGCCAAAAAGAGCCCATGGGCAGACCAGGGAAACAGAGAGGATTATTCACAGGCGGCACAGATTTTACCTGGGCATATACCCGAGGATAAGCCGACCCAAATATCAGCCAAGGCACCTAATTTTACTGCCAAAACCACATTAAAAAACGTGCTGAAAAGCCCGGCTTATATACGAGTATATGCGGTGTTTGGGCTCTCTTCCCTACATCACTGAAGTGGGCCGTTTTTCCGTATCCCCCCAACCATCTTTCCTTCCTGGAAAAATAAGCATATTAGTTGAGGAATGCAGATACACTGCCACGTTCCCTCTCAAATCCCCTATGTATTTTAGAAAGTGGTCACTTTAAGATTTCAGGTGTAGTAAATTCATCTCCCAAAGAGCAGGCATGTAGGCCCAATGCGAGGGTGCAGGGCCTCTCCCTGGAGAAAGAAGGCAGGAGTAAGGGGTTCAAGTATGGCAAGCAGGTGGCAGATGATGGTTAGGGTAATAATAACGTAGCCCTCTCAAGTTGTGAGCATTAAGCACCTTACAAACATTAAATTCATTTTAAGCGAGACGCACCCTTGGTATAAATCGGAGTCCATTTTTTCCCCACTGGAAAATGATGTCTTGAGATTCAGAATATACACCAAAGGTCACTCGGCCAGCGGCCTCTACCAAGCGACGGTCGGAGGTCGGGTGTCTGTGGGCGACTTGAGAGAGCAGGCTTACATCCACACTGACTTTCTCACAACCCCTCAGAATTTCCAAAATTTCTAGCCTTTCTGCTCCCAGGGGAAATCGCTGCAAACCTTACCTGGCCACGATATCTCCCTTTCCTGCCTGTGGCGTAGATTTAGTGGCTATGCCATGCATTGGCAGACGCTTCCAGCAAATTTAGCGCCCTTTGCTTTGTACACACTGGAGTTGTATGTGGAAGATACCTTTTCTTTCTTAGATTCACTAAATCCAAGAAGGCAGCGACCACATCTTTGAAACATTTTTATATGTCTCTGCATGCAGCCAGTATGGTCATTGATAAGGTATTAAATAGTGCTTATAAGTATTTAGTAAATATATCAGAGAGAGAGAGAGAGAGAGAGAGAGAGAGAGAGAGAGAGAGAGAGAGAGAGAAGAGAGAGAGATAGAGTCCATCTGAGTTTGTTTCCTTACAAATGGTATAGAAGTTGTCGCTTTTGGGTTAAATACAAATGCAAATCAAACAACAACAACAATGACAATTCCTGACTGGGATGCCTCAGGAGTGCCTAGGTAGCCTTGGTGTTCAAAGACTGCCCACTGGATGCAGTTGGACCCTAATCCACACCCTCGATGTCATACCGAAGGTCTAGCCATAGTGAAAAGTGACACTGGAGCAATCCTGCCTATACTTTTGAGAATGTCTCAAAGACCTTGCATTGTCTTTGACATTGAGATCCCTCTGTGGGGCGTGGGTGGATGGGAGGATGCCTTTAACCAAGCAGACTGATCTGACACGATTTAAAATACACCAGAAGGCTCAATCTGCTGCAATATCTCATATGTTGAAAGAACTGGCAGGCACCTCAGAAAATAGCTACTCCAGTGGATTTCCAACCTTGTTTGTTTATTCACATTGCTATTTTTTAAAACACTGAATTACTTTCCACAGTTAAGTATTACACAGGATCCTAGTGTACACAAGTCTAAAGCAGAGCGATTCTGATTGAAGTCCGGTTCAGATGCAAGAATGCATAGCCGGCTAATTCGGTTTATCAAGCTGCAGAGGTTTGCCGGGGACACCGCAGTTTCCAGAGACTGGATATGAACGTATTTTCTAGCTCAAGCCCTCTGGCAAGCATATGTACACTGAATGCATAATTTCAAATCCATACTGTTAGATAATAGCATATTTGTTTCTGGAATTCAATCATGTGGTTAGTTCTATAAGCCTTTTCTATAAGTGCTACATTTGGGAATAGATTCCATCCTGGTCTCCAGAAGGCCACTGTCCGTATGGATGTTACATTAGGTTGCACTAGGGGCTGCTGGAAGGCATACGTGGTTCATAGCGTGGCTACGAACTGAATGGTTGGTAGTTCAAGTCAAGCCAGATACCCTTTGGAACTCACCTACTTCAGAAATGTCTTATCCATTAAAAACTCTCTGGACACGGTCTGCAATGAAGCCTATAGAGCCTTCATGAGCCAGAATTAACTTGACACCAGAGAGCTAAGTGACACCAGAGAGCTGGAGGGACCTACCTTGAGCTCTCCTCTTAACATAGACCCCAGTGATTCTTGACCTTCCTAACGCTGCCACCCTTTCTTACAGTTCCTCATGCGGTGGTGACACCCCAACCAAAACATTATTTCTGTTGCTTCTTTATAACTGTCATTTTGCTACTGTTATGAATCAGGTGACCCCTGAGAAAGGGTCATTCCACCCCCAAAGGGATCGAGACCCACAGGTTGAGAACCGCTGCTAGATGAACTTAACAGATGAGAGTGGGTCAAAGCCAAAGTGAGTGGGTTGGAGAGAGTCAAACTCCGTGATTGAGCAGGGTGGCTACTTGAAGTTACAAAAGACCAAGTGAGCGTGGGGTAGTTACAGTACATTTCAAATCGGCCAGCCCTACACTCGTATAGTTGAAGTCCAGCACTAGTTTCAGCTCACCGTGAGTGTCTTGTGCCTGCTGGCTTCTGTCACCTATGCTTGCACCAATTTCTAGCCGCAAGGACTCACCCAAGGTGCTGGAAATTGAGCTTCTCCCAGTCACACCATAATAGGATAATCAGGCAGTAACTGTGAATTTTTTGGGTGAGAAATGTCCAGATTGCAGATTGTCCTTTCATTATTTTACCCATAAAGGCAGCAGGGTGTAGAAAAGACTATCTAGATTCTAGGCCAGATCTTGTCTCTAATTTGCTGTGTGTCTTGGGGGCATATCATTTAGACTCTCTGGCTCTCTATGTCCCCACAGAAAAAGTAAACCCTCTGGAGACGCAGACTTGGTTCTGAAATATAATTGCCTTAACTGGGCCATCAGACAAATCTAATGGGTCTAAGTTAAATCGGACTCAAACAAAACAAAAGATTATAAATAGCCATGTTATGATGAAAATGCTCATATATGCCAAGAATTATAAATTAGGCTGCGTGACAAAAGCATTTATTTCTGACATCAGTGAAAACTTGAGATAAGTCAGTAAAGATGGTATTAAGCCTTGTAAATACCATCCAACTGTGACTTGGCACGGCAGCCCTTTCCCCATGGGTGAGAACATCTGGGCTGGCTGCTGGCTTCATTTCAGGCACTCACTTATTCAATAAATAGTTGCTTTTTTCCCTTCCATATCTCATTATTCAATTAATAAACATATATTGAGTTGAAGCAATCAGAACATGGAATAAATTGTTTATTCCCTGCATTTTTTTAAGGAGGACCCTACCGTGTGCAGAACACGGTCTTCATCGTTAATTGCGTCAATGAAAAGAGAGGCCCCTGACTGTGAAGAGCTACTGGTCTCATCAGGGTGGGGAAATGTACATTTCAACAGAGCCATACCTATGCTTGATCGTTGAGGATTAAGGTAGAAGAGCAGGAGGTGAATGGGGTCGAGATGCGTCTAGTGTTATGTGAACTGGGTGGACAGGGAGGGGTTTGCAAGGAGATCGCGTGTTCCTCCACACAGGAGCATGTGAACACAGGTGGTGAGGAGGACAGAGGTGGTTTTCAGCAGGGGAACAGCATGAGAGAGGGAGGAGTGACTTGTGCATGGAGAAATTTAGCAAAGATTCCATCTGTGCTGGGGAGCCTGGCCTCCTGGGAGCAGCGACGAGGTGGAATGTTCTACCTTGGAGAGGTACTGGAGGCTAGGGAAGAATCTGGTCTTTATCTCGCAGGCACCGGCGCAGGCAGAGGTATTTTGCTTCATGGAACTACTTTTAATAGAACAATCACAGAGGAGCCTTAGGAATCCATACAAAACAAAACAAAACAAACAACAGCAAAAAAGAGGCTGCAGGGGAACGCTAAGCTGTCTGCAAAGCAGAGAGACACTGGTAAAGGTCAGGGTGTATGATCGGGGCGGTGGGTGGGGCTTGTCAAAATCAGAGCATCATAGTGAGAGTCGAGACTAAGTCCTGAAACCAGGGCTTCGCTTCTTTGCTACATATCGAGGGCCAGAAGGTGGTGTGTGGGTACAAGCACAACGTCTGGGAAAGGCATGCACTGCCATGGACTCCATACAGATTCATAGTGACCATATAGAAAATAAGACAGAAGCATGAAAATAACCTAACAGAGGGGAAGTAGAGAGACAGAGACTCAGACAGGAGTGAGAGAGGAGAACAAAGAGCACTTGGTCCAGGAGCTAGAAGACAGGGGAATGTAATCAAGATTATAACTTGATGGGTTTGAACTTGAACCCATGAATCCTAATATTCAAGTACATAGAACTATTCTCCTGCAATTTCTTTTCTACGTTCAAAAACACATTTGTCAGGAGGACGAACTATAACCTCAGCCACTTCATAACTCTCCCATCAGACTCCTGAAGTTGTCTCTCATCTCTGCAATCTGCAATAGTGCCCAGGTGATGAAGGTAGCTGCTATCTCACTTAGCTTGTCATCTGTCAATACCCTCTCAGTCACCAGTCTACACAGAGCCCCACTAAGGCACTCTGTCCTCTTCTCTGTGAGACATACAAGTCTCCCTTTCACCTTCTACGTTCCTCTTCCTGATTGGTGAATAACAGTGTCTCTGCTTTTGGACACCCTGAGTCCATCTGTCTACATGGACTGGACCGTCTCCTTCTCAATAGATCTACCATCTCCCTGGAATTCTCCTATGAGCCTTTCTTCTTTTCAGAAGATAGAATAATCCGGGGACACTGCCATCCTGCCCTCCTTTCCCAGAGACCCACTCCCAAAGTAGATCCTGCTTCTTCTAGAGTCTGTTCCCTTATCCATCGTTTCTAACCCTAACCCACCACATATGCCAGGAGAACCTCTCTTCTTGAAGGTAGGAGATTGGACCCTGGTATCACACCGTCTCCCTTTATCTATTATTTCCTAGTCACGTGGAACAAAAATGTCTATATGTCAGGGATGTGACACAGAGAGGTTACATGACGAACTCAAGGTCAGCTAAATGGGTAGCAGTGCAAATTCGTTAGCCTGAATAGCATTTCCTTGCTTCCTCACTCTCTCCCACTCCCTTTTTCTCCTTTGATCTTTCTTTCTATTTTTCCATCATTCCATAAGTATCTATTGATGGCTTAGTAACCGTCAGGAATTATATGGGTATTAGACATGCAAGACTAAACAAAATAAACTTGATCTCTGCACTCATGAATTACAGGCTAGTAAGGCAAGTGCATGCAGGACTACAAATGTTAGGGAGGCCCTAATCTTGACTAGGCTAAAAATGTTATGAGGAGTAAAACTCAGGCAGAAAACTATGGGGATTCCAGGTTGAAGGAATGGTTGATGCTAAGACTGGGTCCTCATATGACTGAAAGGCTGAAAAAGCGTGGGGAGGGGTGGGATGAAATAAGATGTGGTTTGGGAGTGGAGCAGGGCTAGAGTCCACACTGTGAGAAATTCAGATTTTATTCTAAGCTAATTGGGAGAAAAATTAAAGCAGTGGAATGACATTATCTGAAATGCATTTAAAAAATTTTATTTTGGTTACATTATAGAAAATTAATTGAAGTGAGGTGTTATGGGAAGAAAGGGGCCAGGTGGTGGTTCTTCAAGTAGTCCTGCTGAGGGCTGATGGGGGGGTCGGGCAGGGAGGTGGCCTTGGTGATGGAGATTCACAGTCGGAAGGAGAACTGACAGGATCTGCGGATTTCTCAATGTAAAGAGCTAGAATGAGCATATTTTCTCAATGTCAAATAAGGTACTGGTTGAATGTGGTTCTATTTACTGGTGGAAAAGACTGCGGTAGGAACATGTTCAAAAAGATTAAGATAGAATATTTGCTCTGTGACCATAGCAGAGATGATGCTATGAATTAACTCAATGTTTCCAATTTCCAAGTATAAAGGGGAAAAAAAGAGGTCCATAGACTCCCTTGTAGGGAGCTGGGACCAGGTGACCACGTTCTCAAAAACAAGACGTTGAGCAGAAATAAGGCATCATTTCCTGTTTGAGTGACCTAACCATCCAATTTCTCACTTCTGCATTGACTTAGAGACAGCCAAGAGGCACAAGCTGCAGGTTGGTGGGATTTCTCCGCCTGGTTCTTTCTCAGAGAGACCACTGCAAGGAAAGCTGCCACCCAGCCTCCGTGTACTCTGCTGTGTGCACAATGGCATACTAAAGCTGCTCCATTGGATTCTGAGAGTGGTGGGTGCCAAAATCTTCAGGGATTTTGTGAGCTGGGCAGAAGGTACATGACACTTTAAATAAGGTGACCTTAGAAATAAATAAATTATAAGGCTAATGAAGAACACTTTATCATGTGTAAGCATGCTGAACACAGTCAGCTTGTGTCCTGTCTTGGTTATTTTGCTGCCTTCATCCACGTTCTCGATCTATCCAGGCCTATTGCAGCTAGGTGTCCCTCCTCTGCTCTGTTATTCCGTGGTGTCTCATTGAGAGCTCAAAGATAGCCATAGTAGGAGTGTTTGTATCTTTTAAATCAGCACATGCTATAAATCAGATAGTGGCTAACTGCTTTGATTGTCTACATTTAAGACAGTGATGGATACGATGTTAATAATATGAATTAAAAGTTTTTTGGCTCTGCAGCTGTTACACCATGTATCATAAACACTTGAGAAATTTCTCTTCTAATATTTGAAAACAATTGTCCATTCATCGAAGAAGTAGTCCAGATCATTGGTGGAAGGTGAAATTCTGACATACATCTTTATTGTTTCAGGTTTTTAATGAGTCAACTTAATTTGATTGTTTCATGAGAGATGTATAAACAGTTTTGTTTGTTTGTTTTTTCCCCAAACAGCAGGAATGGCTGGTGCATTTCACCTCTATATATAGGTAATCTTTGTCATTGTGGGAGTGATCAAGGCCAATGTAACTGAGAGGACTTACTGAAACCCAAATGGAGGCTGAACATGGTAGTGCGAAAAGAGGAAAGCAAAAGGAAATAGAGGATATAAGTAGGAGGCAAAGGGCATACATAGAGGCCTAAATACAGTCATGTACATATGTAAATATATTTATGATTTTGTGGGAAATAGATCTATGTGCATATGTTTATAGGGTTAGTAGTAGGGTAGCAGATGGACATAGGACCTCCACTCACACACACCTCAATACAAGAACACTTTGCTCAACTAAATGGTTATTCTATGATACTCACCTTACCGACATGATCACTGAAGACAAACGGGGTGAAGAAAGCGATGATGCCTGGCTATATATATATAAATTTTGAAAGAAAACATAACGCTCTTGCAAAATCCTGTGCTGAGACACTGATAAAGTTATTTGAAAGGTGGGAAGGAAAACCTCAATTTCTTTCAGAATATGGAGAGAGTTTATATCGCACCATATCCTGTTAATTGTGTGTCCTGTAACTTATAAATTTGACTTCCAGTGTGCATCTCCTCCTGCATGGTTCAAGTTGAGCTTTTCCTCATAGTTTACTGAACTCAAAATAGTTCTAATAAGCCATAGGATCTGCCATGGCCTCTTATGCCTGTGAAGTTAGACATTGAATAAAGAAGAGTCAATGCATTTGAACTCTGGTGCTGGAGAAGAACATTGGAAGTACTGTGGACAGCTAAAAGGACAAACTGATCTGTCTTTTGTACAGCCACAGTGTCCCTCAGAGAGGCAAGGATGGCTAAACTTCATCTTCCACACTTTGGACATGCTGTCAGGAGAGACCAGTCCCTGCAGAAGGACATCATGTTTGGTAAAGTGGCGGGCCAGCAAAGGAGAGGAAGACCCCGGGGAGATGGACTGAGATGGGGCCTGCCACAATGGGCTTAAGTTTAGGAACAATTATTCATACGTTCTGTGTCCGATGGCACACAACAACAACAACAAACAACAACAATATATCCCTCTGGTTCTTGTTAAAATAATTCCATTTAAAAAGATGGTCTCAGATCCAAGTATCTCAGGGCTTAAAACCAACCAGTGTCCTCACTGGCTTATCGACACTCTCTGACAGTGTTCCATGGCTGTTCCCTGGCACTAGCTACGACAGGGTCTGGATAAGTCAGTATGTACACAGAGCTTCTCCGCACCTTATTTAAAGTCCCGATTCCCATCTTTTATCCCTTCGCTAACACAACCTTTACTAGAGTTAAAAATACAAACCAAATATTCTGCCATAGAGCTGGTTCCAACATCTAGAGGCCCTAGAAAGCACTTCCAAGACTATACATCTTAATGGGAGCAGGTGGCCCATCTTACTCCCTCTAAGGGGCTGGGGACTTTGAACCTTGACACCCATGAGGTAGGAGTCCAGCACTGAACCCACTGCACCACCTCTGAGCATTCCATTCACTTTCAGAAATGCGTGCCTTGTCCCAGCTTACTATCCGTGATCTCATTGTTTAAGAGCTGGTCAAATGTTCACCTTCTCTATGGAGTTTTCTTCCATATTCTATGAAATTGTAATTCATCTAATATTTTAAAAATATTTTTGGTATGTTCTTACCCTATGTCTAGCAGGATCTTGCCTTAAAATTATATAGCCAGGTAATTAACTCAAATGCTCTCCATCAGTTTGTTATACTGGGTGGCTTTTGTGTTGCTGTGAATGCTACCCATATTTGAAATACCAAGTGTCACTATTGGTGAACAGATTGCAATGGAGCTTCCAAGATAAGAATAGACTAAGAGTAGGTTGTTCACTCCTGGTGAATTAGCTTCTGAAAATCTTATGAATGGCGTGGAATATTGTCTGATAAGAATGCTGGAAGCTGAGCCTGTCAGATTGGAAGGCTCTCAAATAAAACTGGGAAAGAGCTGTTTCCTCAAAGTTGAGTCGACCTCAATGATGGGAATGGAGTAAATCTTTGGGGATCTTTATTTGCTGATGGGAAACAACTTAAAAATTATAAAAGGAACAGCGATAAACATCCATTAATGATTGGACATGGGCCCAACAAACTACGAATCTAGGAACATTAGTAGCAATCAAAAATTAAATGGAAGGAAGTGGGTGTTAAACTCAGAGACAAGGGAACAACAAGTGATCTAAAGTCGATGGTGAGACTTGTGTAGGAGGCTTGATAAGGCTTGATCAAGGGCAATGTAATCTAGAGGAATTATTGAAACCCAAAGGAAGGCTGAACATGATAGTGGGACAAAAAGAAAGTAAAAGGAAATAGAGGAAAGCACTAGGAGGTAAAGGGCATTTATAGAAGTCTAAATAAAGGAATGCACATATGTAAGTATATTTATGATGATGGGGAAATAGATCTATGTGCATATATTTATTGGTTTAGTATTAAGGTAGCAGATACACATTGGGCCTCTACTCAAGTACTCCCTCAGTGCAAGAATGCTTTGTTCTATTAACCTGGCATTTCATGATGCTCACCTTTCCGACACGATTGCTGAAGATAAAGTGGGTGCTTAAGCAAATGTGGTGACGAAAGTTGATGGTGCCTGACTATCAAAAGATATAGCACCTGGAGTCTTAAAGACTTGAAGTTAAACAAACGGCCATCTAGCTGAGAAGCAACAAAGCCCATATGGATGAAGCACACCAGCCTCGGTGATAACGAGATGTTGATAGGATCAGGTATCAGGCATCAAAGAACAAAAAATCATATCATTGTGAATGAGAGGGGAGTGTGGAGAGGAGACCCAAAGCCCTTATGTAGGCAATTGGACATCCCCTTACAGAAGAGTTGTGGAGGGGAGATGTGACAGTCAGGGTGCAGTATAGCACCAATGAGACATACAACTTTCCTCTAGTTCTTTACTGCTTCCTCCTCACACCCTGAATTCTACCTTACAAATCTGGCTAGACCAGAGGATGTACACTGGTACAGATAAGAGCTGGAAACACAGGGAATCTAGAACAGATAACCCCTTCAGGACCAATAATTAGAGTAGCTATACCAGGAGGGTAAGTGAAAGGTAGGGAGTAGAAACGGGGAACCTATTACAAGGATCTACATATAACCCCCTCCCTGGGGGATGGACAACAGAAAAGTGAGTGAAGGGAGACATCGGTCAGTGTAAAATAATAATAATTTATAAATTATCAAGGGTTCATGAGGGAGGGAGAGTGGGGGATCAAGGGGTTAAAAAAAAGAGCTGATACCAAGGGCTCAAGTAGAAAGAAAATGTTTTGGAAATGATGATGGCAACACATGTACAAATGTCCAATGGATGGATGTATGGATTGTGATAACAGTTGTAAGAGCCCCCAATAAGATGATTTCAAAAAAAAAACCAAATGGGACAAAGGACATCATGATTGGTCAGTGAACAAAAAGGAAAGCCTTCGAAGAAGTGGATTCACACAGTGGCTAACTGCCACACGGGGCACAGCTGGTGCCCAACCCAGTAGTGCGTTGTTCTGCTGTGCACGGGTTGCCAAGAGTTGGAAGGAACTCACCGGGACCAGCTAACAACAACATGTGTGTCACTTGTACACGGGCTTTGAAGAAAGGCACCTTCAGAGTATAGCCCAGTGTTTGGCACTAAGTCAACACCAATATACTTCTTGGTTACTTAGACATTCCAAATTATTTGGGTGCACTCGGTCCTTTATGGACATTAACTACATCTCGGAAATGAAGCAATAATTACCTGGAAGCCTGGGCCTAAAGTTGGGTTGCTGTACACGGGTTTGCTTAAGGTGACTGCATACAAAGCAACTTTTTCAAGGTGCCTAACCCACATCAGGCCCAATGGACCTTTTGTGCTTGCTCTTCCAATGGTGCTTCATAGTAGACACTTTAAGATTTATATCTTTACAGGAGATTCACCACCATATCGATATAGTTGGTTTTAATGAACATTCACATGTGCATTTTTCTAGCTAAGTGTTTGAAGAAAGCATTAGCAGAGGCATTATTTGCAATTCAGATAGCTTACTTCAATGCCCTGTGTGTGGCTGCTGTATGGCTCACTAAAGTGGCAGGTCAAGAATGATCTCTGAATCAGAATGCAATGCCCTGAGGTTGCTGGAAAGTAAATGACATTGTAGATTTGATATGTTCAGATTATGTTCACTGAAACATGTTCCTCGTTGCTTACCCATAGGCCTAGGGTTCTAGGCGTGAAGAATTGGGTAGCTCGACCACATGGAGATTGACCTTTACACAAGGATGACTTATAGGGCCCACACAGTCATGATTAACCTGCGATGGAGACTTAGATGAAACACGCCGAGGGGTTTTGTTTCCCTGTACTGGGTGGGTGACTTGCGTCATTTACTCTAGAGCTTTGGGATGTGTCACACATTAAATGGGAGTAAGAACTGAAGTTTACAGAATGAGCTAGCTATTGCCATGCGAATGATAGACATTACTAGATAGAAATCACTTTTAAATTAAGTAGCATACAAAAAAGGGCTTGTTTTTCAGCAACATTACAGCATTCAGGGGCTAGGTGGAAGGACTTGGCTTCAGGTTATGAGGGGCTGGCACATGTCGACTTATTTTGGCTCTTGGACTAAAGAGAGAGTGACAGGGACATGCTTTCCTTCTGACAGCTGAGGAAGACAGCATAGCAAGCCCACCCTAGAAGCATAACTCAAGTTTTGCATTCATATAGGTCTAGAAATATCCCACTTACCCAAACAAGTCCATGGCCAAACTGAATGTCAGTGTCTGAGGACTTACATCTTGACATTCACGTGGCCATGGGAAGCAAGTCAGTATGCAGATGAGTAAGAACTTACTGCTAACAGTGTTCCAGTTCACATGTACATGACGTTATTTATAAACCAAGTCCTGGGATCAGTAATACGTTTGTCTTAGTCTCATAAGCGTGTCTTCCTAAAAAGTTCTAATCACGTATTTGACTTCTGCGGGCATCTGCCAGGCCAGTTTAATCCAAGGCAGAAAGGTTAGCTAAGAAAGTCATGGCAATATTTCAGCCCCTGCCCCCACCAGATTCCCAAGGTCACTGGGCTTATTGGGAAGATATTTTTAGAGTTTTATTTTTTAAATAAATACTTCTATTGGGGGCTATTACATCTTTTACCACAGTTCATACATTCATCCATTGTGCCGAGCACATTTGCACATATGCTGCCATCATTTCAAAGCATTTTCTTTCTACTTGAGCCCTTGATATCAACTCCTCATTTTGCCCCTTCCCTTCTCCCCTGACCTCCCTCATGAACCCTTGATAAGCTATAGATTATTATTTTCATATCTTATATCATCCTCTGTCACCCTTCACCCACTTTTCTGTTGTTTGTCCCCCTGGGCGGGGGTTATAAATTGATCCTTTTGATCGATTCCCCCTATCTCCCCCCACCCTCCCCTAATCCTCCTGTTACCTCTATTCTCATTGTTGAAACTTCAGGGTTTATCTATCCTGGACTCCCTGTGTTGCAGGCTCTTACCTGTAGCAGTGTGCATGTTCTGATCTAATCTGGTTTGTAAAGTCATGATATTGGAGAGAAGGAAGCATTAAGGAATTAGGGGAAAGTTGTGTGTTTCATTGGTGCTATGCTGCATCCTGACTGGAAGATGTTTTAAGAACATTGAAATTTCATAGGTGAGAAAAGGCCAAGAATATATACATCCTCTATCAACAATGTGCCTCCTAATTTTTCTATGGTAGTAAAGGTTTTCCTACTACAATTTCATTAGGAAATCTTTCCTCATCCATCTCCCAAGGGCCCAATCCTGCCTCTTCACAGTATTTTTGTTTGTTTGTTTGCTTGAAAAACTCAAATGATTTTTATAGGAGCCTGATTTGAGTTCCCTGTGGATTTTGGTGTGGGGCAAATTGAAGCGTGCAGAACTCTTTGGGGAAGGCTTAGGAATGGAAACACCGTCAGTAGAATATAGACCTAGATGGAAGACAGGTGAAGAAACAATAGCTTTACATTTCCATAGTTTTCTTTAATAAAGTTTTCTGTGCTCTTGTGTGGCAATACTTTTAGACTTAAACTCCTACATAAGAAATAGAAATGAAGAGTGGGAATAATGAATACAATAGTTCATAATTATTATGTGGAGGCAGGAGGCTGTATGTTGATGAGTTTTAAAGGTTATTTTTTCTCTAAGATGTAACGCGTTTTGAGAGCTGGCTATGAATGAAGGACTCTTGGTGCTATTGGGAGTAGTGCTGGAATGCTAACTTCAAGGCCAATGCTTCAAACCCACCAGTTGCTGCAGAGGGAGAAAGAGGAGGCTGTCTACGCCCACAAGCATCCACAGTCTTGGAAACTTAAGGAGCACTTCAACTGTGTCTGATAGGGTCACTATGACTTGGAATTGACTCCGTGGCAGGGGACTTTTTTTTTCTTTCCTTTTGTAAAGACTAGAACCAGAGCCTAATCCAAGTGCTTTGTAAATGTTATCTACTGAAAGCATAGCAACTCCTGGCTTATTATGACAATATCCTGGCTGACCTGATCAAGCATACGATTGCACCAGGGTGACATCTTAGAGACTTGGTTGCCAGACAGCAGATGTTTATTGGTTCACAAGCACTGAGACAGAGAACGAAGGAACATAGACTCTCCATGACTGGCAAAACAGGACAGACCCAGCCTACTCACTGCAAACAGATTGCATTGATCTTTTTCTTAACTCAAACTACAAGACACAAAATGAAAACACAATCAGATCTTGCCTTCGAGTGGACACTTGTCTGACCCATCAAGATGAATCCGTAGGAAATGTCAGAAGATATGGTCACAGTTTAGGCTATCAACAACCTACGTCCTCTGACTCCCAATCAGTGTCTCAGCTGATGGGAAGAAGAAGAAGATTGGAATGGATGTTACAACTTTCTTTCTTTTTAAAACACACATCCCCTTAGGAATACTGTGTAAGCATTCCTAGATCTTGCCTGTAACAGTAGGGGAATGAAACTGGGTGCTAATCTGCCCCTCTGTGATGTTCTGCATCGCCCATTCTTAAAAATTCATTGCCATTGAGTCAATTTTGACTTATCGTGGCCCCATAAGACAGAATAGAACTGTCCCTGTGTATATCTAAGACTGGAATTTATGTGGGACCAGAAAGCCTCATCTGTCTCCTGCAGAATGGCTGTTGAGAATGAACTGTTGGCCCTTCCATTATCAGTGCATTATACCATCAAGACTCCTTATCATGCTCATTAGGAAGCAGAAATCTAGGCAGTATAATAGTGGCATGTTCAGATGGCTGTTTGCTTTTAGAATACCAGCTGCCAAAGCCTCAAGGAGATATGGTACCAAGATGACTGTGCACGCTTACAGCATGGAAATTAGGTAACAAGTGGATTCGTTAGGAATCTAACATACAATACATTTCATAGCTTCCAGTTCTTACATAATTAGTAATACTTAACTCTATTTATTTGTACACCAACTAATAATTATATATATATATCTACATTTTAATGAAAAACAATCAATACACACAGGTCACTTTTCAATCATACTAAGATAATTTGCTTACATTTCATTCCTATGATAAAGAAGGAGAAATGATTCATCTGTGATAGAGGCATGTGGGGGTCCAGAAGCTGATGATATTTGCCATAGGTCTAATGACAATACAGAGCAGGAACAATGGCTGAAGCCTTCATTGTTGTGTCCATTATGAAGAAGTAGTGCATTGAAAGGCATTATACCTGCTCTAGTTCCAATTGTTCACGGTAACAATGAGGAACACAATACATATAATGGCAACCAGGCCTTGCTGAGACTCACAAATGCAGTGTGAGCCCCTTGTCAGGAGCAAGTACAATTTAGGATGTGAATATCACAGTATGTGTGTGGTAGTTATATAATTGTTTGTCAATTTAAGAGGATTGGGAGTGATGGGGTTGAGTCTGACCTGTCAATCAGGTCATAGCCAATGAGGCCTCTGTGTAGGCGTGGCCTTATCCTGATGATTCTGGGAACTCCTGGATTCCTCCTTGGAGGTTAGAGACACACTCTTTTTCAGCTGACTCCCTGTGAGATTCTTTACTGACAAAGCTCACTCCCTGAAAGACATACCTGTGGAGAAGACACACAGATACAGGCTGATGGCAGTCAGAGCCTCAGAGTTGAAGGAATCATGTGGAGACCCTGGTCAGCATTGAGATGTTTTCAGTGCCACTGGATCCACAAGATTCCCCACCCAGTGGCCTGTGATCATCCTGCATTCAGCATCATTGCATGTGTTTCATGAATTTGAAGAGGAATTTATAGATTGGTATCAGTCATATGGTTTAATGCTGGATTCATGGACTTGATCTGGACTGGTCTGGGATGTTTTCTCAATATTCAATTGCTCTTGTGTGTAAAGCTCTTTCTTATACATATATGTATGTTTATGAATTTGTTTCTCTAATCTACCCAGACTAACAAAATGTGCTTAGTACCACAGCCAGACAGAGAAGTCAAGGTCTTATTTGGTCTTCCAAGCTGGGGCAGTTTGCCGCCCTAACATGAAGTGGTTAAGTCTCCTTGGTACCTGACTTTGGGTAGCTTCTTCATAGAGTAAGTGGCTTTGCCAAGTCAGAAAAATGACTGGAACCAAAGCAGTACTGGAGCAGGGATTCTCTCTATTGGGGAAACACCATTAGAGTGACTTTACTCAATCACTTTGTTTCTAATATGAATAATGTATTATTGATTAGCTTAGAAACCTTGCCTTTTTCAGTGTTTGCATATCATTTTAAAATAAATGTAACATGTGGCATTTATTTCTTCCTATGTAATACAGCTGAAAAAAATTGTGCAGAATGTGAAGTCAGAATTTTTCATTCTGTTTGGAATAAAGCTTTGTTATAAGCAGGGATTCAAAGTGATTCTAACCAAGTCAGTTATGGCTGCTGGAGGGAGACAGGTTCAGACCTAAGCTTTAAAAAGGTGTTGGTTTTCTGTAATGCCAACTAGAATGGGAATAATTACCGGTGGCTATTCTGGAAAGGGAGACTGGAGAAGGCCTAGTGAGCCCTTCAGGAGGCTGACGTGTGAAATCAATGATCACAGTAAAAAGTGATACGCATTTAAAACCATGATTGGCCCCACCTCTGAGCATCCAGTTGCAATGTTTCCACTCAGCCAATCCAGAGATTTGGTTTCTACGCAAAGCACATACGATACTCTTATTTTCTAAAAGAAAGGTTACAGTTCTAACAAAGATTTGGTCTGTAACATCCACTGTTCCACTTAGCTTCCCAGTTTACCCAAATTTAAAATATTCAGGTCCATTCTGTTTTAATTTCATTGTTCATGACAGAACGTGGATGAACGGATTCAAAGTCTTTATTTTAAATGTAGTTAGAAACTGTTATAGCTTTAAGCATTTGATGCATTTTAATTATATTATTGGAAAAGAATATTGAAACACGAACTCCCAGAAGAACAAACAAATATTTCTTGAAAAAAAAGTACAGCAAGAGTGTTTCTTAGAAGCAAGGCTGGTGAGACATCACTTCACATGCTTGGACATGTTATCAGAAGAGATCAGTCCTTGGAGAAGTACTTCATGTTTGGTAAGGCGGAAGGTCAGCAAAGGAAGGACCTCAATATGATGAATGGTCACAGTGACTTCACCAATGGATTCATAACAACAATTGTGAGTATGATTCAGGACAAAGGGATATTTTATCTGTTGTTCCACAGGGTAGCTATAAGTCGGAACCTGATAATAACAATCTAACCCTTCTGATATTTTTATATTTTGCTTTCATGACTCAAGTTCAAAATACATCTTAAAGACATAAATTGAAATTTAAATAATAACATTTAAAATGATAACAGTTCTATGACTGCTATAACTATAAAACCCCACTTGATGGGTAGACGAGTGGTTCTCAACCTTCCTAATGCTGTGACCCATTAACACAGTTCCTCATGTGTGGTGACTCCCCCAACCATAAAATTATTTTTGTTGCTACTTCATAACTGTAGTTTTGCTACTGTTATGAATTTGGAGACCCCTGTGATAGGGTCATATGACCCCCAGAGGAATCGTGACCTACAATTTGAGAACCACTGGGATAGAAAAACAGAAATGCGTGTGAATTGATACATTGGATCACGTAAGATATGGCAAAAAACAAGCAACATTTGATTGTGTTAGGGAGGGTTCTCTAGAGAAACAAAATCAGGACACTTATGATTAGATAGATAGATAGATAGATAAATTTAAATGGCAAGAAAGAATATTACAGCTAATTAGTCCACACAGCAGTATAGAAGGCTCAGTTCAGCTCAATTCCCTGGAATAGGTACTATACTGGAAGTTCTTCAACTCATGTGGGCTATGGGGTTCAAGGACAAGGAATCAGACATCAGAGTTCCGCCCCCCCCCCGCCACACCTCCCTCGGTCAGGCAAGACAGGCAGAGTCTGCCAGCAGGTACCAGATAGCAGGGTGGGTCAACAACAGTGAGTGGCTCCAGCATGTAGCAAAGCAGGCTTGATGTACCCTCAAACTCTGTGACAGAATCCCCAGACTCAAGCTCCATCCATGTATGTATCAGCAGTGTGGCAAAGCAGCTCTTGAAGGAACCTCAAGCATTAGCGATAAGATTCATGGGTTGGCTTGGCCTACAGGTAGTGTAGCACACAGATTGAGACAGAGAATGAGTTTCAGCAGCAGCAGCAGCACTCTGTCAGATCACTGGGGACCAAGAGAGAGATGGGATGCCAGCTGCCTTCATTTATCTCAGTCACCCTCCAATCAAGCTGTGACCTAATCAAACTCAGCCCACATATTCCTATTGACCTAGGTGACAAAATAAACCTATAACAACTCTTATAGGGGAAAAATAATAAGGGTTACTGGGAGGTAGATTGCGGAAGGGAGGGGATAAGGAGGAGCTGATATCGAGGAATTCAAGAAGAAATATAATTTTTTGAAACTGATTGTGGTAGCAGTTGTATAATGCTTGATGTGATTGAACTCAGAATTTCTATGATATCTGGAGAACTCCCAATTAATTATTACAGTTAAAAAATCTGAAAGGAACATTAAATGATTCTAGCAGAGATCCAGAATTGAATATTTTCCTTCAGTATGGTAAAGTCACAGAAATAAGAGAAAGTTCTTCCTTTATCATAAGGATAGACAGTAAAAGGAATTCCATTTTCTAGTTATTTTAGTAAAACGAAGCAAAGAATCCTAATTTAAAGATTTTAAGTGAGGGAAATGGAGAATGTTGTCATTAACAAAGCATCCGGTGAAGCCTTGAAATACTTCCTGAGAGGCTCCATAGGTTGTGTATTATTGGATTCTGTTTTGATTTGGCAAATTCCAGTCCTACCTGATACCCTGTCATTTCAGGCAGTTCCATAAAGGTTCAGGAAATCAGCAGGGACTTGGAGAGGAGACCATCGAATGAGCTCTTGGATCAGAAGAGAGATGGTGTGATTAAACTGGGGCAGGCCCCTCAAAACTGGGACATTGGGTGCACTCATGGCCTGGCCTGCCCCAGCGAAGTAGTGGTCTGGTTTGGGCATGTCGTCGTGAAACGTGTAGCAGGAGAACTAATCTCTATCCTAAATGATTCTCATAAACAAAGGACTCATGTCAAAGTGAGCTTACATTACGAGCTTCATAAAAGCCAATTGGTGGAAGTGAATGCCAGGAGAAACTTGGACAATTTGAACTTCACAAGAGCTCATCGTCTGTAGTCCGCTTGGGTGAGGAGGGTCAGTTAGAAAGGAAAGTAGGCCGAGGATGAAAGGTGGGCAATGAAAGGAAACTTTTTTTAGTATGCAGTTTTATATAATATTAGTAGTCAGTGTCATTATGAGGGCCTAGTGTTCCCCCTAGGGCTATTGAGTATCTAGATCTTTGAGGTGATCATAACATAGTTATTTCATAATTAGCACATTAATGGAAAACAGAAATGTAGTGGGGATATTGGGGTAGAGCCAAGAATATGTACACTAAGACATAGTCAATTAATGTGACCCTTCTAGCCATCATCCTTTATGTGATGAATTATAATTCTGACTTCTATGTCTGTGGCTATCAGCCCTGTTTTGGAGGAAGCTCTGAGCTACATGAAACCCTGGTGACTTAGTGGGTTGGGCTGCTAACCACAAGGTCAGAAGTTTGAAACCACCAGCCACTTCACAGCACATAGATATTAGTCTCAGCAACCCACAGGGGCAGTTCTACCTTGTCCTATAGGGTCACTGTGAGTTGGAATCTACTTGAGGGCAAGGAGTTTGTGTTTTGTCTTTGCTATGTTTATGGGCAAGATTAAGGTGGTGTGGGAGTTACATAAGGTGGTGTCAGTTTTAGAGGATTATGAGTGAAGGGGTGGATCTGGCCTGTCAATCAAAATGTAACCAACGAGGACTCTGTGTGGGCATGGCCGTCTCCTGAGGATTCTGGGAACTCCTGGATTTCCTCCTTGGAGGCAGGAGACACTTTTCTCTCCCTGAGAGATGATCTACTTACAAGACACATGACACTATGCCCTGGGAGCTGGAGAAGACACATGGACCTACCCTGATGCAACCAGACCTCTGGAGTCAGAGAAGCCATGTAGAGAGCCCTGCCACCACTGGATCCACAAGACTTCTAACCCACTGGCCTGTGATCCTCCTGCATTCAGCATCATTGCATGTTTTTCATGAGTTTGAAGAGGACTTTGTAGACTGGTATTGGACATATGGGCTAATATTGGACTCATGGACTTGATCTGAACTGGACTGGGATGTTTTCTCAATATCCAATTGCTCTTTATAAAAACCTCTTTCTTATGTACATATAAGTGTCTTCAAAGTAGTTTCTCTAGTCTACGCAGAGTAACACAGGTGGGATTGATTTTCCCATTTAGTAGAGGTTCTTGAACAATCCAACACCCTGTTTTCTTTGTTTGCTGATGGACAAAGAGACACCTCCATCAAATCTGTTCCTCTGGGTTTAAGAGTCATTTCACAAAGGAAAAATCCCAGGACCAAAGGTCGTGAAGCACGTTCGAAGATCTGTCTGAAGTGACAGGAGCAAGGCCAGAGGCTTCAAAGGCGGCAGTACCAAGACTATGGACCAGAGTGAAGGATCCAGGCCTAAACCAGAGGCTGAAGCAAGGAGACAATGAGACAGAGCAGGAGGTGGGCTTCCTGGCTCATGGAAGCAGAGGCCAAAGGTCAACACAGCTGAGAGGACAAGGATCAGAGAGACTGACTTGGTTGCTGACTGAAGAGAGGTGTTGATGTGGATCAGTGTCTGTCATCTTACTATATACTGCTTCTGGCTTTTAATAAACTGCTAACTTCCCTAATAAGCCCTTGTTTTCAGTATTGTCTGTGACCATTGCAAGGGATACTTGAACCTGTCCCAGAAGGAGAGTGCCTTTGGGGAAATGGTTGGTGCCATAGAATGTAAAGAGGAATGGAGGGTAGAGGCAAACCTAACCTCTGCCTCCCGACAGTGGAGATCCAGGGCAGGGATCTACCCTCCTAGATCGGTAGATATACCCTACAGACCTTTTGGCATATACTTATATGGACAATTTTTCACTAATTTAAACTCTTATTGACATTGATACTAGTTCCAAGAGTGAAGCATTTAGAAGATGAGTAAATGAGCCAAGAGGATACAGCGTGCTTCCATATGAAAGCCTACCCAAGTCTCAAGTACTTACTGTTGTGAAGAGCAGCTGAGTGCTGTCCCTCCCACGCCCAGGCAATGCTCCCAGCAGCTGCTGCTGCATTTAATTCACTGAGTCCGCAGGACAACCAGGATTGCTATTCCCATTTGAAAGAGGCGGGAATAAAGCACAAGCCCACAGCACTTGTTTTCAAAGGAGCCTGGTGGGAAATAGCAGACCCGAGGTGCAAAAACAGTGAACCATCTGGTTGGTAGTCCAATGTTGAACAGACTTCACCCTGGAACTTCTCCATTTGTTGATTCTGTCTTAAGGGTTCTCTGAGGGATGGCTACAGAGCCCTGGTGGAGCAGTGTGTCACATATTTGGGTGCTAGTTGCAAAGATCAGCAGTTCTGAACACACAGGAAGCTTCACGGACGAGGCTTTCTGCTCCCATAAAGATGTCCAGGCCCTGAGACCCCCACGTGCCCTTCTGCTTGGTCCGAGGGCTGGTGTGCTTTGGAGCTGACGGGGTGACCCTGCAAGTTGGGTGAGTGAGAATTGATGGCCGGAATCTCTGGGTTCAGCAAACAATCAAGACTCTTTCCGCTAGCACAAGCTTTGGAGTCAAGAGTCCACCAGGAGACCCTTCAGACGAAAGACCTTGGGATCTGCTTCTGAAGAATCCACCATCAAAAATGCTAGGAACACCTTTCTACTTCGTCGCCCCTGGGGTTGCCCCATGGCAGGACCGCTTCTCCTAAGGCTGTAGTTAGGGGTCTGTGAGTCAGTCCCTTCAACAGCCCAACGACAACAGAAAGAAGTACAGCAGGTGCTTCCCAGCCTCACAATTGCTAGGTGTCAGTCCACTCTTGAGGCCCCGTGTCAGTTCATCTTATGAAGGCTCTTCGCTCTCTCCATGCCCTTTTTCAGGGACTGGTCTCCCCTGACAACATGTCTAACATATGCAAGGGAAAGTCTTGCCAGTGCTGCTTCTAAGGAGAATGCGGGCTGTTATATAAGACAGATTGGTTCATACTTTTGACAGACTATGACATATGCACATTCTTTAGCAATATTATAATTCAAATAATAAGTTCTCCGGTTTCATCTA
The DNA here is from genome assembly GCF_050624435.1 of Tenrec ecaudatus. Classification (NCBI taxonomy): domain Eukaryota; kingdom Metazoa; phylum Chordata; class Mammalia; order Afrosoricida; family Tenrecidae; genus Tenrec; species Tenrec ecaudatus. The sequence goes on from NC_134546.1 coordinate 5,228,640, forward strand.
TTGTCCAGCTTTTCACATATAAACGAGGTGATTGAAATGACCATGACTTGGGTTACGTGCACCTTAGTTCTCAAAGTGACATCTTGCTCGTTACTACTTTGAAAGAGGTCGTTTACAGAAGATTTGCCTAATACAATATGTCATTTGCCTTCTTGACCGCTGCTTCCATGAGCATTGATTATGGCCCAAGTGAACTGAAACTCTAACAACTTCACTATTGTCCCTATTTATCATGATGCTATGTATTCATCCAATTATGAGGATTTTTTTTCTTTTACATTGAAGTGTAATCTGTATGTCAGGCTGTGGTCTTAGATCTTGATGGATCTAAACCCAACCAACCAATCAAAAACAAACAAACAAACAAACAAACAAATAAACTCACTGCTGAGTTGATGTAGACTCACCCTAAAGGTTGTGGTAGAGCTTGCCCCTGTGAGTATCTGAGTCTGTAACTCTTTACTGCAATTGAAAGTCCATCTTTATCCCATGGAGCAGCAGGTGGCTTTGAACTGCTGGCCTTGTGGTTAACAGACCAACACATAAGCACTACCCAATCAGGATTTCCTTGTGGGTGAATTTAGAGGGTTCAAATTGTCAACCTTTCAGTTAGCAATTAAAAAAAAAAAGAACAACGTACCATCCATGCTCCTTAATACAGTATGTACTAAGCTCATTCAATGAAATGTGTTGTCAAATACATAAAAGGGTTTATTTCCTAAAACAATGCTCATGAGTGCCTTTTGTTCCTTTTAAAAAAAGTAAAGAAATAAAATGTATGAGACACTGGAAAAATGTGTATTGATTTGGATAAAATGTCATTGAAATATGGACGGCAACGAGGAGCCTTGTGTTATCGTGGTTTCATTTTGGACTACTGGCTCCAAGCCCAGCAGTTTGTAACCATCAGGCACTCCGTGGTAGAAACAAGGGCTTTGTCCCCACTAAAGAGTTATAGTCTTAGAAACCCACAAGGCACAGTTCCACCCTGTCCTACAGGGACACTAAGTGTCAGAATCGACTTGATGACAGTGAGTTTGGTTTGCTTTTTATTCATTTTAATTAAATCTATTGAAAGAAATTGAGTGTTAAATGATAATCCTGAACTCTAGGCTGAAAACACTGGCTTGGGGATTCTTAAGGATTCCATACACCATTTCTGTTATTCGTTCTATTCCAGATTCCCTGCCTATTATTCTTACAATTCAAAATAGAAGTTTACAAGAAAAGACCAAAAAAACAAAGTTGTTCAACTTCATGGGGTCATTGTCTTGTAAGTCCGTCTAAATGTTATTAGTCTTCTGGAAAACACGATGAAGTGCCCCATAATGGCAAAGCACTATTTGAACATAGTGATGAAGAAATGGCACTTCTAGGGACTGTGAAGGCATGGTCTCCTCTTTGGTGCAAGTGGGCATCCAATGTCCAGTCAAAGTAGCAAGACGGTTGGTGTCTGCAAAATGAGACCTTCAGCTTTCTAAAACAGATATTGTTAGAAATATTTCATCAGGCCCCATAACTTGGTTAACTTTGGAAAGCCTTTTATATAGTTTTAAGGTTCTCTGAACATGTGGCAGAGATGAGCATATGGTACAAACTGAACAAAAGAAAGTAAATAAAGAGTGTGCTCACTCACATAGAAGTATTTATTTAATCTCAGCAAAGTAGGCCAATACATCCTTTCTTAAATTGGTGCATGGATATAGAACTATTATATTATTCTCTATGTGATTGTTTCTTCCTAGTAAATCACTCCAATTTGGAGAAAAATCCTTTTTTTGGGAAATAAAATATAGAAAGAGGGAGAGGGAGAGGCAAAAGGTGAGGGAGAGGGAAAAGGGAAGAGATGGGGGGAGAGGAAAGAGAGGAGATAAACTTTAAAATACTTGCAATAATTTCTGTAAAACTTTACACTAATTGTTTCTTGTCTTTTGATCTGTCTTTGCAAACAAATTCTTCTTGTTGTTCACTATCTTTCACAGAGAAACCTAATGATCTATGAAGAGCAGGCTGCTGAACGAGGAAGGAGAATGTCCCCTGTCTGCGGAGCACACCTTTGGACACGTCAGGATGGATTAATGCCTTAAAGACCACACTCATGCTCATCCTGTTTGCATGTGTGTCTGGCACATATGAAGTGCACGGGAATTTTTTGACTATTTTAATTAATGAGTAAACTGAAACAGTTGAAGCAAGTGGATGTTTCATCAGGCTCTCAGAAACAAAATCATATACCATATTGGAAAGGGGCCTATTTTATTTCCAAAGGAAATTTCACTTTTAAATTAAAAAAAAGCAGCCAAATGAGATTTTAGGGGATTTCATGTGATTAACTCTTTACATTATCTTGTAGTAATTACACAGAAATCTCTATTTATGTAAACACAGTAAATGCATCATAACACTGGAATAAGTGTACAAATACTGCATGTCAAATTAGGTTATAATCACTTTCAAGGGATGTGATTTCCTAGCTAAACAGATTCGTTTACATCTTACAAAATAAAAAATAAGTGAAAATAACTATAAAATCAGGCTTACAGCTGGACAGATCTTGCTGGCAATGGTCCAGGCACGGAGTGAGGAAGCCCCTCCAGCTGAGAGAAGCTCAGGGGGACTTTGCAGACGGGCCTGGGCACGAGGCCTTGGGGGCGATCTTGCTCATGCACCTTTTCATGAGTGAGAAGAAGCGTTTGAACATAAGCTTGCCCTGGATCGGAGGACTAGAACGGGAGTTCCACGTTTCACCCTTAGGTAAAAGGCATCAAAGAAGAAGTGAAAGCTCTTCTGATAAAGCAAGTAGTTGAAGCTGGCATTGGAATCCGAGCAGTTGAGGATCAGGGATTAGAGTGCTTCAAATCTGTTGGCTCAATCTTAGCAAAAATGAGGAGATTCAGGACAGGACACAGTGCCAGGACTGATACCCAGAACTTTTCTACCTGGGCCTGCCACTCGCTTAAGAAATCATTGAAGAACATCCTTTGAAGAAAGAATCTTTTTTTTAAAAAAAAATGACCCATCTTGATGAAAATCTTTAAAACAAAACAAAACACAAACACGTTGCATGTCCTTGTCTTAGCCAATGCTGGCGTCAGTGTTCTGTCACTGCGGTTGCAGGAAAGCATACATCCAGTGAGTAAAAACTCTACAATGTCTTCCCACAGTGGTGGTAGCTGTGGCTCATCCTTTGTGCAGAGAAGGTTGCCTTTCATTAAGCCGTGATAGGGCTGTCAATGGTTCAAATGCTTAAGTTCTTGGCAAGAAGCTGAAAGGTTACCGGATTGAACTCCACAGGCTCCTTGGAAAACTGGCTTGCTGATCTGTTTCTGAAGGGTCAACCCAAAAGCCCTTGGCTCAGATCTACTTTCACACTGTGGGGTCATCAGTAGTCAGAATTGATTCTACAGCAAGTGAGGATGACGGACCATTTCAGTAAGCAGGATGCAATTGGTTATTTTTCTTCTGTTACGTCTTCATGTTCATTGACTACGACATATTATCCCTTCTCTGAACACATCACTAAAGTAATGACTTGTTTGAAAAATCCACGGATTCTGACTTAGAGGTACCTCCACTTTTTTTGTTGTTTGTTTAGCAGATTCTGGGCTTTTAAAAATTTCATCCATACTCATTTTTATTTAAAAACAAGACATTTATTTAACACCATGTTGTAAATGACTTCATTTCTTTTCATTGATTCAGATGTTCTAAACAAAAGTTCTCAAACTGTGGCCCTGCTTCAATTACTTGCTGGTGAAATCTATGGTCATAGGTCTCGGTGTAGATTGCAACTCAGTGTAAAAATAAACCCCTCCCTCCTCCACCTCACACACACACAAAACTAAATCTTCCCAACTGGACCGATAGGTAACATCATGACAAACAGAGAATAAAATGAAGTTGTCAAGGATTTTATTTCCCTTAGATACACATCAATCAAGAAATCAAAGGGTTTATTGCATTGGGCAAATCATCTGCACAAGCCCTCTCTAAAGGGTTAAAGAGCAAGGATGTCACTTAGAGGACATCCTTGGTGAGGTAGTTTATTGTGCCAACCTGGCCAATAAACACATGTGGGGCTAATTGAACGGTGGCGGGATAAATAGCTCAGTGAGCCTTACCTTTCTAGTTCTTGGATCTCTTGCCTTCTGATGGTCAGACCAGGGTGCAGCTTCCTTAGCCAGTTCCCTGTTTTAGCTGGCAAGGCTCACTTCACGTCCCTGAGGAAATGCCTCATGGACCTACCTCGATGCAGTCCTGGGTGCTGGAACAGCCATGTGGAGACCCCTGCCAGGTCTGAGATGCTTACACATTCACTGACTCAGCTTTCCTCCTGCAGTCGGCATCATTGCGTGTGTTTTGTGAGATGGAGGAGGACTTTGTGGATTGGTGTCGGACATATGGGCTATTGTTGGACCTGTGGGCTTGGGCAGTACTGGGTTGGGATGTTTTCTTGATGTGCACTTCACCTTTATATAAAACTCTCTCATATACATGAGTTTCTGTGGATTTGTTTCTCTAAAGCACCCAGACTAACATACTTGGTATTGTCAATCACATAATATGCATGCTAAAGTTGGACAAAAAATAAGGATGGCCAGAGAAGAGTAGATACATTTGAATTATGAAGTTATCAGCGAATATTGAAGATGCTTTGGACTGCCAGAAGAACAAACACCTCTCTTGTAAGATTACAGCCAGAATGCTCCTTTGAAGTGAGGGTGGTGATCCTTAGTCTCTTGTATTTTAGACATGCCGTCAGAAGACACTAGTCACCGGAGAAGGACAGATTGTCTGACAAAATAGAGGCTCAGTACAGAAGTAGAAGAAGGTGGATTGACATGGCAGTTGTAACAAGGGGCACAAACAGAACAATTGTAGGGATGGCACAAGTGGGTCGTATTTGATCTCTATCGTGAATGAGGGCACTATGAGTGAGAACTGACTTTGTAAATAAGGTTTTTTCATGGCACACAGCCATGCTCCTTGCTTGTGGATAACATTTGTCCATGACTTTGTATTGACTATGGCGGCTTCTGCACCACACTGACACAGTCTGCAGTCGCAATACAGATCCGATGCCCCAAACATCTGATAGTCACAATTTACAGAAAAATTGGTGCGTCCTTGATTTTGAGTACGAGCACCCTTTAGCCTATATTGTTTTTAGAAGATAGCCAATTAAAATAGATGGCACTAAGAGGCAGCTGCCGTGAACATGACTGTGTCCAGATTAATAACCAGCACCCTATACCAGTGGTTCTCACCCTGTGGGTCGCAACCCCTTTGGGGTTCGAACGACCCTTTCACAGGCGTCACCGAAGACCAAGGGAAAACACATACTTCCCATGGTCTTAGGAACCGAGACACCGCTCCTCTATCTGACTCCAGGCAGGTCTGCCCACATGCGGATAAGCCCACATAGGAGTACCTGCCGTGAAGCCTGCTACCCATGCTACACCAGGCCTCAAGGCAAAATTTCATTTATTTGTAATTAGAAATAAATATTTCACAACATAGAATTACATATTGTTTCTGTAATTAATTACTATGCTTTAATTATGTTCAATTTGTAACAATGAAAATACATCCAGCTTATCAGATATTTACATGACAATTCATAACAGTAGCAAATTACAGTTATGAAGTAGCAATGAAGATAATGTTATGGTTGGAGGTCACCACAACATGAGGAACTGTATGAAAGGGTCATGGCATTAGGAAGGTTGAGAACCACTGGGCCTAAACAATGAAGGCAGAGCTGGCAAATCCTTTGTCTTCTGAGAAACAGAAAGTTTGTCCTGACTCATTTAAATTAAATTATTTTAGGAACCCCTTCCTAAAGCCATCCTTAATTTGTACTGATACTCCAAATTTGTAACTTTTGGGTTACTTGGCATTGTTATTTCTCTTACCACTTTTTACCCCCCAGGAAAAAGAGGTAATTCGGCTTTAACCAGAGGGCTGACAACTAATTTCACTCAAGGCAAAATTAGTATGAAGCCTGCTGATAATTTTAGCTTTGAAAACTTAGAATAGATATATTTTAATGACACTAAAAATCCTAGTTGCATTTCCCCCTCTCTCTTCTTTCCACTTATCCTTGTTCATATGGGCTAGCCAGTGCTTTGTGGGCAGTAACCTAAATAAATGATCCATCCGTTGGCTGCTTTGGGCAACTCTGCTGCACCTTTTCTCCTCCCCCACTACTGATCATTGGGTGTAGAATCACTTCTTCACTTCCTTCTTAGGATTTTTTTCAACCCTTCAAAAAAACTGAACCCTTACAATTTCATTGATATTAATAAGAGTAGAGCCACTAAATGCATATACACTAGCTGCTTCCGGACCTTGGTAGCATTGTGTGTTTGAGGAGGGCGGGGGTGGGTGGTTGTGGGTGTGCATGCATATTTCTGGGGGCGATTCCATAATTACTGTGTTCTGTCATCGCAGGAGCATATTAAATCCGCAGCTCAATGACAGCAGCACCTTGAGATGCTATCATCAAAATTATCACCTGCCTTTTGAGCACCATAACCCTAAAAATATTGATTGGTTAAAAGGCAGGGTTGGAACGAGTGATTCTGTGCCTCCCTGCATGACCCTAATCAAATAAGGAGAGTATTAACTGGATACTCACGGATCTGCCAGGATCTGGTTTGAAATGTGGCCATCTCAACTGAAGTTATGTGTCTCATTCTTTTGAATATTTCTCCCCGACATTTAAATACATTACTACTAAGTCAGAACCAAGAGAAGCATAAAAAGGCATTTTAAGGAATAAATTCAGTCCGTTTCCATTTGTACCAGACAGTAAAATTGTTGACATGCATTATGAGGCATGTCTATGTTTCAGCCTGCCCATTCATAATCGTGCGCTCCACGTGGGGTATCTGGCTGCCAGGAGCTCCAGAGAAAGGTCTCCGACCATTCGGGTGGCAGGGCTTCCTCCTAAATAGACAGATTCTCCCCAAGTCACCTTGCATAGCTACTTAGGCCAGTCAGAAGAAAAGCCTCTTTCATTAATTATGCTACAAATGTAACTTCAATGAAGGGTAGCCAGCTAAATACAAGACGAAAGGGCTGGTAGGGATTCTCTCCATCCAAGTGTTGAGCGTTCCGCAATTTTATTTAGAGGCACTTTCATTACGAAGGAGGCTATGAGTTGATCGACTGTGTCTTAGAATTAACTACAGTGGTGAAAACACAAATTGCAAACCAGCATGAAGTCACAAAGGGAAAGCAGGGCCGAGAAGAGGGGAAAGTCGGGGACTCGCATGTAGTATTCATTTTCCTTCACGAAAACGAGTATCGGAGCAGCTGCCTGCAGCCCAATGTGACCGGGAGCAGGCCTAATTATTGGGAGGAGAGGGTCTGATGAGAACCGCTACACACACGGCCTTCCTTTCGGTCCTCATTTCCTTCTGCTTTCAGAGGACTTAGGTCTTTGTTGGGCGCAAATGATTATGCCCTCTTTGCTGCGAGTGCCAGAATATAGCTGGTGTGGAAAACGAGGTCCTACATGAAAAGAGTCTTGACCACAGATTGTTTCTCAGGCCACTGGAGAAAGTTCCACTGTAATCGTACTACTGGCCAGGCGGGAATAGAAGGGAGCTTAAAAAGCCAAATCAGCCATAGCAAACTCATTGGTGTGGAGGTGAGGCTGACTCATGATGACTCTGAGCTTTCCGGAACAGAACTGCTCCGTGCGGGTTGATGGCTGTAATCTTTATTGACCAGCACTTGTTCATCTGTCTGTCCTACTGCAGGGCTTGCTTGCTGCTCTGTTACTGAAAGCTCGAACATTCCCTTTTCAAAGACCAGCAAGGTTACCCATGGTGAGCAGGCGTCAGGAGAGTAGCAAGACTGAGGCAGAAATAGGAAGACTGGCATGGCAGTCCAGTTCTAACACAATTGGGCACTGGGTATCTTAGAACAGACAGCAGAGCGTTGTCTTATATAGTGCAGACAGACGGTTCCTCAGGTTTAACAGACTCAAAAAAGGACTGAGAAAGTGCTGCTGCTCCATGTCGAGGCCGTCTTAATGCCGCGAGTGGACAGACCTTCACTTGATGTTCCATGCCTGCATCTGAGAAGAGACAGCTGCAGACAATCAGTAATAATCAGACCTTAGACTTTGTGGTGTATAAAGAGAGAAAGTACAAAGACCTCAGAAATGAACTTCAATGCATCAAGAATGATACGTTTGCTGCTCATGACCTGAACTGGCTTGACATTGGCCACTTTGAATAAGACAACGTATATGGTCTACTTTACTGGAAATGACAAATTAGAGGAAAATGGTGCATTCATTATTAAAATAAACAAACGAAGGAAGCCTAAGAAAAATGTTCAGATCTATTCTGAAATACTGAAGTACATACAATGTTGCTAGTGATAGACATCTATATTTACACAAGGAAGATGATTTAATACAACTCTCATCACCTCTACAATCAAAGATGAAGACAGTGAAGATTTGGAAGCTAGTTACCAGGCCAGCCAGCTGGAAGAGATCCATATTTGGGCACATTTCAAAGGCACGTGATCCAGCAGAATGTAGAAATTATCTAGAATATCATTGATATCACATTAAAATTACTGATGATAATTCAAAGCAGTTGCAGCAGTATGTTGACAGGGAACTGCCTAGAAGTCAAGGTAGGTTCAGAAGAAGACATGGAATGATGGGTATTATTGCTGATAACATATAAATTTCAATTGATAGCTGAGAATAACAGAAATATGCTTACATATGCTTACATATAAATATGCTTACAGATCAATATAAGGGGTATCACCTAAAAAAAACAGTAAAAAGCTCTTCTGGGCAGAGGCAAGCATCAAGCAACTTGCTCTGAGTTAGTGCACCCAGTGGCATCACCTGGATGGCTCTCTCTGGTCAAGGTGAATTTCTTTTGTAAGAGGAGTTTCACTCGAATCTCGTTTTGTGTGTGTGTGTGTGTGTGTGTGTGTGTGTGTGTGAGACAATTTAGGAGAACAGCGTGTGGCTATGAAATTTGTTTCCTGATTGGGAAAAATGCTGCAGAATATGTTCTGATGTTGAACACAGCTTATCAGGACAGGGCTATGGGAAAAACTCAAGTGTATGGTGGTTTATTCATTTCAAAAATGGTGAAGTATTGATTGATGACAAACCTTGTGCTGGACATCCATGAACTTCCTAAACCGATAAATATGTTGACTTGTAGTGCATTTGGAGTTCTTTCCGCCAGGCCAAGGTGTTAATCAAGCTTTCTATTTAGAGGTTCTGAAAAGATTACATAACCGTGTGTGACAAAAAGTCCTGATTTGTGGCAGATGGGGAACCAGTTTTTCCTCCACAACAATGTACTTCCTCAGGTAGCCATCTCAGTGTGCCAGTTTATGGCAAAAACCAGCATGTCTCTCTTGCTCCACACATCTTACTCCCCTGACCTCGCTCCATGTGACTTCTTTTTGTTTCTGTGAATGCAGAGGGACATGAAAGGACAGCAATTTGACAATGTAGAAGAGGTGAATAAAAAATGAGGGAAGTGCTGTCTGCCATCCAAACAGATGAGTTTAAAAGATGTTTCCAAGAATGGGATTGCAGATTTGACAAATATAGCATAATGAAGAGTACTTTGAAGGTGATAAGGTTGCTTTGTAAATAATTTTAAATACATAGCCTTTAAAAATATTCATTTGGTGGGGGTACCCCTCATATGCTTACCTATCCAAAGGCATCTGACTGCGCGAATCATAACCAATGATCTATAGCATTGAAAAAGGTGGGGATTGTAGAACACTGAATTATTCTCATGAGGAACGTGTACATAGACCAGCTGTGGGAATAGAACCAGGGGGACTGAGTGGTTTAAAATCAGGGAAAGGCTTGTGTCAGAATCCTATCCTTTCACCATACTAATTCAATCTGTATGTTAACAGATAATCAAAGAATCAGGAGAGTATGAAGAAAAATGTGAAACCAGAATGAGATGAAGTCTCATTATTTACTTGTGATATACAAATGACACATTTTGATTGCTAAAATCAAGAAAGACTTGAAGCACCGACTGATGAAGAACAAAGACTAGTCTTCATTAAGAATTACAACTCAACATAAAAATAAACTTAGGCCAATGAAGAACATTATGATAAACAGAAAAGAAGATTGTAGTTGTCATAGATTTAATTTTAATTGAATTCACAATCAATACCCATGAAAGCAGCAGTCAGGAAATCAAATGATATAGTACACTGGGCAAATCTGCTGCAAAAGATGTCTTTAAAATGTTAAAGTGCAAGCATGTCATTTTTAAAACTAAGTTGTGCCTGACCCAAATCCTGGTATTTTCAACTGCCTCAAGTGCATGCAAACACTGGGCAATGAATAAAGAAGACCAAGGCAGAGTGGATACCTTTGAATTATGTTGTTGGCAAAAAATATATATTAAATATGCCATGGACGGTCAGAGAAAGAAATGAATCTGCCTTGGAGCAGTATTACCAGAATGTTTCTTAGAAGGGAGGATGAGGAGACTTCCTCTTTCTCATGTACTGCAGAGCTGTTATGGGGACAGACCAGTCCTTGGGGAAGGACGTCATGCTTGGTAAAGAAGAAGGTCAGCCAAATGTGGAAGAAAGTCAAAGAGATGGATTGATATAGTGTCTGCAACAATGAAATGAATCTCAGGAGAGCTTACGAGGATGGCCTAGGACCAGGCATGAGTTTACCCAGTTGTATATACGGTTGTTGTATTAGTCTGGGTAGACTAGAGAAACAAATTCATGGACACTCATATGTGTAAAAAAAAAAAGAGCTTTATATACAAGAGCAATTAAATATTGAGAAAACATCTCAGCCCAGTTCAGATCAAGTCCTTAAGTCTGATATTAATTAGTCCATATGTCTGACACCAATCTATAAAGTATTCTTCAGGCTCAGGAAACACAGGCAATGATGCCGAATGCAGGATGATCACAGGCCAGGGGGTGCAAAGTCTTGTGGATCCAGTGGCATTGTAAGCATCTCAGCGCTGGCAGGGGTCTCCACGTTGCTCCTCCAGTTCCCAGGGCACTGGTTCTCAGTGTAGTGCCATGTGTCTTGTCAGTAGAGCGTCCCTCAGGGAGTGAGCAGAGAGAGAGGAAAGTGTCTTCCCCTTCCAAGAAGGAAACATGGGAATTCCCAGAATCCTCAGTGGAAGGCCATGCCCGTACAGAGGCCTCATTGGCTATACAATGACTGACAGGCTAGACTCCACACCCCTTCACTCCTAATCCTCTCAAATTGACAACAGAGTATATAACTACCACAGTCATTTTGAGTGAGAACCAACTTTAAGAGACTTAACAGTAATCTCTACACAAAGTGGGGTCACGAGTTCATTTTCCTCTGGTGCTGTCGACTAGATTGGTCTGTGAAGCTAAGTAGTTAAATAAAAATAATTTGTACCACCTAAGGTGATTTAAGGAGCCTTGATTGAGAAGTAGGCAAAGAGCTCGGCTGCTGGGGTCACTAAAGGGAAAGCAGGCTATCACACCCACTGGCTGCACTGTGTGTCAGGGGCATGGCCATTTGCTTCTGTAAAGATTTGCATCCTTGAAATCCTATGGAGCAGTCTGGTCTGTCCTGAGGGCCACTGTGAGTTGCAATCAACCAGGTGGCAGTGGAGGGTTGTTTTTGCTTATTTGTTTGTTTTTTTGTTTGAGCTACATCAATGCATTTATAAATAAGATGTTTCATATATGGGGCTTACATTCCAGGCCACCATCCTGCAAGATTATTTTTTTGGGGGGTGAGGGGCCTTTAACCTAGAGCTGGGAGCTTACTTAATGCTCGCTCCATCTTTGAAACTTTTCCTGGCCGCTCCTCATCACTCTGAAGGGATTGTTACTGCAGTGTCATTCACCGTGCTTTCTTTGTCTTTTTTTTTTTTATGGAGAATTCTAGCGCACACCAAAATGAAGCTTCACTCCTGACAAGAGTGATGAGACTTTTTCCTCTTTTCCTGATGCCTGACTGATTTTTCTCAAGATGCAAGGTTAAAAATTCTTTAAAGTTTACCCCAAATGGCCTGAATGGATTTCCTCATGACCCCTGACTGTTGTTAATTGAAGAGTAACTTTACACATTGTGTCAGGTACATCTTTTGGTTCCTATAGGGACAACAAGATAAATTTGTTAGTTAAACCACTTATGAGAATGAGTAAATCATGCAATGCTTAGATTTTATTTGCACACATTTCTTTAAGTTTACTAAGTGGCCCCTCCTACTTTCTCTTTACGTATTATAAACTAGGACCACTGCAGAGGAAGTCTTATTAGCTTCATTGTGGATATGAGTAAACCAAGGCTCCATAGCAAAGAACTGGCACAGATTGGGTGGCTGATAATTGCCCGATTCTTATCTATACTCACGCCTGCAGATTTATAAGCCTTATACTAAGCTGCCACAATTTGGAAAAAGCCTGCCTTAATGTGGACGTTGTGTTTCTTTTCCGCTGGGATTTACTTCTAGAGAGACATCGACTCCGCGTAATACAAGCCAACCCCACTGCCATGGTCTGGATTCTGACTCCGAGGGGCCCCGTGGCATGGAGAGGACTGCTCCTTTTGGTTTCCAAAATTGGATATGTTTACAGGAGCCAACAGTCACCATTTTCTCCCGCAGGTGGCAGATTTGAACTGCCAACGTGTAGCTAGCAAGCAGCCTACTGCTTAATTCACTACATGGTAAAGCCTGTTGACATTTTCAAAAGCTGGTTTTACTTTAATGCAGCCTTCTTCTTTAATCCCAAGCACATGTGGATTGTGAGACACGGTGCACCAATGCGGGAAATGCTCAAAGGAACCCCGTTTGTACATCTCTTTCTGTATGCTTTTTCAGGGCCTCACACTTGGAGCTGGGGAGTTGGTAATGGAGAAGTGTTGACACCATGGACATTGACAAACACTGCAACTTCCAACTAGCATCTGTCTGTCATCTATCTACCTATCATCTATGTAAACATCAATGGTTGAGTCTATTCTAGCTCATGGTGACCCCATATTTGCCACAAAGAACTGTGCTTCATAGAGTTCCCAATGGCTGATCTCTTGAAAGTAGATTCCAATACTGAACTCACTGCTATTGAGTCCATGCCGACCACAGTGATCCTGCACGACAGGGTAGAACTGCTCTTATGAATTTCCAAGAATGGAACTATTTGGGGGAGTCAAAAGTGTGGTCATTCTCAAACTACACCACTAGGGGATCTCGATAGTAGATTCTCGGCCCTTTATATCTGAAGCACCTCTGGGTAGACTTAAACTTCTAATCCTTTGGTTCGCGTCGGAGTGCATTGTTACACCACTTTGTAGTCAGTGTCCTGGAGTTTAAGATCCGTTCCAATGGGCTTGGTTTTAGAGACATGACACCAAGTGTCTTGTGAAGCTTCTTGCAGGCCTGTGAAGCTGCACATGGAAGACTATCAAAGCCTCTCAGAGCGAGAGTGAGATCTGAGCGTAAAAGTAGCTGCTTGTTTAAGGCTATGGGTATTTGTGAGCATGTGAGTGTGCTTTAAATTACACATAATTTTAAACAACTGTGTAAAAAAGAGTTTTAAAAGTTTAATGGTGCTGAACCAAGAATAGGAATTAAAAATTGAAAAGAAAATATGAAACTATACCTTGTTGTTCTGCTTTAAAAAATAAGTTTCCTTCTCATTTGCAATTAAGATGCTAAGGATTTGCATAAAATGTGTAAAATTAGAGATAATTGAACTACAGTAGCTATAAAAGTGGCTTTCCCATTTAAAAAATAAATCAGATGTCCACTAAAAGGGTGTAAGAGCCGTTCCCCCCTCTTCTCCCTCTCCCATTTGGGTCTCTGGTATTTTTCACACTTTTATAGCTGAGTTTTATTGCCAAACAATGCACGGAGCCCATGGCAGCTCCTAGGGGGCAGCTGGCCCAGGCAGGCCTGGTCCCTCTGGCTGGTTTAGGCCTCTGCAGCAGGTTCCAAATGCAGCCTCAGCACCCAGGTCAGGAGATGAAATCAAAGGAGACCCTTAGAAGGCACAACCAGATTGGGAGCAAAGAGGACTGTGGATAAAAAAGCGGGGGCAGGAGAAGCCATAGCCAAGAAGTCTTTTCAAACTAAGCATCACTAGCTGCTTCTGTTTCTCAGCACCAGGACTCCCCCGGGGGCCTAGAATCTATGGGAACTAGGGTGGAAGAGCAAGTGTCACCAACTCAAGTGACCGCCAGCGGAGGACCCAGGCCGTGGTTTGTGTTCCCAGGGAGGTTTTCTTCCCAAGACGAGGTACCACCTCCACTCTGGAAGCAAACTCAGGCATAGTCCTAAGCACTCAATGAGCATCCCATACCTCTGACCTATCCCTGATGGTCCATGCTGCCAGTTGACTTTTCTGACCTTCTGAGGAGCTCAGGTGTGTCAGTGTTTCCTGGTCAGCCGCAGGCTATTTGTTTTGTGGCTGGAATTACTTATCCCAACAAGTGTTAGCAAGCACTCTCTTAATTTTGTCTCATCTTCCCTCCCCCCTATAAGCAGGGGAGAGACCAGGCTCCTAAGCAGATCCGGAGAAGGAGGCAAAACCCCAGGTGAAAACAAGATACCAAGAGTGACCACATGGGTGGGGAGCAGTGCTGGATTCTCAGAGATGTGACAACATTCTCGAAGCTATGTCACTGGGAAAATGTTACCTGTGAAATATGTAGAGGAAATTGCAACACTTTTATTATTAGTTTTAATTATTTCAACAAGACAATCAACAAAACAAAAAACAAACACCCAAAGATAATTGTTCTTATCACAGAATGGAGTCCCCCATAGGAAGTCATTTTCTCTGTGCCCCTCAAAGACCTGCTCACGCGGGACTGTGAGTTATGCAGCAAATCCCAGGCCCTCTAGGAGGTAAGTAATAAATATGTGTTGATCTAATTTGACATTCCTTATTCTCAGGAGAGCCGAGCCTCCACGGTCAGCTCTGACTGGAGGGGTCTTTCTCAGAGCAGCTTGCTGCTGCTAATGTTCCCACTCAATCCACATCGCACCTTTAAAAATAATAAACGATAACATCATAGGCTCCGCTTCAGGTTCTCTTCTTTCTTTGGTGTGTGAGCTGATTGAACAGTAGAGAACAGAGTTCTTGATGCCGCGTGACCCCTGCCCAGTAGCTTGTATGTCTTCCGTTTGGGAAGTCCAGGAGGTGATGTAGGGAGGTTTGATGACTAGGTCCTTAAAGGGCTCGGATGCCAACTAAGGGTTTGCATGGTCGGAACCTATCAGCCTCTCCACGGAAGAGAGAGCTGGCAATCGGCTCCCAGATGACAGCTTTGGAAACACAGTGTGGCAGTTCTACGCTAGACTTTAGGATGGCTGTGAGTCCTTATGAAAAATGACGGCGGTTGGTGGGATCAGACGGCCAAAGCACGTGAGCTGAGGCCTCACTGCTTGCCCTTTGAAGGAGCAGTCGGCTGTGCTGCTTGTCCTGGCAGTGTAGGACGTCGTCAGGATTCCTTGTCACTGAACAGTGAGTGTTTTTTCCTGACCTTTCCACGAGGATGAAGAGCGTGCGAACGCCTTCCGAGGGGCTGCATCTTGCAGAGGAAGGTATCTCAGAGCGAGGGAGCGTGAACTTCTGAAACAACAACACCGATGCTGGATGCTGCGGGTGAGAGCAAGACCCCGGCCACTCCTCCGGCTGGGCGCTTCTGCAGGAAGCCATGAGTTGGTGCTGAGCCGAGGCGGTGACTCTTGGGTTCTCTTCTCTTCATCTCTGTCCTGGGAGGACATGGGAACCCCTCTCCACACCTTGGGAAAGGTGTGTGCACTTTGTAGATATTTAGTTATTTTCTTCTTCACATTTTCATACCGGTTTTTTAGCCTTTTTATATGAGTATACAATGAAAAAAAGACACAAAAGTCAGCTTATCAAAGTCGGGCAAAGGCACACCAGGAAGAGGAGTACGTATGGGTAGCAGTGGGCGCTCCCACCTGATTGCCTTCTTCCCAGACCTGTGCTCTGGAGTTGCTGCAGGATTCCTGCGATGATGGGCAGAGCCCAGAGGGGCCTGGGGCTTTTGCAGAGCACCACGGCTCCCTTTGGGGGCCGCTCCCTGTATCTTCCTTCCCTCTCTGACTGTTGTCACTGTTGAACATCCTTCTGTGATTACTGAATGTCCCTTTCAGAGAAAAGTGACCTCTGTGTATCTTCCTTCCAAGAGCAACGGCTTGCTCTGAGTGGCCTTCTACTCCATGAGACTTCTGTAATTTTTCAAGAGCCTCTTGGGTCATAAGAAAACTTTACTGAAGGCACCCAAGCCCTTTTCTCTCAGCCACCTGGTTCTCAGTTCCTCAGAACCCTCACAAGAAACCCATTTGGCCTTTCCACTTGTCCGGTTGGCTACACACTTGGAAGGGCAGGAGACACCAGCTCCTCTCATTTCAGGGATTCTGTAATCGGACCATCCGAGGTCGGGCCTCCACATGTCTGCTGCTCCACATTACTGTCCAGCAGACGACTGTTTTGTCGATCTTCGGTATTGTGCAAATGGTTACATTATCACTGTGTACACATTAGGAGAAGCAAATGGGCCCCTTAAGGCGAATAAGGGTTCAAATCACCCAGACAAGGCAGCCCCACTGAATGGGGGATTCACCCTTGTTACCACCTTATTGCCTTATGGCACATGAGCCCATGGAAGGGACAGACCCTTTGAAGTGCATTTCCCCGGATCCTGCTGGCATCTCACAGCTTTATTACGGTAATGAGCCTGACCATATTTCTGTGCTTATGCATATTAGGTACCAAATGTATTTCCTGGCCTGCCAGCCTGTGGTAGTAACTAGCACGAGCCATTTGTCCTGGGTTACAGTGTGTGTGCATGCATGAGGTATGAGCATGCGAGTTGCTCTGGGTTATAAAACACTACATGTTTCATCATGCGTATTTTTATATGCACAACTTAACTATGCAAAATAGCTTGGCAATTAACCAGCGCAACTTATTAGTTTGCAGTGAGATCATTGTATAAATATGTGAACCGGGGACAGTTCTGCTTTCAAATGAGCAATATCAAAATTCTTGTAAAATTATTAAACCTCTAAAGAAAAGGCACACTTTCTTATTCTCTGTGGCACGGTTCTTAGAGTTCTCCGAAAAACCCTCTGATTCTCCTCTCAGTTCCATTTCCATAAGTAACCCCGAGTGACATCCTCTCTCGGAGGCCGTGAATCCCCCAGCGTCCTGTGAGCCACCATTTGGCCTCTGCCCACGTCCGCATTCAGGTAAAGGTGAATGGTCATTATTGTAATTTCTTTCGCGGGATCATATTTTATGTATGCCACTTATTGGGCCCATGATTATTAAAGAATGACATCAGCATAATTCAATTCCACCGCTAAAAACAATGTATTTTCTCTCTCTCTCTGTCTCTGTCTCTTTCTATTGATTACTGAGATCATAAAGCTTGGTACTGTTGGCTTGATTGTGTGGCTGTGTAGGATGCATACTAATTCAGGGGCTTGGTCCAAAAGAGCACACACCCCAGTAATATGTCCCCCTGAGGCCTTAGCAGGAATTAACCCTTCCTCTGACATCCTCACACAAAACACAAATGAATAGAAAGATAAAAATCAATAAATGTGCGAATAAACAATACTGGAATTGCTGGGGAACTTCAGCTGCACGAATCCCTTGCTACCTTCACACACAGCAGTTACTGGACGTTGTCACAGGGCGACACTTCTCCTCCATTTGGGTCAGGTTTATGTAACTCTCCAGGCAGGACAGGAGCCTTTAGTTAGTCGCTACTACAGCTGGAAGCGTGTTGGACAAGAGCTGATCACAGGAAACGAGTGGGCTTTTCCCTTCTGAAGCTGGTTTCAGTTTTGTGGTAGTGGTGTGCCTCACCCCTGCTGAGGCCGTAATACGATGAAACTGCACACTGGTTGCGTGGTTAGAAAGGATTGTTTCCGGAGGAAGAGGGCTGGTTCCTTTCTGTCTTTTGCCTGTCTGCATTGGGTGGGTAGAGCATCCTGGCCTTCATGCCCTTAGTAAGTCACTTGCTTATGTACTCGCACAACGACTCATGCTCTGGAGAAAGGAATCATGGGAGGAGATGTTGGGACGGTAACAGTGACACCCCCAAATAAATGTGAAGCCCAGCGGAAGGGCGCCTTTTGCAGTTCTGTCTCCGATTAATGTGGCTCATGATAGATACTTAGTTCTCTGACAGTTTCCCCCACACCTTCGCTGGGAAGTTGATAGAAATTGCTCCAGCTGAATGCTTAAAGCAGATGTGATCCCATTAATTAGCTCTGGACCCGGATACACCCGAGACGTCCCCATTTTCAGGCCGAAAGGAATTGGTCCCAGTGAGCGTGTTCTATATCCACATGTAGTATCATCTCATAAACAGCAGTGAAGACACAGCAGGCCCTTGATGAAGATACATTAGCTTATTTCTAATTTAAAGTTATGTTGCTTAACCTTAATGTAATTGGTCACTGGTGGCCAACTGTTTGTATAGTGTGCTGATGACCAAAGAGATGTAATAAATTATAAAACTCTCTGCTTAAATGGAGAGAATGGCTGTTTTGTTCAAAGCTTTGCATGTAATAATGGTAAAATAATTACACCTCAAGCTGAATAACTGCAGCTGTTAATATTCACAACAGAGCTGTTTTCAGGATAGCTCAATTCATCCCATTTACAAGAAGTCCATGGGCCTGACCTGATAATTTTCCAAAGACTAACTTTGAAAGTTCAATCCCACGTTGATTAAAATACATGGTGAAGCATCCCGTTACATGACTGGGGAGGACAGAGGTGGGTAATGGAATCACCCAGTGAATGAGAATAATGAACGGATCTCTGTGCTGAACTAGGAAGCAACAGCGGGGACCCTTGCAAAGGACACAAGATCTATTTTGTACATCGGTTCATAGACCCTGCTAGACGCATTTTTAAGAAGACTTGTGCATTGGTAAGATCGTCCGGGATGATAATGAGTTATGGAAGTCATTGACGCAAAGTTACTGTTGAATAATGAATCGCAGACCAGGGGCAAAATAAAGAGGGGCTGTCTTCTTGTCCAGGAAGCAGTTCCAACTTCAAATGCTTAAGCCAAATACAGGGTAATTAGCCGAGGCTTGTGAATTGAACCTCCATTGGGATAGCCAGCGGGACAAATAGAGTTCACAAGTCGAACAATCTGCTAGGAGCACAGTAACCACTGTATTGGTTTTTGGTTTGTTGTGTCTGACAGTCTATTCCTCCCTGTTCTTCTTAAAGACGTGGGAGTTTATTTTAAAATGCAAACGTGGAATAAACCTATTTATGCTTCTGTGTGATTTTCCTTCTCCTTTTTCCTTCCTCGTTGGATTATGTCACCCGCTTTTCTGTAACCAGAAGGAAAAGTACAGTATTTATTTATTTTTTTCTCATAAGAGAATCCCTTTGACTAAATATTTGCATTCTGAATCTGAATTGCCTCCAAAGGGCACTCGCTGCACAATAGAGGAAAAACATGTCTCTCCCTGCTCACATGATATTTCTTAGAACGACCTTCCAATAATTTAAAATATTTACAGTACCTCTAGGTCATTATTTCCCCTGACTCCACCAAACTACCCTGGGACACTATTTATAGCTGACTTCTGAGTTACCTCACAGGATCCGTTTACAAAATGGAGACTCCACCAGGTGAAAATCATTATTTTGTTTAACACAACTTGCCTTATGAAAATATTTTTTCTACTTCACACACACACACACACACACACACACACACACACACACGCGCGCGCACGCGCGCGCGCGAGCACGCGGCCAAGGCTGAGATGATTGGCTTTAGAGACTCTGGAAGCTCAGGGGAGAAGGTGTGTGTCTTTCCAGGGCCAGTGTGGAGAAGGACATCCTGCTGAGTTAAGGGCAGCCTGCACAAAGACGGAAGCCCTTCCGGAGGAAGATTGACACAAAGGGCCCCCACACAGGAGAGACTGTGAGCGTGGCACAGGACTGGGCTGCTGTCATTCGGAATCAACATGACCGCATCTAACAACTACTGTAACACGGGGAGACCTATCAATAGCATTTGGAGCTGGTTGATAAATCAAGGATATGCATGGGAATGCCACAGGACAATGAAAGCCCCCCCCCTTTTTTTCCTTCGCTATTGAAAAAAGAAAAACTTCCTATGAAATTAAAAACCATCTAACGGAGCTGCCTAACAAGGGGGAGGGCAGTGGGCCGTGATGTCATCAGGAACATGCTAATTGTCCCCAAGTTTGTGCAGGAAAGGGTCGGGCTATGGGAACACCTTCAGAGCCGTCTCTCTTAACAGTAAAAATGATTCTGTGAGTGCACCAACTAAAAATCAATGTGACTCACCATTTTAATAAGCAACATGAATCTGAAACCGTGTTTAGTATCGGGTTATATAAACACACCCTAATGAGATACCATAAAATCCATCATATTAAAGGCTGGTTTCATGCAAGGTATATTAGCTAAAAATGCTCCATCTATTAGGTCAGTATATAACTGCACACAGAATACAGCAGCTCTGTCAAGATAAGATGCATGCTCTGCCCCTTAAAACTGTTATGTTTTGCACATTTTATAAGGTTCCTTGAATACATGAATAAGATAAGTTATTCCCATCTCTTTCTTAAGCAATCTCAGAAATGGCTATGACCTGAAATTGGAATTCTTGTAAACACCTATCCAAAGGAAATGTGTGCGGTTCTATCTTAAAGAGATGGTACATGTTTAATTATCCCAACTTCTTCTAGCAGAATACTATTAACATGCACATTAGCATCATCTCATTGGTTCTTCCCGCTGCTCCACCTTAGGGCAGCAGTAGGCGCTAATCTTATTGCTCCCATGCGCATAATAATGAAATTTGGTCTTGTCTCAAGGCAGCATTCTTTGGTCTAAAGTACAGCTGGAGACGTTACTGTTCTGGTGAAAGCAAAAAAAAAAATTTCTGACCGATTCACTGTAAAGATAGAGAAATAAAATAAAATATCATCCCCAACAACAATTGTGAAATGCAATGATTTACCTGTAGTATCACATTCCAAACCATCAAAGGTACCCATGGCTCCACATGTGAAAAACGAAATGATTGGAAACAAAATTCTTTGAGGTGTCTGTACATATATCAACAATCCCCGCCGCCCCCACCTCCAAGCAACAGACAATTGGTGTGTACCTATGCAGGTTGTGTGTCTGGACACTCCCTTCAGCTGGGCACCAGTAGGGAAAGAGAAACCCATCTCCTAGGAAGAGCCCTTTCCTCCCACACGCCTCCTTCCATCGTCTTCCAAGAAACAATGACAAGAGCTTCTGGAATAGAGAATACTTTTGCAGGTTTGCATGAAATGCTGGAAAGCTCTTAAAAAAAAAACAGAGAGTACATCGTCCAGCACACAGGAAAATACATGTGAATTCAAGGCTCCTGAATTAAGGGAGGCTGGTCCAACGTTTCCCTCACTGTACATTATTTGTATTCAAGGTTTTTGAAATGACATTGTAATCTGATGATGCACCAGCCTATTATATTGTCTAGCAGGACAAATATCCCTGCGTTTTCTCTGTAGAACTAACACAATTTTTCCATGTCAGAGGTGCATAATATCCTGGCGGTCATAAGGAATGACGCTATTAATCCTCTTGGGCAATCTCCAGGTCTGATTATTAGGGAAATAAATTTGCATGCTGCATATGAGCTAGGTGAATCACCGAGAGCACAAATTATATTTCCTGACAGCAAGTTAGAGAATGGAGCCGTGTCGGGGTTTTTTTTTTTATCTTCCCCCCCTCTGAAAGCTATAGAATTTCAATTCATTACATGAGATTGGTTAGAATTCAAGTCTCTTTTTAAGTTGATATTAAGTTGAGTCTGTTATCTCTGCGAAGGCTGCTAGGTTCCCCAGAGTATCCACCTAATCACTACTTAAAAAAAACCCAAACGTATAGTTCGTGTCATGATTTGGGTACCAGAGCTACTTTATTTATCAGCGCGGAGTAAGATCATTTCAATTCGAGCCTCCATAGCCCTCACGAATTTAACTGACTTGAAAGCTTTTCACCCCAACTCCCTCTCTCCCTCCCTTTTGTTGCATATCATAATAATAGTTATTCTGGGCACCTTCGTGGCTGCCATGCCAAGCATTGTACGAGGCACCTTCCTGGATCTTGGGCCCCGCTTCCAGCCCGGCTTGTGCAAAACCTCCCCTGGCGTTGCTTTCCACATTCGCCTGCTTCCTCGTTGCCAGCAGTACTGCCAGGCGTGTCGGCATTCAATATCCATGATGAATGTATTTTTATTATTTCCAGGGGTTGGCATCTGAGAAACCTTTTTGCATTATTAAATTTGAGCAGGGAGAATGATAGCAAATAAGAACATAATAAATTGCTTTATGTCCTGATGTATTAATTAAGCAGACATTTATTATAATGGTTGTTTCATGGACCCATTGTAAAAATGTTTGATTATGTGGTGATCTTCTTAGCTGGAACCACCTACAGTGCCTTGGGTGGATGGGTTGCGAAGTAGTTCTCCAGGTCTGCTCGGCAGGCTTAGAAGGAAGCAAGGAGCCATGCTCAGGTGTGGGTTTGGTGAGGGTGACTGTCATGGCAGCGTGTCAGCAAGCTACACATCTTTCTTTTGTGTTATGATCGTGATTATTAAGAAAGACAAACATGCCATATGCAGGACACGCTCTCTATTCACACAGGGTGTGATAATTTTCAAAGAATACTCACAGATGAATGTTTTTCAAAATTGATGCAGCAGGTTATTGAGATGGATGTCAATTCAAGAATGTATATTATTACTTTTGTTTGAAATAGAAATATGGAGACATATCAGAGCAGTAAAATATAATGGCGATGCCAAGGAGTAGATAATTGGAGACTGCAGAAGATCTAAATGTTTTTGATTCTATTTATTCAGTGCCAACCACAAGTGATAAAACTTGGATGGCTTTCTCTTGGTCTATGGCTACAGAAACAGAGGATAATTGCCAGAAAAAAACAATCCTTGTTCTTCTTTCTTTGGAGGAGGTTAAGTGATTCATATACCATTTTGCCAAAAAGAATGAAATATAATAACTAAAAGAGCCAATCAAGTTCTTGCTTCACCCCTCCTGCCAGTGCAGCCAGCACGGTGTTGGTGGCTTGTCCTCCACAGCATAGGGGTCTGGCTGAATCACAGGCATCCTTGGAAGACAAATGGTTTCTAATTCTATGGAGCCACAACATCCCCCATGTTCAGGAAAAGGAAATGGCAGTTGGAGGTGGTTTGGGGAATGTTTGTGGGGAGGGACAGTGGAGGCCCGGGTCTTGTTTCCTGTACCACACTGGGAGCATCTGACTAGGTTGGGCTTCACGCCGTAGAGCATGCCCATGCCGTGTACTTTAACTGATCCCTGGTGCCGGACACTGAGGCTGGTAAGAGAGGCGATTTGTAAGAAGCTCAGAGATGAACCTGAGGTTAGACCCTGATAATACCTGAAATCAGTTATCAACAGTAGAACACACCTAACCCCTCCCCAACAGCAGCTCGGACTCCTCTGCCACCCTGACTAGAGAGCAAGTATTTAAAAGATAAGGGAAATGAGAAATGAGGAGGTCCTACAACTGGAGTATACTGCTGGCTGAGGACACCCGAGAAGCCTTCAGCTTGACCACTGGCCAACCCGAGAGAAGCACCATAGAGATCATGCCAGGTGCGTCCATGGAACGGTACCAAGTAGCACGCAAACCAGGAAAGTGCTGCCTTGCTCAACACGGTGTCTACCTTCTCTCCCTCTTGAGTGAAAATGCATCCCTTTGACAGGTCCCTTCATATTCAGAAGGTGAGAAAATCCAGGTGAATCGGAATCCAATTGTTTAGGTGTTTTATCAGAATTGGAAAGGAGATTTCTCACTTGTAAATATCTTCTCATTATCCTGTTAGAAACTTTGTGCATGCTATGTTCACACTGGTCCATGCTGCAATTTCATATGAGAAGAAGCATTTGGATTTCTTTCAGAGAGAACACAGGGGTTTGAGTAGTTAAAGCCAGTGCCCAAGTTCACAGCTAGGAAGTGGTAGAGCTGTTTAAATATGTTTCTGATAGTTGAAGCCTCTTGTTCTTATTCCTGGGTGTCATAGTTTTTTGTACCAACATGGAACTGGTAAGAAGATATGGGTGGAGTCTAGCCTGTCCATCAGGCCACAGACTGATGATGCCTCCTTATGGATGTGACCTTTTCATAAGGAGGATCCTGGGATCTCTCTCTCTCTCTCTCTCTCTCTCTCTCTCTCTCTCTCTCTCTCTCTCTCTCTCTCTCACACACACACACACACACACACTTTCTCAGCTTCACCTTCTTGCTATCAAACCACTGGGAGAACTGGGAGAGCTGTGGAGATGCATCCACCACCATTAGATCCACGACTTTGCTCCCACCAGCCTGTGATCTTCCTGCATTCGACATCATTGCATATGGCTGAATATGTCTGAAGAGGGATTTATGGAGCAGTATCAGACTTATGGACTTGATCTGGACTGGGCTGGGATGGTTTCTTGATTTATAATTACTTCTTGATATAAAGCTATTTCATATATATATGTATATATATGTGTGTGTATATATATATATATATATATATATAAAATGACTGTCTCTGAATTTGTTTCTCTAGTCAACCTGACCTAATGTACTAGGCTAAACTTTTCCCCAAGGAGATGAAAAAAGAAGGGACGTATGACAGAGAAGAGGAGAAATTGGATCGAAAAGGAGGGATAGAGGCAGTGGAAGGAGTAGAAAGGATTGGAGAGAGGAAGATAGGAAGATAGAGGGAGAGAAAGTGAGAGGAGAGAATTTGAATCTTCAATGGAGAAGAAAAAGAAGGTTTTGTTTTTGATTGTACTTACTAGGGGGTATCTCAGAAGTGATATGTCATTGGGGCTGTAGTATTTGTTTCTGCATTTGTTGCTGTTGTTTGAAAACCAGGTCCAATAAACCTATAGAGGCAGTAAGTGGAATGACAGTTTGGGCAGGAGGTGGACACAGAAGGACTGAAGGGGTAATGACATCTAGGGGTCCAGATAGAAAAAGAATATTTGTAAACTGATTGTTCTAAAATGTACAATGTTGGCTGATGTGATTGAACTATGGAATACATTTTGTGTATATGTTAATCCTAATCATTAAGGAAAGAAAGGGAGACTTGCCAGCAAGCTTAGTAGCGACTATCTTGACCATAACTCTATCCTGAGAATTTCTCACACCTGCATTATAACCTGTTAACTTCCATAATAAAACATACAATTATGAACATTAAAAGAGTAGATATAATTTAAAAGAATTTTCTGCTTTTTTTCACACTGCTCCCTTCTAACCTGGAGCTGGATGCTTGGCTTTAACACCTACAAACATCACATGGAAACCATCTGTGTTTACTCCAGCCAGCTGAAGGCTGGGGCCTGAGGAAGCCTGGCTTCTGGTCGCTGCCTTTATCGCAAGGGAAGCCTGAGGCCCTGGGATTGTGCTGTTCTGACCCGAACTGGGTTGGGTGTGAATGAAACCCTGCTCCTTGACGACTAATCCAGGAACAATCTATTTAACGTCTTTGAAGTTCCTATTATTATTGTTGTTGTTCTTAGTGTAGCTAATAGATTCCTGTGTAATACTTCATGAAGCTCAGTAAATTCTCACAGGTCTCTGGTCAAAATGCAAATTGGTACAATCCAGACCATAAACCAGGTAGAATCCAATCCTCCTGTCGTTATCCCCCAGCATAAAACCAGGATATTGATTGGGTAGGCCCAAGACAGAGTGTAAAACCAGACTTGTAAGCTGCAGTGATTAGGCTCTCTGGCCGTGACTGCGTGGAACTTGATAATGTGTTAGATTACAATAGTAATTCCCAAGCCTTCCATTTGTCTTGAGCTTTGCAGAGAACAGGAATTTTTATTTCAGTGTCTTCCCGGGAGTCGCATAATTACCCAGAGAGATAAATAGCACATTCACGGCCATTTTAAAGATGTGGAAACTGAGTTACAGCTGACTTGGTGTCACCTACCCAATTCCACTGACAATTAATAGAGCGGGGCCAGAAACTCAAATGTTTGCCTTCTTTTACTGCTCCTCTGGGACTGAACATTTGCAGCTTGTCCCTGAAGCTAAGCCCTTTCAAAAAGAGAGTGGACTATTCTCTCCTGAATCCTTCTGTCTTAGACATGAGGGGCAGCACACCAAGCTTCATAGGAGTCTAGATCCAAAGGCTGTGTGGGGCACAGACTTAATGTGCTTGGATACTGACAGAAAGGCAGGTGTTTGAGTCCATCCATTCGCCCTCGGCCACAGTCATTGAACATTGTGGGCAGCACAGTTCTGCTGACACACAGAGGAGCACCATGAGTACAGGTTAACTAAACCACCGATGTAGAGCTACATGGTAAGTTGACTGATACGTCTTGGAAAACCACACAATTGCAACAACACACCTATTATATTTATATAGGGCTTGGATTCCAATGACAGTACTCTTGTCCTGAAGGCCAAGATGAGTTGTCCCTGATTTTGCCCAAGACCCCAGGATACACTAGGGACCAGGAAGTCCCCCGCTGGCTTCTGTGCAGTGACCTATCATGACCCACAGGAATTTCACACAGTCCAAGAAACTGACCAAGCAGTTCACCTTTCAGGAGAAATGAGAAGCGTATGCTGGTTCCCTTAGCGTACAGCCCGGGGCATTTCTGTGTATGGCATCTCTGGACGCGATCAGGGACAGAGACTCCTCTGTCCAGGTCATAATCAGAAAGACCTTTTCTTTTAAGGGACGGTCCTTTGGAAAGAAGAAGCATACGGCAATTTGAAAAGGATTAACCCCTAAAAGGATTGATCACAGAGTCAGCCCAGTGCCTGCTTTGTTAACAGAAACACATGTCCATTTACGGAGTTGTCATCAGAGAAGTGTGTATTTGTTGTTAGAGTTGGAAGCTGAAGCCTGCCTTGAGTAGGTCGCAGCCTTGACACTTCTCCATGTGACCCTGCATACAAGCTGGGCGCATGTTATAGCAATAGTGTATGTCCCCATGGCAGCCACTGCGGGGTGCAGTGGTTAATGCGCTTGGTGGCTAACTGGAACGTTGGAGGACTGGGGGATGCAGTGGTTAATGCGCTTGGTGGCTAACTGGAACGTTGGAGGACTGGGGGGTGCAGTGGTTAATGCGCTTGGTGGCTAACTGGAACGTTGGAGGACTGAGTGCAGTCTGAGGCACAGCACTGTGGAAAAATCAGCCATTGAGAACCCTTGGGATATGGTTCTATGTGAATTCCCAAGGGCCACTAGGACGCAGCAGCACGTCTAGGGGACCTGTCTTGGGGGATTGGGTGGGAGGTTGGTATTCCAATGTATGTTCCAAGAACACACATGCATTATTAGGGACCACTCCGGGTTTGTTTCCCTCATTGAAGCAATTGAATGAAGTGATGCTGTTGCCAATTTGTGGATGAAAAATAAAAACTAGAAAAGATTCTAGGTAATTCAGTAACTTTCCCACCATCAGGAAGCAAATTATTAGCAGGGTTATGATTTGTACCAACTTCTGACTCCATAGCGTACATGCCCCATCACACCATTCTGTCCACAGCAGGGACGCCCGATGTGATGGGTGAGACAGACCTTGACCCTGACTTGTTTCCTGCTGTGAAAAAGCAAAGGCCATGCTTTCGGGCGACTCGGAGCACCGGGTCTTGTTGTTCTGTCTCTAATCTCCCATCTAAGGAAACTTACCAAGGCGCCGGGCCTTCCTTCTCACACAGCCCAGTGCCAAGGTCTTGGTCAGGCTCTGGTGAAAGAGAACAATTCTTTGGGGAGATTTCTAAGTGACTTACAGGCTTTGCATCGCTGAGAACACTGCAGTGCCACAGAGTTGGCTTTCATAAATTTGGTTGCAGGCTATTTTGAGGGAAAATGTGTCCCATCTTCCCTTTACCTTGCAGGTATTCCCGAACTATTAGACCACATTTTAAAATGAATTGTGTGCACTGCTGTTGGAGAAGGTTAGGCTCTCTGAGCTGCCATCAGTGACATATGCCTACAGTGACAGACAGTCAGCGGTAGTCAAACGGAATTAATCAGAAAACACAGCCTACTTCAATGTGACGTTTAGAGGGAGGAGGAAGAGCTACTTATTTACCAAAGGGATGTCACGGAAGCATCCTTCAATCTGGGGATGGCCCATGGCTACACAAGCCTTTCAAACCAGCAGCAGAGTGATAAACCACACTCGCCGCCAGGTCGTTCAGGCCGGTTCCCTCTTGTTCTCGCCTCTCATTCCTCAAGCTGGCCTGCTTATTTTATTTGGGGCAAGGACACAAGATGAAATGGGGGGGGTCTGGATGCCTTCTGTGGGGAACGCAGGGCCTCTGAGAGCCGCCGGGGATGGAGACTCTGCCTCTGATCACGCTCAACAGTGAACAGGCATACGTCCTAGCACCCTGGAAAGAAAGAAATATGGTAATCATGGTGATAGTGGTGCCTTAATTTTACAAATATGTAAGGCTAATTATGTAAACAGTTGAGAACTCTGAAATCTTTTCATCATGTGTGTCATCCAATGGAAATATTATGCAGCCTAACTCAACATTATACAGTAATAATGTTATTTCACATTGGCTAGTTGACAAGCAGAGGCCAATGCTGTCTATCATACAAAACTGTTGTGCCAGATTGTACCTTGGCGATAAGTAGAATGAGAGCCACTCAGAGTCTGTTTACATATTAATCAAGGCATCACAATCAGGCCTTTCCTTCAGACATGTTCTTTGCTGGAAAAGAGGAAAACGCACATTTTCTTAATTGCTAATATTAGTATATTTGGCGAAAGAACACACAACCAAATGCATACCAATGTAATGATTTCTACAAGTATAATTCAGAGACATTGGTTATGGTCTTCAAACTGGGCTACTGTTCTTATTATTTTTCCATACTATTCGACCACCAGTATCTTAAACTCACCATCCTTCTGCTTCGCAGCCAACGTCCAAGTTGCTGTGAGTCTGAGCTGACATGGAGAATCCTCTGAAAGAACACAACTCCCAAGGGAAATAGACTTCTCAAAGCAAATTCATCAGTTTTGGGGTTGTTGTTTTTTTTTTAAGTTCAAACGCGACTCAAGAAGATAGTGTTGGTTTAAAGTTGAAGGATGATCTCAGGGCAAAAGTTCCAGGGGTTGATCCAGCCTCAGTGGTTTGAGACATAATGTCCAGCAACTCTACAAGACATGATGATTGGTCTCCCCTCACCAGAAGTAACTGAGGAAGAGGGAAAGGCAGACATGAGCCGAGGAAGTCAAATGTTTTCTGGTTGCCTCCATGAGGAATCGCCAACTCTGCCACAACACAGAAGAGATGCACAGTGCGTGGCTACACAAGACTGACTATTGTGATCAAAGAGTCTGTGGAAGATTGTCAAACAAGAAGGGGGAAGGTGCTCTTGATTACAAGGGTACTACTGTATGTTGTTTTTTTTTCTGACTGCTGTGATTCATCCCTCCTTTGTGAAACTTGTACGTGGCCTTCAAGCGAAATATATTGAAGTAATTTTAGGAGTTGCTGCCTTGTTTTCAGTAGGAGTAAGAAACTGTCTTGTAAACCAATATTGTAAACCCCCCTGACAGAGAAGTCAGGTCGCTACCACAAGAATTTCCATTGGACGCCTTAAACAACAACAACTGGGAATGGACAATTGGCAAAGGCATTGGAAGTGATTCTAACACTTGTTGCACGGACAAGATGGCAGCCTCTGCTTATGGACAACACAGAACCCAGGTGACATGTATGCTTACATTATAAGCCACCATTCTTTCTTATTACCCTAATACTTGATGCATACTTTTCGACTTTTTTTTTAACATTCTATAAAGATTGTGGTGGCTAAGGGTATCAGATTATAGTGCCTGAAAAGCTTAAGATCCTGTGGGACCACAATTTACTGCATTAGTAGCTCCTGGAACCTTGAAGAAGCACTCAGAGTCTTCATAGAATGAGTGTTGGGGTACTTCAGATGAGTTGTGGAACTAAAATATTTTCTCTTCCTAGACGATGATTATCTAGCTGGAAATCATAGGTGATTTCTTTCCTTCTTTTAAGAAGCTATGAAAAAAAATCTGAGAGGCTTATGGCACTGAAGGAAGAGATTATTGAGTAATTACCAGGCAGGACTGACTTGTTAAGAGCTTGGTGAAACTTAGAGGCTGAGTCTACATAGCAAAAGTGAAGAGGATATTTGGTAATTATTATTTAATTTGAGCAATCTTTGCCAAGAGGCCCTTTTACAATTAATTAGCCTTCATTTAAACACAATTTCATAAGTGGACCCCCAAGTATTACCTCAGGAAAAAAATGCAGGACCAATGATGGTACTATATCAAGAAATATCATAATGGGATCTGTGACATGGCACAAATAATTATCCAAAACCCAAACAAAGCCATCCTTAATGCTCGGAATACTAGTTGCTTCTCTCGCTCTTGTACACATACACTTTTCATGAAAGAATTATTTTTTTTTAGTGCCCAAACCTAGATAGCAAAGTAAGTTAGCAAAATGCTTCAATTATCGTTGGTTAATTTTTCAGTGCAAATTGAACTAGAACGTGTTGAGTCAGCGGTGAATGGATTTCTCTGGGAAATTCTTCTTGGGACTTTTCATAGAAGGAGAGGAAGACCTTTTGTTCTGATTTGGAGTCGATGTCCAGATGAGAGCATGATGCAAACGAATTGTAAGAGTTCTCTTTCAGATGTAATCACGTGACTCAGTTCTAATTTCAATTCCTTATAAAGTACATCTGCATGGGACTGCCGCTCTCTCCCAGGCTGCGTGCTTTCTAAGCAAGGAACTCCTGCGAGAGCTCCTGCTTGCGAGTAGAAACCAAAAGTTAACAGCGTTTCTACCCCTGGAGGCCATTCACAATGTTCAAGTGTGAATGTCCAGAGTGTTTGTGCAATGAAAAAGGGAACAGGATCGGAGGAGACCTGATCCTGAAACGTCTTGACCATAGTCAAGGACATCTCAGACAACAAAAATATAGACCTAGAGAATATCTCTTGGTAAACACTTCTATTTATTCTCTCTATCTATCTATCTATCATCTATCTATCTATCTATCTATCTATCTATCTATCTATCTATCTATCTATCTATCATCTATCTATCTATCTATCATCTATCTATCTATCTATCTATCTATCTATCTATCATCTATCTATCTATCTATCTATCTATCTATCTATCTATCTATCTATCTATCTATCTATCTATCATCTATCTATCTATCTTCTATCTATCTTCTATCTATCTATCTATCTATCTATCTATCTATCTATCTATCTATCTATCTATCTATCTATCTATCATCTATCTATCTATCTATCTATCTATCTATCTATCTATCTATCTATCATTTATCATCTATCTATCATCTATCTTCTATCTATCATCTGCAATCAGCTACTGCTGAGGTGAGCAAGTGATTTCTGTTCAAGATCCAGAGAGAAGAAGGAATGTGTTCTGTTGTGTTTACTAGACTATGTTGTTCTTGTCATGGGGAGAAGAGCCACACACAGTAGAGGAAAGAATTGGCAGGGCTGGGACCATGGGTTGGTAGACTTCTTGTCTGGTTGGATGCTGACTTTTTTTTTTTTTTTTTTGTAGACATCAATTTCTAACCAAAGACCGCTGGACAGAAGTTTTCTCATGGCAAGAGCACTTCCTAACAACGGCGTTCTTGGGGTAGTTGATCTTACACATGGCATGAATTACAATAATAACTCAAGTCATTGCACCTTTAAAACCTGTATTTGCGATGCTCAAGTGAAACGATGGGGGATTTGGATTGAGCTGTGTGTGAGTGAGGAATGCAAGGGTTTTGCCGCAAATAATGTTCAAACAAGAGGTGAAATATCAGTGACCCGGTCCGTCCAACTTTAACCCAAAATGTCAAGGCATCACTTCTCCTGAAGGATCTGTTTTCACTGCTTGGTCACACCTGGCATGGGGAAAAGGACAGCCTGGGTTCCGTGATTTGGACGCAGATTCCCAGATCAGGGACAATTGAATTATATGTGGAACCTAGGCAGATGCTAAGTGAGCCTCCCGCCATCTCTCTTGGGCTACGGAGAGGAGCTGAGCTTTGAACTGCATGTGACACGGGAAGGAACCAACCTCAACCTTTGGCAATCGTTTCTTAGAGCACACATGTGGCCTTCAGAATGAATTGTCAACGAATATCAGACCTGTATCTCTTTTCAAACATGGTTCGAAAGGTCTGACCTATTTGAAAATGTAACCGTAATAATCATGGCTTATCAGGGGACCGGCTGTGGCCATTGGGGAGTGGAGTTTGAGCGATATTTTCTCTGCTTTGTCCCCACTGCTGGCTCCCTTGCTTTCCTTTTGCCCTAGCCTGATTTTCCTCTGTGCAGTAGTTTCTGAATATTTGAATGGTGGATCACACAGCTTTAAGGCTGCTATTTTCCACTTTTAATAATGTTTTGCAACTCACTTCCTGTTTCTCAGCTGCCAACCTTGGCCTAAGCGTCCCCTGTCAGGTACTAATTTGGGCGACGTGACGACCACTTGATCCAAATGTTTGGTGGGTAATTACTGAGTCAGAAGTGAGTAATTTTTTGATATCCAGTGGCAGTCAGAAAGGTGGGTATTTTACTACCCACTCATTAGAGATTCTCCAGTAGTGAAATGTCCTGAATTTTGCACTGTTTGCAGACAGGGGAAAAAAACAACCTGACGGCTCAAACGAAAAGTAAGTTCTGCTTATTTTGGCAGCATGTACAGGGTGTATTGAAGTTTTTATTATTAACCCAGAGTTCCATTGTATCTGCAATATTAATTTTGTATTGATCTAAGTCTCATAAAATGACTTTCTGCTCTTTTTTAAAATGTAACGGAGAGCTTGCATTTAATTTTTAAATAGTTGCAGATATTTTTGTGATTACAAACTTAAAAATATTGGACATCCTCAGAAGTAAATCTTAGTATTTCAGGGGAAAGAGAATCTTCCTTTTATTGAAGGTAATAGTTATTTTAATTTAATATTTTCTGGTATACAATTCAAAATTTTTTAAAATAAATGATTCATTTTTTAACTGAAATTAAAAATAGAGAACCTTTTAGCAGAAATGAAACATCATTTGAAGCTGTGGCAAGCTCATATATTCATTGTTAGAAGGAGCAAAAAGCAAAGATAAATTTTTTGTTTGGGGAGCCTTCTACAACTTTCAACAAACATCAATATATTCTATTATGTTTCTTTAACTGCAAATGGAAAATTAAATTGACAGTACAGACACTCATGGGTTTTGGTCTTTTAGAAAAATCTTATGATTAAAAAACTAATGAAAAATAATTAGTCAAAATGTTTAATATAAAACTACACATTTATAAATAGTTTCATTATTCATGATGTTATGCCAAAGGATCCAGTTTAAAAGTGAAAACATAGAAACTAATTGATTTGAATAAATGATTGGCAAAACTATGACTTAAATAAAGATTATAGAAGTATCCCAAGGCGGCTGCTGCTGCACCAACATTACCATGAATCTGGTGACCTAAAATAAATTTATCCTTGCTGGAGCTCTAGAAGCAAGAAGTCTGAATTTGGTGTCATTGGGGCAACATAAATGGGTCAGGAGGGCCCTATTTTTTCTGGAGACCCTAAGGGAGAATCTGCCCTTGACTCAAGTTTTGCTGAAGGTCAGCCTTATGCCTTGGCTTGTGGCTCCCTCGTTCCAGTCTCTTTGGCCTGCTCTTGCTCTGTGTGCTTGTGGGAATTCTCCCCATGTTTTCCTCTTAGAAAGATATATGTTCTAGAATTGGGGGCTCCCCCAGATAATTCAGGGTAACTTCTATCACATCAAAATTCATAAGTTAATTACATAAGCTAGTTCCTGTTTTTTTTGCCATGTAGGGTAGGTTCCAGAGAGTAGGGCATGAATATATTTATGGGGGGAGGGAGTGTAGGGGGAGACATGGATTTTTACCTACCATAAATGCATGTGGAATATTAGTACTCTTCAAATACAGAACATGATTTAAGCAAAGCACAAGCTGTTGAAAGGGTTTGGAGAAAATAGAGCTCATAAGTCCTTGGGAGTGTCAGCAGCTGGTAAAGCAAGGGAAGTGTGGACCACAATACGACGATAGGTATGCATGGAATAGTCCCTCATGAACGGAACCCTTTGGACAGAAGCCGTAGAGTGTGGGGACAGGTGGTAGGTGCAGAGTGCTGCTGAAACCTTTGACTCTTCATCCCAGCTTCCTGTGTTTGGATCCTGAAGTTGCCTTTCCCAGCTGTCCGTCATTGTTTGCCATCTCTGTAAATCACATTTCTCATAAATCCAATGAAGACCATAAGTGTCTAAATAATAGGGGTTTTGTTACTGTACGTAAGGTGCTTGGTTTAAGCAGTGTTTGCCACGGAGTTCAATAAAAGTTGTTCTTATATTTAAATATCTAGTATTACTATCCTTTCTTGATCCATTGCCCTAAATCCCTTTAAAAGTAGATACAAGATAGGTACAAGTCTTAGATGGGTTCGCTAACGTTTCTGAAATGAACATCTCTTTACAGCTCTACGGACTTAAATGCATCCATTAAACTCAAGGATCACCCTCCGAGACACCGCAAGGCATGGGCACAGTAGAGAACATCATGTTCAGCAAACTCAATCAATCTTACAAGGAGAAGCATTTAATACTACTATGCAAGGAAAAACAAAAGCGAAGAAATGTGGCAAATACACCAGCAGACAAGATGCTGCTGTCACCAAGGAGGCCAGGAACTGGGGATGGCAACAGGCAGAAGCGAGGGGTGGGGGGGGGGTATGGAGGGTTTCAAACAAAATAAACAAATATGAAAACTAAATAAAACAACATTGCTTCATGGGAAAAAAATAAAACCCTCCAGATTCCTCAACTCTCAGATCTAAATATTGGTCTGTGAGGCTAAAAAGGGAGTGCAAGTGAGACTGAAGTGGGGTTGGAGTCTGTAATGACATACAAGTTCCTTTCAAACCTATAAAAAAAAATCCTCTGTATCAATCTCAGTTTCGGCCAAGACCAAAATGGTAGTCAGGTATTTTTATCTGTGCCACCTTCCAGTAAAGTGGAGGGAAGCATCAATCACTGTGTTCCAGCTACTCTGAGAGGCACTTTCTTTTACTGTTAGGATCTGTCTAATAACCTCAGTCCATCACAGTTCAATTGGCAACAGTTCCCCTCTCCCCTTCGTGTTCACGGAGTAATGATAACTCACAATCAATTGTACCATAGATACGATAGAATATGCATTAAGTCTCATTTTGTAGCTTATCATTTCAAGAAATTTTTCTCATTTTTCTTTTTTAGCAAATGAATCAAAGATATGAAGTGAGATCTAGCTTCTTGCTTAGTTTGAGCTTCAAATTTTCTCTCCAGGTGGTTAACTCTCTCTGGTGGTCTCTAGTATTTCCTCTTGCGGGAAAGAGGCAGAATAGCACTGTGAAGAGCTAGTGTGTCTTACAATTACACAGAACGAAGCTCATATCCAGACCCAGTTGCTCAGTACTTGCATGTTATTCTAATAATCACATGGTATATTGTTTCTGAGTTTCACTTAGTCCATAGTTAAAGCTATTGATTTCTCACACGGTCACAATGAGATTTCACCAACATAGAAGGGCAAATCAAACATTCAATCTGTCCCTTCACATTCCCTAGCTGCCTTACAACTCGTGAACACCACATGACTACTTCTGCCCAATGGGTTGTGTGTACCACCCTGGGTCAAGAAATATGAGTCAGTTTGCACTCCTCCTGGGACCCAGAGCCTTCCGCTCATGCACCCAAAATAATTTACGCAAAGCCATAACTGGAGCAAGAAGAAGTTATGCTTTGGTTTCAGCTTCTGACATTTGGTGGCTTTTATGGCCCCAGCATGCCATCATTCTATTAGGGTGACACTGTTGCTCCTATAGACATATTCGTTTAAAATAACACACATTCATTTTCTTAGCATGTCTGCAGCTTTGGAATCGGAGTGTGGCATGATTGGACTTTCTGCATGGGGCTTCCCTCTCCAAGGTGAAATCAAAGTGTTGCTGGATTTCCTATCTAGGACTTCAGACCCTCCTCAGGATCGCCACCTGATAATTTTAATCTCTTGAGCTTAAAGGACTGAGATCCTTCTGGCTGTGAGGGATTGTTCCCAGTTCCCAGAAGCCAACTGCACGCCTTGACATACGGAGTCTTCCAAGTTCAAGAAAGCAAACACCAACCCACTCTCTGCCACTCAGTCCACTCCGACTCAATTGGACCCCGTAGGAAAGAATAGAAATACCATGGTGGGTCTCTGAGGTTATAACTCTTCACAGGAGTAGAAAACATCGTTTATTCTTCCTTGGAACACCTGGTGGTTTTGAACTCCCAACCTCGTGGTAGGAAGCCCAGAGCATAATCACTACATCACCAGGGCTCCCACTCAAGATGGCAAGAAGTGTTAAATTCTTCAAGTGCTTTAGATCGCTGGTTCCTCCTTTGCAATCAGGCAGAGAGACAACTCTGGTTTTAAAGGGCTTGCACGGTTACTTCAGAGGTTCACAGGTCAGCACGGTTACTTCAGAGGTTCACAGGTAAGCACAGTTACTTCAGAGGTTCACATGTAAGCACGGCTACTTCAGAGGTTCACAGGTAATCTCTATCTAGTGTTACTTGACTGTTAATTGCATACAGCATACCTTTGTAGAACTACATAATTTCAATGCTTAATTGGATAACTGAGAGAAGGTGTGATAGTAGGTTTATTGTGCCAACCTGGCCAAAAGGAACATGTGGGATTAATAAGGTTGCCGTTTGATTGGAGGGCAAAGATAAATAGCTCAGCAAGCCCTGTCTGTCTCTCACTTGCTCTTGTGATCAGACCAGTGTGGGGATGCTAGTTCTCTGCCTCCATTTGTGAGCTACACTATCTGTGGGACTCCCAACCCACATGCCACTAGAGCTTGGGGTTCCTTGGAGACCTGCTTCACCACACTGCTGGTGTATGCATTGCTTGAGCTGGGGACTGTTGGATCCTGTCATCTGGCTGACTGTTGGTGACCCACCCTGCTCTTTGCTGCCTGTGGATGGACTGCCTCCAATGCTCTGCGGGAGACTCAGCTGTCTGTTTCCTTGACCTTGGACCCAGAAGCCCTGGTGAGTTGAAAGACTTCCAATATAATAACTGTTTCATGGAAGTGAGTTGAACTGAGCCCTCTGTACTGCTGTGTGCATTAATTAGCTGTTAAATTCCTTTGGTTGTATATATCTATTATCTCTATCGATATAAAATCATAAGTGTCCTGGTTTTGTTTCTGTAGAGAACACTGTCTGACACAGCATGTGAGTGTGCCCCAAGGACAAGGAATCGTGGAAGGGCTGGTCATACTGAAATTACTTCATGGCTGTTAGCTGCTATCCACATGATCCTAACTCATAGTAACCGTATGCACAATGGCATGAACCGTTCATTTCCCAGGCTTGCGTGATTCTCACCGTTGATGTAACACTTGAGCCCATTTCTGTAGTCATGGTGTCAATACATCTTCTGGGTCTTCCTCTTTGTTCACGGATCCTCTCCTTTATACCAAGGTTGATGCTCTGCTCTAGGCCTGGTCCTTCTTGATAGCATGTCCAATGGACATGAGAGGAAGTTTCACAGGTCTTCCTTCTTTGGAGATAGATTTGTTCATTCATATGGTAACACATGTTATATTCCGTATTCTTTGCCAACACCATAATTCAAAGGTATCAATTCTTTGGTGTTCTTTAGTCATCGTCCAGCTTTCACCTATAATTCAATTGAAAATACCAAGGATCAGATCAAGTGCATTTTAGTCCTCCAAGTGACATCTCTGTATTGCAATACTGTAAAGAGTTACTTAGTGCATCCAGGCAAGACCCCAAAGGAGACTGTCAGTCCCTGAGAAAGTCACAGGGGTTGGGGGAATGCATTTCCCAATGCACTCTAGCTGAGTCTAAGACTATTCCCATCCCAGACTGTTATTCAGATGGAATGCAATGGAAGTTTAATCCAGGAGGGATCACTGCAAATGGAGTTGGGCCTTTCATTTGCATCGTTGTTGTTGTTGTTAGGTGCCCAATAGTTGGATCCAACTCACAGTGTCCCTTGTGTACAAAAGCACGAAACACTACCCAATCTTACTCTGTCCTCCCAATTGTTCTTATGTTTGAGCCCATTATTGAAGCCACTGTGACGATCCATCTCGTCAAGGGTCTTCCATGGTTTTGCTGCCCTGCTACTTTACCAGATGTGATGTCTTTCTCCCGGGACTAGTCTCTCCTGACAGCACATCCACAGGACCTGAAATGAGTCTGATCGTCCTTGCCTTTTAGGGGCATTCTGTTTTGTTTGTTCTTTGTTGTTTGGAATCTCTCCATACTTTCAGTATTCCTCACCAGCACTACAATTCAAGCACATCGGTCTTCAGCCTTCCTTATTCAACGTCCAACTCTCACATGCATTTAGACAGATTGAAAATGCTTGGGTCAGGTGCACCTTCATTCTCAAAATAACAACCTTGCCCTTCACCACTTTTAGCAGGTCTTGTACAGCAGATTTACCCAATGCAATACTCTTTTTAAAAAAAATCTCTTGACTGTGCTTCCATAAGCACTGACTGTGGATCATATTACAGTGGTTATGAGTTGGAATGTGATCTGCATGGTCAGCAGATCAAAACCACCAGCAACTGCTCTGGAGCAAGACTGGGCTTTCTACTCCCTCCCATAAGCAGTGACAGTCGTGGAAACCCATGAGGGGGGTGGAGTTGTTGGTGGTCAATATGAGCCGGCAGTAAGCGCAGAGTTTTAGTTACCCAGAGGTTCAGTAGTGGGGATTTTGGTTTTATTTACCTCGAAATGCAATCCATACTGAAGGCTGCCATCTTTGATTTTCATCAGCAAGTGCTTCAACTCTTCCTCACTTTCCGCAGTAAGGTTGTGTCACCTGCATTTTGCAAATTATTAATCAACCTTCTTGAAGCCTTGATGCCCACATTCTTCTTAATAGAATCCAGTTTCTCTCATTATTTGCTTAGCATACAGATTGAGTAATCATGGTGAGAGGCTAGAACCCAGACACACCCATTTCTGGCTTTAAATCCTGCAGTGTTCTCCCTCTCTGGTCACACAGCTGCTCCTTGATCCATTTACAAATTCCTCGTGAGCACAAGGAAGCGCGTTCAGGAATCCCCATTCTTCCCCATGCTGTCCACAGTTTCTCATGCTCCACACGGCTGAAGGCCTTTGCATAGTAACTCAAACACAAGTGAACATCTTTCTGCTGTTTCTGATTTCAGCTAAGATCCATCTGACAGCAGCAATGATGTCTTATGACAAGTCCTCTCCTGAACGTGACCTGAAGCTCTGACAGCTAGCTCCCTGTCATTGTACTGCTGCAACTCTCATTGGATGATCTTTAGCAAAATTCTCCTTACATGTGGGGTTAATGATACTGACCTATAATTTGAGCATTCTGTGTGTGACCTTCTTTGGAATGGGTACGAATCTCTTCATTCTGCACCGCTGGTTCTTGTTCATTTGCTACCTTCTGAAATGGTGGAATGTCAACTCCTTCTTTTTGGTACAGTGACTGTGTATTATTTCCATGTTCTTTTGGTGCACTGGGCATTGTTCAGTATGTTGCTCCCTGACTCTTTCAATATTTCAACTGGAGGCTTGGCATTTTCGCTGGTTCTTTAAGTGTAAGGTGTGCTGAGAGTGTTCTTCTTTTTGTGGCTCTCTCACTCCCGGTCATTGCATATTTCATTGTAATATTTTATGTTGTCTTCTCAAGCTGACTTATGAAATGATCTGTTCCACTCTTCTACTTCATCATTTCTGCCATGTGCTTCATTTAGCTTATCAGTAAGGGCAACTTTCAGTTTCTTCTGACATTCATGTTGAGCTTTTTTTCCTTCCTTTTTTAAAATGACTGTTTGCTTTCTTTGTGCATGATTTTCTTGATGTCGCACAGCTCATTAGGTCTTCTGCCATTAATGTTCAATAATGTGTCAAATCTGTTCTTGAAAAGTGCTCATAATTCGGGTGGGATATGCTTAAGTTTGTATTTTGGCTCTAGTGGACTTGCTTTCATTTTCTAACTGAAATTACATATGAGAAAGTGAGGATATATTTCACTGACCCCAGAACTGGATTTAGCTGCTGATATTGTGCAACTCCATAGCTTTTTCCCAAAGGGGTCTCAAAACACTCTCACTACCATCAAGTTGATTCTTCCTAAAAGCAAACTTATAGAACAAAGTAGAACTGCCCTGTGGGTTTCTCAGACTGCACATTTTTACAGAGATGAAAGCTTCATCTTCCTCTCTTCAGAGTGGCTAGTGGTTTCCAACTGTTCAGCTTGAGGGGAGCAGCCTAATGCATGGCCCACTCTTCCCTCAAGGCTCTTCCCATAGATGAATGGCGTCCACTTTATCCCTATGCATTCCATAAGGAGCCGGCCTCTGGGAGAGTCACTTGCTATGAACAAGCTGTTGGTCTTACAAGATTCTATCATACGATCTCTACTTCTTTTTATCACCAAGATTATATTTTCCAACTGCCATTCTTTCCTCTTTGTTTCCAGCTTTTGCAGCCCAGTGGCCAATAATTATCAATGCATCTTGATTGCTTATTTGATTAAATTCTTACTGAAGACTGGCAGAAATGCTCAATTTCTGCATCACTAGCTTTAGTGGTTGGCACATACATGTGAATGATAATTGTATTGACCAGTTTTCCCTGTATGTAGACAGATATTATCTTATCAGAGAC
This sequence comes from Tenrec ecaudatus, assembly GCF_050624435.1. Classification (NCBI taxonomy): domain Eukaryota; kingdom Metazoa; phylum Chordata; class Mammalia; order Afrosoricida; family Tenrecidae; genus Tenrec; species Tenrec ecaudatus. Next base: position 5,269,538 of record NC_134546.1, read on the forward strand.
AGCACTGTACTTCAAGACACATCTTAAAATCTCCTTTTTCTCAATGAATGCCATGACATTACTCTTGGTTGCGTCATTCCCAGCATATCTTATTATGCCCAGTAAAGGATATGGCTTTATGATTTAAAATAATCAAGGCCAGTCCATTTCAGATCACTAACACCTTGAATATTAATGTTTATGTGTTCCATTTCATTTTTGACAACTTCAAATTTCCCGAGATTCATAATCAGCAATTTGCAATTGTTGATTGATATTTGCAGGAGCTCTTTCTTTTCATGGTGAGTCAGTGAAGGTTCCCAATGGCTTTACTCCTGTGGGCTTTACTTCATCTGCATCATTTTGATCAACTCTATTTGGAGAAGGCAATTCTTCCTCAGTCAGATTTTGAGTGTCTTCTGGTCTGAGAGGTCCATCTCCTGCCACATCTCTGACAATGTTCGGCTTCTATTCATTAGGTTTTCAGCAATTGTCAATGTTTGGATGCTATCCATAGGGCTCTCAACAGCTAATTCCTGTGAATTGGACAGCTTATTCCTTTTTAATTGCTTTGTCAGTTCTTAATCTTGAAGCTCTGTGGAAACCTGTTCACCTTGGGTGACCCTGTTGATAGTTGAAATCCAGTAACATCACAGCCACCAAGGAATGGCAAACTGACAGACAAGTGGTGTCTGCCACTCTCAGCCTCCGTTAAATCAAATACTCAGAACTTAAGCTGTAATTTTTCTGATTTTGCATCTTATAATTTACATGCTTTGGAACACACAGGAAGATTCCACATTAGTAATTAATAGACTAGAAAGATTGATGGAGTATATCTTAATTGATAAAGTAGATAGCCTGATACAAAGCATCTGTAAACCTGACCACACTCAAAGCAGCCTTACGTACAACAGATAGAAGGGTTGTCTGGACCAGCGCTATCCTTACGATTACAGCCATATTTGAGTCTCTCATTGTAGCTATTGGGCCAGTTCATCTCAATGGGGTCTTCCCTTGTCATTGCTGGTCCTGTGGCCTCTCATTCACCAAATAACTTGTCCTCTTCCAGTGACTGGTCCTTTACAGTGGCTTATTTAAAGCAAGGGAGTAGGAAAGCATTCTCCTTTGGTGCACACTCAGCTAATTTTCAAAGAGCGCTGTTAGTCTCTTTCTCTTTTGGCTTCTTGGAAGGTGGTATGTTGGGAGTGCCTGTGATGCCGCTGATGTTGTCCACACCAGAAAGCCATACACAGTGGATGGGCTTCAGAGGAGCTTTCCGACCAAAACAAATGAAGAAAAAAATGAAAACAAACCAGGAAGAAAGAATTAAGAGCGTACTCATCAAATAATAGGGAGGAGATGAGGTTTTGCCCCACCCCTGTAAGATTGACAGCCTCTGATCCACAGGGGCAGTTCTATGCTGTCCAATAGGGTCTGAATGCTCCAGGACAGTTTCTCCTAAGAATAAATGTGGACTCCCTGGTTCTCTCACTCACTGCCTTCCAGTTCACGCTGACTCATACTGCCCCTCCTGCGGGTTTCTGACATGGTATCTATGGGAGTAGAAAGCCCCATCTTTCTCCCACGGGGCAGCTGGTGGTTTCAAACTGCCAACTAATGAGGAGCACAGCCCAATGCCAAGAGAGTCCACAAAGAATTGACTTGGGACATATTTGCCTCTAAAGGTGTCACCAAACAAATATTACCCGGATATATCTTACTTGTGAAGAGCCTTAGAGTCTTTCCTGAAGACATGAGCTATCAGTTTGGTGAGAACAGTATCAGACGATTGTCCATCCTTTATATACATGCATACACACCACAGAAAGTGTGCGTGTGTGTATGGTTTTGTTGCTCAATCTTTATGTGTGGGTACATAAATCATAGAACATTAAATGTATGCCTCACAGACTTCTCACTGAAGAACACATTTTCTAGACGTTCCCATATTAAAACGTCTGGAACTCCTGATGCTTCACAGCTGTTGCTCCACATTCCATGCACGCCGGGTCAGCCCCTCCCCTGGTAGACACTTAGGCAGATCCAAACTTCAGCTCTCTCTCTCTCTCTCTCTCTCATGCACACACATGCACACGCACCACCACCCCATGAACATCCATGTGAATATCTCTTTGTAGTCATGTGTAAGGATTCCTCCAAGATATTTATAGAACCACAATGTATGGAGGTTTTAAATGGAAACCAAAGCTACAGAGTGTATTTCCAAAGTTTTCATGACACCTTTAGCTCTCACCAGCAGTGCAGAGGAAGACCATTTTCTGGGGGACCTTCAGAACGCTTGCTGCTGGCAAATATATATATATATATATATAAATTTCCTGTGTGACTATGGTGTCTGGCCATAGTTGGGGGATCATGTATTGATAATGGGGGGATTATTGCTGTTGTTAAGTGTTGACACTCAGGTCTCATGGAATCTACAAGGTGGAAAACTTGTACTCCACAGGGTTGCAATCCACAGCCTTTATCCTAAATGACTCAATTTCTGAATTTCCTAAATTGTTAACCTCCTTACTGTCTCTTTGAAGTCTAATAAGGGTCCGTTTCTCCTGATATTCTTCTTCTTGTTCTTGTTCTTCTTATTTTTCAAATGTTCCTGAGTCTTTTTTGGGCCATCAGTATCTTAGAATTACATAGTAACTAAATAAAAGGGAAGTGGGTAGTATGCAATTTAAACTGGAAATATTAGTAGTAAAAACACACTGTGCTGTCTCAGTGTCTGGGAAACATTGCCCCTCAATGTTTCTCGGGCACACATGCAAGGGATCTTGTGAATGAGACCTATTGTAGCATGCCTGGGGCATCTAACACAGGGTGAAGAAATCTCTCTTTTAAGTAGACATCACGTGCAGCATTTGTGGTCCCAGTGCCAGCCTCTCAATTGCTAACTTTTACTCATCAGAGCCACTGTGTGACTATGGAATTAATGGGGGAATATTGATTTGGGCTGTTAGTTTGCTTTCAAAAATTGGGTTCCTGCTGTCTTGATAAAGTAATTCAAAGACTTATCTGTTTATCCATTTATTGCTATTAAAATAGTACTAGAAAATATTATCTTATATTAATCTGGTGAGGAGTGTTATAAATGCCAGAGTTAATGTTTATTGCACTTATTAAACTAGTCCTGATATCTCATAAAAATAAAATAAATGGCGGGGTTTGAAATTTAATACTTTGTATAATTCTTCAAATCTTTAATATTCTGTTTATTACATTTTTATTGAAATACAATACATGGAGGGCAGAGTGAGTGAGTGGAGCGTCACAGTTCTGGAGCTGCCAAGCAGCAGTATGACTCTAAGAAAAATAGTTATACCTCTCTTCTTGTTATGAAAATCTCTTAGACTTTCAAAGTCCGTTCAATTGTGGGAATTGACTTTTCAGCGCTGGGAGAGGGAAATCGCCCTTCCTCTCCAGAAACACTTCCGTTGCAGAGAAGATGGGGGAGAGCCAGCTCTGAGGCTTTGCACTCCACCCCCCAAGGACTGGTTTTCCTAAGGCCACCAGGACACGGGGCAGACATAGTATATGCAGTGAGCAAGGATGCAGACCAAGATAGAGGGTCTGAGAAACACCTAGGCAGGGAGAGCGACCCGGAGGACCTTGGGGGAGATTAAAACACCAACGAGCCCTGGAGGCCCAACAGTTCCAGCACTCCTCAGTCTCTGAAAGTCGGTCCATTTAAGTTGGCTAACGGAAAGTCTGGCGACTGAATTCCACCCAGTGGTTCTGCAGAAAGAAGATCTAGCACATTGCTTCCGCGAAGATCACAGCCAAGGAAGCCTCAGCCAAGGAAGCCTCGTGGGAAGTTCTACTCTGTTAACAAGGGAGGGCGGTGTGAGTCAAAATGCACTTGACGTCATCCAACAATAATAACAGGCCTTTTACTATCATGTGTCGTGTAACAATAATGTCGATGGCCATTGGATAAGCCTTTTGCCCTGAATTTGGGAGCAGAGAGTGGCTACATTGAACTTAGGCTTTAGAGCAGGAAGTTCCCGGAGCCCAGTCTGACTTCAGCAGACAGGTCTTGGGAGGAGACCCCATGCAGCAGTGCATGAGGCCCAGTGACGGGGCAGCTGCGTGGCTGACACTTCAGAGTAACTTTCTCGGTCCGACCATGAAGCTCTTGGGTGAATCACTCAACTCCTCTGTGTTTCCTTTGACAACTGGACAGAGATCCCACATATGCTTTTCCGTTTCCCCAAGCGCATGGGAGTTTAAAGATGATCATAGTAGAACGATCATAACTTTTCAGACAAGACAAAATATCAGTACAGCAATACTGAGTGACTCCAGGTGCACCCCAGACATGACTGACTACCTTTTTGTTCCTCTCTAATCTCTGTGTTGATCAGGACCTAGACGTTAGTCAAAGCCTGTTAATTCCTGGGAGTTCGTTTTCAACACTGGCAGTGGGAAATCGCCCTTCCTCGTAGGACATGCTTGCATTGAAGAGCAGATGAGGAAGAGCAAACATAGTGTCTAGAGAAGTCACAGCAACAATCGCTTTTATAGGACAACTTTGGGATCCTAGAAATGCCCTAGTGCCCAGGACTGGGAAGAGACGACAGAGCCGCTTCTTCAGAGCACACAATTGGAATGATCAGGTACACGGGTACATTTCTAACAAAGCATATGGAAATGATGAATTAAAGATAAAACTAGTCTATTAGGAACCAGCATTTTTCTTCTGCAGCAAACCAGAGAGTAAACATTTTGCACTCTTCAGGGTCTGTCTGCAGCAAATATATAATTCGGGTGCTGTACCTCAAGCGCACGAGGATGCAGGAACTGATGGCATACTACCTGAGCTGTTCAACAAATGGAAGCAACAGTAGAAGCATTACCTTGTCTAATTAGAGAAATTTGGTAAACAGCTGGCTACCTTCCTAACAAACGAGAAAGGGCTCATATTTCTTTCCATGCCCAAGAATGAGTGACCGACCAGAAAACATAAATTATTGAACAATATTATTAATGTCACATGCAAGTAAAATTTTGCTGAAGATAATTCACAAATAGCTGTAGCAATATATTGATAAGGAATTGCCCAAACTTCAAGTCAGATTTAGGAACGAGTAATATCATTGCTGATATCAGATGAATCTTTACTGGAGACAGAGAAGATCAGGAAGATGTTTACCTATATTTTACTGATTACGCAAGGCATTTGACTGTGCAAATCATAACGCATGATGGAAACTATTTTGAAGAATAGGAATTTCAGAGCTGTTCTCGGTGTTTATGCAAATCCTGTATATCAACCAGGAGAAAATTGTTCAAACAGAACAAAGAGATATTGCATTGCTTAAAATTAATAAGCATGTGCATCAAGATTGTATAATTTCACCATATTTATTTCAACTGCATGCTGAGCAAATAATCTGAGAGGCTAGATTAGCTGAAGAAGAATGTGCTGGCAGGACTGGAGGGAGCCCCCTTCACAATCGGGATATGCACATGAGACAACCTCCTTTGAAAAGCAAAGAGGACTTGGAGAACTCTTACTACTGATGATCCAAGAAAGAACAGTCTTTGGCACGAATTCCATCTCCCCATAAAGCAAACAAAAAGCCTCACAATTGAGGCAATAAGCATCTCTTTTCCATGGAGAGAATATTGAAATTGTCATTTCACTCATCCACAGCTAGCACCAATGGAAGCAGCAGCCAGTAAATCAACCAAAACTTTGCACTGGGAACCTCTGTTACAAATGACCAAGATCTTACTATGGGAACCCAGGTGTGTGTGACCCAAGTCTTGGTATTTTTAATCGCTACATATGCGTAGCAATGGCGCACAAAAAATAAGGAAGACTGAAGAAGAATGGATGCTTTTCAATGACAGTGTTGGGTGAAGAATGTTAACTCTACCATCGACTGCTGGAAGACTGAATCGATCCGTCTTGCAGGTTGTAGGACCACAATGCTCCCGAGGACAGGGCATGGTGAGACTTCATCATGAGTATTTTTGACTGGTTATCAGGAGGGATCAGTGTCTGGAGAAAACCATGCTTGGTAGAGTGTAGAGTAAGTGAAAGAGAAGCCCCCCAGTGAGATGGGTTGACAGAGTGACCTCAAAGCCATGTACAGTCTTCAAACCTGACACCAGCCATGACACTTTCAAAGAAATAGAGTTTTTTTCTGTTATACACATTTTGGCTATTAGTTAAAACCAACTTGATGGAAAACTACAAGTCTAATATCAGTCAAATGGAATATAAAACCACTGCGCATGGCTGGGATACAGAAGCAACCTTTTTTGCCCCAAACGGCATTGAGTAGGATTCGACCTATGGACAGTAACTCACCGGTCCTTTCTGGAGATTGTAAGCCCCTGTAGAACAAGAGCTGTATTCCCTGCATTGTTATATTCTCAATAACCAATGTGAGGCATAGCTAACATTTGTTGAATGAGAAATAGATTATTACGATTCCGTGTTTGCTTGTTCAAATGAAATGTGTTCAGATTCTGTTTTGACACACGTTTGGAGGTGTGTAGAATGAAACAGACACTGGGCTATTTTATCTGACAGCTTCAACTGTTTCCATTCTTGGCCTTGCCTTTCTTAAATTTCAACTTATTTAGGGCCCTTCCCTGACACCAGTTGCCTCTGTTTCGTTTCTTATTTTGACTGTCAGAAATTCCTTGGATGGAGTTGAACATAAAATAAGTATATGTGAGAAAGTACCATATTTTAATGCAAGTAACACACAATATGTTTTTTTAAACTCTGCAACCCTTTCACTGTTATTTTCCTATTCATGTTCTGCACGTTACATACACGTGCATGTTATTTACTTCCATGAACACATTATAGGTAAAAACGCTGACAAGAATGTGAGTTTTTATTTTTTTAATTAAATTTGCATTTTATTGCACTTCTTTTACTGAATATGTTATTGAAATGAGACAGCATTTCCAAAAATGCATTCCATGTAATACATTCTATGCAATCTATGAGAAGCATATTCTAGTCACACTAGTTTAAGATGGTCCTTACGGAAAAGTTCCTGGAATTAAAAAAGTTTGGTGACTATGTATTTTATCTTTTGAAGAGCCAATCAACAAAGAAACTTGGTTCTGCAGACTCTCTTAGCGGGTACACTGTGCCCTCTTCTCTTAGAATCCTTCAGAGATAGGAAGGAGGTGTGCTGGGGCAGGGCACAGTAGGACAGACTGAGGGACTATACTCCTGGAAAAATATCCACTATATTCTTGCTCTCCACTTGTAGGATATCAGGAATTATGAATGCAACCTTCTCCAAGGAGAGCTGGGTCAGGTTCCGACAGTTTAAGCTTGGAGGCCAGTATCTACAGATGCTGCAGGACCTGGGCACTTGAGGAATTGAACCCTCTTGGATTCCCCCTGTCAAGGGTAAAAGCAGCTTCTGCATCTCTGGAAAGTTGTGAAAGCTAGAGTCATTGTCCCTTTTAGCTCCTTTATCAACATTGCAGAAAGTTCCAGTAAATGTAGTTTCCCAAGTGAACTTGATAATGGAAAGACCCCTTTCTCCCTCTTTATATGTGCATGTTTTGTTTTATATACTACTTATTGACATCATATTGAACTAAATGTGTCTGGAGTATATTTTGAAAACACTATTAACTACTTTGGTAGAGTTATCCAAAATATGTCCTCAACATGGTCAAATCTGTCTGTATCCATATACTTGGCAGTGTGACTTTGGATCACCTGTCATGAAAACATGATTTATTTTGACCAAAATCTTTTGGATACAAGTAACTAAGTGACCATGAACCTGGTATGAGGTTATATCTCAAGATCACTGGAACTGCTCACTCACCTTCATAGACCCCCTGTGACTAAGGTTGGTCCATCTTGCCAGATACCAAGACAATGAGATATCACACTTGTTTCCTAGCCAATATCCAACCATCTACCAGCCGTAACACAGTGGACCAGCTGGTTCCCAGAAATGAGGGACATCTCAACCATGACCAACATGACCGATGAATCAACCCACTGCTGACAAGAGTGAGCCCAGCCTAGAACAGAACTACCCAACTGACGTATAGGCTTGTGAACAACGTCAAGTAGTAAGCCTTTTAAATGACCGAGTTTCAGGATTCTTTTATATTGAACACTGCTACATGGCAATGAAATTTTTGGCCATTTTATATTCTATTTCTTTATCCAAGAAACCAAGGCTTAGCACTTGTTTCACCAAAAGAGCAAAGTGGTCATTTAACCAACATTGGGCATTTAAGCAGCCTACCATACCAAATAAGCCCTGGTCTGGGCTATGTGCTAGACCTTGGATTTCAATTCACAGAGTCAGCCTCTCTGTGGGAGAAAACATTAGGCTGTTTGTCCCCATAAAAATGTGCAATAGCTGAAACCCTACATAAGGGGTGACTGAGTCAGAATCAACTCGATGTCCACGCGTTTAGATTTGGGTATCATACAAAATATACATTTACTAGCAAAGGATAATGGTATTTACACGTATATTGTTTTGACCAAACATGGGCAACTCGTACACTCATAGTTCTATAATGTAAAATTAGTGTGGGGGGAGTCCCTCTGGTATGATGCCATGATGTCCTTAGCCCAATCATATGGGACAGAGATGATAAAGAGCAAATAGAGATTTTTATTTTTGTTTCCCTCTCTTTTACCTGCATCCACCCAGTATCAGCTAAAAGTCCACATACATTGAGACAAAAAAAATCTGGACCAATCTTGTAGTAATAAGCTTTTTGGATAAACATTTTGTTTTTCTTCTGGAAATCATAATGAGCTACAGTGTTGTTGCTGATTTGGTTTGGTTTTGAGTTTGGAAGGTGAAAGATACATTTTCTCAAATAGCTATAAAGATAAATAGAAGCAGCTAAATGACACAAGAGCACCCCCACCTTCCTACAAAAGGTTCTGTCCGGGGAGAAAAATAGAAGCACAGAGGCCTCTCTGCTCTCAAAAAAGCATTCATGGGTAAACAAATTGGTGCCATCTTCCCTGTGCCCTGAGAAGCTGTGAGTGCAGCACTGGGAGAAAGGATCCATCTTCCAGGGCAACAAAGCAACTGCTCAACTGCTCAAAGAAATCAGGGGCTCACTGGACCAGTGGAATTCCCACACCACACACTTGAAGTTCTTAACTGGTGCTGCTTTCTGGGATGCAACCTGCTAATTGAATTTAAATTAATGACGTACATTTCTTTGAGTTGAAGCTGTTAAAATGTATTTCCATGTTTGATAGTCATTTGCTAAATCTTGGGAAAACATTGCATATATAACACTATTCTTGAATCCCCTGTAGCGTTAAAACAGCACAACAACCAGCAAGTTAAACGTGATGTACTCATTTGAAACAACATCGGTATTTTAAACTAACATTAATGTAATCAGAGAAGGGATTTGCCTAATGATCTGAATTCCAGTTCAGATATTATTTATGAAGACTGATATTTATTTTTCTGGAACAGAATATTGGTTCCTTTATTCAAGCTTCTATCTTTCTCAAAATGGATAGGCTCTGATTTGCCTACTTCTCCAAGAAAGGTAAGGAATATAAAGAAACAATGGATTTATTGAGAACATAATCATTCTGATTGATTTTTTTTCATTTAATCAGACACAATATCATTTCCTTCTCTTCTCCTTCCTGCACCCTAAATGGTAGAGGTAAAAATATAAATTACTCAAAGCCCACTAATTTGAAACACTAAATATGTAATCTTGTCACAGAATAAATGACTTGATTCTTTGCTCTTTGCTAATTTGGGAAAAATGCATAAGGTTGCAAAAAAATTAATGACTAGCATTTAAAGCAGATTTCTTGAAGGTTTTCCCATTATCTCTATCTATAGTGCATTTATCACAAAATAAACATAGTCAAGATGCTTACATTTACTTTGCATTTCATGTGATATAGTCTTTTCTTATGCATTATCTTCTAGTGGAAATGACACGGAGCTAAGGGTCAGAAGACACACATTCTAGTTCCTTCTCTAGCATGCAAAGAACCCTCTTGGCATAGTGGCATAGCATTGGATCGTTAATGGATAAGTTGGTGGTTAAGACTACCATTTACAAGAGTGACAAAAGAGGTAGTCTGCTTCCATTAAAAACATACAGAGCCTTGAAATGCTATGGGGTAGCTCTCCTTGACTCTGTAGGTTCACGGTGAGTAGCAATTGGCAGGATAGCACAGCATGGATTTCCAAGCACGTAGAAGCAGATACACTCACACTGCTTATTTCACATCTTTATAAATGGGTGGAATCACTCATTGCCTTGATATGCTATTATTATGAATTCAGTTTTGATCAAGTGCAGTTATTCATGTTTGGACAATAAAAAGAAGCTTCAAATATTCATGGAGATTAGAATTCAAAGATAATGGAAATTTCTTGAAGCCCTCTCTTAATGTGGTTGAGCAATATGAAATTTCAGCTAGGTGGCCATGTTTGGCCAACAAAAATGGCAATTGTATGGGTTAAGATGGCTATTTGCCTTCTGTGAGAATAGGGGGGAGGTCAAGACTGACCTCCTCTGATTTCATAGGGGGCAGGGACATCAAATTCTAGCCCAAGTCCTATTCTTTTGAGGCAGAGGCAGGCATGCCTCCAGTCTTTTACCTTCTCAATCAACTCTAACACCCGCCGTCTGACCCAGGGCACTTTCTGATTTTCTCCTGGGTTTGATAATTTACTACAGTGGTCACACACAATTCACATACAATACTCATGATTACTGCAGGTTGTAGGGAAGCTGACTGGTTACAATTGAGGATCAGAAGTGCTCAGGATATAGTTCTCCCAATCAGGTGAGTGTCTCCTCAACTGTGCCCAGAGTCAAGATTCTCTCTAGTCCTTGATAGTTCAGTTACCCCTAGGCCTCTGCCTGCTCAGTCAAGTGATACAAAGCTCATTTTGTTGTGGTGGTTGTCAGGAACCAGTGAGTCTACTCCAACTCCTTGTGATTCCATGAATAATAGAACAAAGCACCACGCTCCATCTTCACGATCATTCGTATGTTTGAGCCCATTGCTGCAGCCACAATGTCAATCCATCTTGTCAAGGACCTTCCTCTTTTACCCACAAACTCCTTTGCACAAAGCGCATTTAGCGCTGTCAATAAATGTTCAAAGGGCGCACTCCTCTGCCATAAACCACTGGCTGAAGGGGCTCTGCTCTATCTCCTTGTGTCAGCAAACCTAGATCGCCAATTAAGTGCCTGGAGTCACCCACTCTGCATGCAAGCCTCCGTCTTGGAGGCAATGGACTTTGTGGTTCTGCTCTCAGTGCTGCCAACTCTTCTGCCACTACTTCTCCACTCCATCTCTGTTTCATAGCCCTCTGTTTTGGGGGGTTTAGGAGGTTGACTACACAGAAACTTCATGGTCCAAAAGTCCACCTCATGGTCATGGGCATCCTCACCATTGATGAGTGGTGAAATTCTTCCCCCGGTACTTCTGTGAAGGTTTCATTTTATACCCAGCTGGATGGCAGACACGACCAATCCCCACCTTTAAAGTTCCAAGTTTTGATCATCACAGTGATCTCTGTCAGCAATCACTCACAACTTTACCTGATTTGGTGTCACACTGACACACAGAAGTCTCAACCTAACCTCTAGCAATCCTTTGGACTGAGTTCCTGTGTAAGTAGTCAGCTGAAACCCAGAGACTGGACCTGAACGAAGAGGCGGCACAGGGAACTGCATTCAAAACATGTGATGGTCGTGGAAAGCAAGGGCAAGAGCAAGAGCTGTTTTCTCTCCTTATGAATTTTCAGTTCCTGGGTCTGAGCTCTCATAGGAACCAACTTCAATGCAGGCTGCTCTTCACCGTTGTGTAGCCTTGTAATATTTGCTCAACTGATTGCTGTTTTTTTTTTTTTTGTTACCATCAAATACAAAAGACTCATCTTGGAGGGGTGATATTAGAACTTTTCATTTTGGACCAATATAAGTAGCTGCTTCCCCGTCCCCCCCCAGACTTTGACAGACTTATATTCAAGTAAATTTTGACTGTTACCAAAAATTAAATTGACTCCATCTTTTTAAAGGGAAAAATGCATCATTGAATCAATTTATAAGAAAAGACTACAGATCAAAACATCCATTTTCAAGAAATATTTCCAAGAATCTTTTAAGAAAATGTACCTTCATTAGAACATGGAGGTAGCTTTCATGCAGCCTGTTTTTGAGGTAGTAACTCACAATAGATCCAGTAAAGAGAGCCATGCTTTTGAGTTATACTTTATAGAGTATGTTTTAAGATTATCAACATGAAGCATGGTGGTAGATAATATAATTGAAAATGGTATTCATTTTATTTTTTGACATTGTGAATTCCAACTCATTATTTTAACAATCATCAGAATGATTGCAACTACCAGTAGTACCTTAAAATAAATAAAAGTAAATAAAAAGGGGGAAATTAAATAATTTCTCCCAACCCAGCTACTTCTCATTAGTGTAAGTAGTGGATGTTCTGACATATGGAAGGAGCCCATGACCGATGCATTGGGTGAAATCAAGGCAATGTGCCTGTCCTTTTATATTTTGCCAAGAAGAGAAGTCATTATGTTGAAATCTCATGAAAGAACATAAGTTGACTTTGTGCTCGTGGAGAGCTCTCTTATTGAAACCTTACATTACAAGGAGATTACTTAAAGGGTAGCAGTCAAGTTATGTATCCCATAAAGGTACAGATGATTTACAAATATTTGACAAGGAAAAACAAAACTAATTATGCTGTTCCTGTAATAAAAAGGCCAGTCTCAGAAATTGTATAATCAATATGAGAATGTTAGCTGTAATACCGTCTGTAAGCTCTTTAATAAACAAAAGCAACTCAAAAATCAGGAAGTCTGTAAACAAAGTTGAGCCCTGCCCGCCAACCCCTAGTAATTGATGAACTCACATCATATCTAGCTGTATAATCATTTTTCACATAAGGGAGTAGAATGTTTGTTATTTCTAAGGCATTTTTGGAAGGAAGATTTAGCCTGAGTTTAAATGCAATCCAACAAGACTACGTAGAGTCACAATGGGTAGCTGTGCACACAATACACCAATTTTTATTCCTAAGGACCCTAGTTGGTGTTTCTTAGGATAGCTGTCTATTTTCATAAGGGATCAGGAAATTGCTTCTTTTTGGTGTGCATGCATTTGAAGATGAGCATCAGAGTCATATTTTCCACAGTCATTAAGCAAGAGGGTTCCAAAAGTTCATGGAAAAATGAAATTTTCAACAAAGTTTGGAAGCCTTGATATCCATCCATATAAATTAAATGACACTGCTGTGATGATGGGTATCTTAGGGATCATGGAAACTGCCTGGCAGGAAAACGTCATTGCTGTCAGGTGGACTCTAGCTCCGAGCGTCCAGACAGCATGGGATGGAACTGCTTCCTAGGGCTGTTAAGATGGTCAACCTTGACAGAAGCACAATGCTACACCTTTCTCCTGTGGAGCAGAAGGTAGCTTTGAACTGCTGGCCTTTCAGTTAGCATCCAAGTGCTTAACCACTGGGTCACCAGGCATATTGACTGGAATATACCTCTCTGAAATTCCATACACCAAATAGCTTTCATCAGAGCGTGACAGTAGAAATCACATAATGGTCACGTGCTCAGCTCTAGGATCAAACCCTTTGAGCTAAATTCCTAGAATGTGGACATTACTTGATCTTGGATGAGACCAATGTGCCACACTTTTTAAATCTGCAAAGCAGAGGCAACAGTGATTTACTTGCTAGGATTTTGGAGAAGATTAAATGAGTAACGCATATGAGATGGTTAAGCCAATCTCTGGCACATAGCAAATGTCCAGCATTAGCATTGAATTTCAAAATGAAGCCTTTTCCATTTGTAAGCCATATGTCTTGGCCTTGCTAGTTTTGAAATATGAGTGAAGGCTATGTTGAAAAGGAATGGTTCAAATTTCACTGCTCACTCTTGACAGCATCTGCCTAGCCACTCCTAAATTAATATTTCTGGGGTGTTCCAAATGAGCTTATGGATACACTCATAATAGCTTCCTTATAGTGGCTGAGCTTAAAGTTCCTGGTGGTGATACTTCACTGCTGTGGGAATGAACAGGTCCTGTGAAGAAACGGGGGTCAAGGCCAAGGGCATCGCTCTCATTTCTGCTTCCAAAGCTACCAACTTCCAGAAGTCAAAATGGTGACTTACTCCCTACCATCTTCACCGGTCAGAAGCCCCCTAGTGAAAACGTCTCTTCCCCCTCTTATCAGGTCACTCAAAGAGTTTTGAGATAGTTCCTTCGTTTATGATTTCTGATTAAAGTGGATCGACCACTTCCTACTGCTGCCTCACAAGGTTCCGGTCTGCCTCCACCTGCACATAGAGACCAGTATCTGAGACAAATTTCATTTTTCTTCCTGTCACAGTGCAGGCTTTCTTTCAGGCACCTGGATAGAGACCACTTCCTCAATGAAAGAACTCAAGAGATTGCTTCCTTGAAATTATGACCATGAGTTCCTTACACAGACCGGGCCCACATCCAAACATCAGTTTCGGCTTACCCACATCTTTCCTCTTTGTGACCTAATGGCATGGGGCTTTTCTATATTCCAACACGGGGTCGCCCTCCATGTCTGTTTGCTGAACATGATTTGACCCATGGCAAAGGTCTGAATCCTTAGAACACTGAAGACTATGACTGGGTTACTCCAGGCTACACATTTAGAGATGAGAACCTATCGTTGCTCCTGCATGTAAAGTTCCCAGAGTTGGGCCGACTCTGATTTGTGGCTTTGTTTCACTCGTTTGTGTTGGTTACCGCATTTTACGTTGTAGTAACTTTACTTTATTGCTACTGTCACAACAAAGCAAAGCAGCTATTATCTTATAACAAACTCAAGCTACATTTCTAAACCATCGCATCTAACCAAACGACAGTGCTAGAACACCTAATTTACAGTTTATTCCAATTGCGTGGACATGAGAGCCATAAAATAAAAATAAAAAATATATAGATCAGATTTCATTGGCTCATGCGAGCCAACTGCTTTAAAGTTTGGGAAGATGGTTATAAAACACCTGATGTTCCATGTTGCTCACAAGATGCTTAAGACTTCTATTTAGAGCCTGGCAACTAAATACACATTAATCCAAACCAAACTCATTGATCCAGCTGATTCCGACACCTTGTGACACGCTAGGACTAAGGAGCGCTTCCATTCCTGTTTCCAAAGTGGAATTTAACTGGAACTAGGGTGTCACCGATCCTCCTATGGGGTACGCAAGGAGTCCCAACTGTCAATATTTCTGTTAGCAGCTGTATACTTGACTACTGTGCAAATGAGCCTCCTCCAGAATCTACTTCAGGGTCAAATGTAAGCTGCCCACAGCACACTTGCATGGCAAACTCAGTTCAGCTGACATCACACCTAGGTTCTCATGCTTTTTTGTCTAGCCAGGTAGGCTGTAGGTCTGCTCTCAACCCGAGGGTGATCCCGTGATTTTCAGAGACTCGTGTCCAAGTAAGGATGTAAAGCACTCACTGATGAAGATCATCAACAGCATTCTTCACCATGAATTACACTCAATGTACAGGAACCCAAATCCTCATAGCTGGACCAATAGATAACACGATACATGGAGGACAGATTGAAGGGGTCAAGGTTTTCTTTTTGCTTGGATCCACAATCAATGCTCATGGAAACAGCATTCAAGAGATCAAACATCACATTGCATTGGGTAAATATACTACACAAGACCTCTTTAAAATATTGACAAGAAAGGATATTGTTTTGAGGGCTGACTCAACCCATGGTATTTTCAATTGGTCTATATGAAAGTTGTATGTTGAATAAAGACAACTGAAGACATACTGATGCATTTGAATGGTGGTATCAGAGAATATTGAAATTATCCTGGAAAGTCCAAAGGATGAAGCTGACTAAGAAGTACAACCAAAATGCTCTAAGGGAAGTAAGACTTTGTCTCACATATTTTGCTCATGTTATCAGGAGACACAAGTCCCTGGGAAAGGACAGCATACTCGGTAAGGCAGAGGGGCAGTGTGGTAGTTACATAATCTCTTGTAAATTTGAGACTAAAGAGTGAAGGGATGGAGTTTAACCTGTCAATCAAGTCGCAAGTTGATGACCTCATTTGGAGGCACTAAGGAGATAAATCGCTCACTGAAGGCAGGACACTGGCTCACTCTCTGTGAGATATTCCCATTGATAAGACACATGGAGCTACACTAGAAGCTGGAGCTGAAGGAGTCACGTGAAGTCCTCTGCTAGCGCTGAGATTCTTCCCCTGCCATTGAATCCATAAGACTTCCCATCCACTCACCTGTGATCTTCCTGAATTCTGTGTCATTACATGTATTTCGTGAGTCTGAAGAGGACTTCATATATTGGTATCGGACATATGGGTTGATATTGGACTTAAGGACTTTATCTGGACTGGTAGGGGATGTTTTCTCAATATTCAATTGCTCTTGTATATAAACCCCTTTCTTATCCACATATCAGTGTTCATGAATTTCTTTCTCTCACCTACCAGGACTAACACATGAAGTCAAAAAGGGGAAGACCCTTGACAAGACAGATTGACACAGTCTCCATCAATAGGTTCAAACATAAGAACAATTGTGAAGATGGAGCAGGAGTTGCCCGTGTTTTAAATTTTGTTTTCTGTTGTACATGTTAGTTATAAGTAGGAACCCAATGGCATCTAACAAGAAAAAGAATACATGGGGCATTTTTAAATGTCCCTGGAAAATAGGAGAATCCAACAACTGAACCAATTAATAAGTTGGAGGAAAGCAGAGAGAGGACACAGTGTGCAAATGCATGAATGCAAAATATTTTCTTTGCATGCTGGTTTCTTCCCTTAGAATAGTGTACTCATCTGTAAAGCCTGTTAATAGAGATATGTACCTAGTAGGTATATGATTGTCACATGATATGATTTAGATAGGACCTGATAGATTTTGTTCTTGGATGCCATTGATTCAATACTACCTTTTAAAGAAGAGAGGACAGCATAGAACTGTCCCAGGCTGTAATCCTCATAGGAGCGCATCGCCAAGAATTTTTTCCAAGCAGCTGTAGGGCTTCCATTAATAGTCAAGTATTCAGCCATTGTGCAATCAGGACTCTTCAGTTCTCAATCAGTCCTCGAGAACAGACCATGCTTCTATTGTTCTTCTGCTATATCCACATTCTCCTATCCTGAGCACACGCTAATCAATTGCCATTGAGTTGATTCTGACTCACGGTGACCCCATGTGTCTCACAGTGGATCTGTGCTCCATGGGGAGCTGTGATTTTTTAGAAGTAGGTTCCAAAGTTTTCTTTTGAGACGCCCCTGGGAATATTTGAACCTCAAATTGTTTGATGAGTAGCTGAGCACCACTTAGGGACTCCATTGGTCGCACCGTGCAGAATACTGGTTAGGGGGGAGAAGTCCATGCTGTCAGAGCCCACGAGTCCGTCGCATGCCCTGTGCCATGGACAAAACTTAAGAAGCTCACTTGCTCTCTTCAAAGGGAATTTAGAAGGCAATTAAATTCAGATACAATAAGAGTTTGAAAGTATTCTCTATATCAGTGAACAAAGTAGACTTCAATGTAATCTAGAGTGGGCTATGCAGAAATGGAGTACAGAGAAGATGTGTCAGATTGAAGGTCAAGACAGGTCTATAGAGAGAGGTACATGTTCGTCTATAGGTGACGAGCTCCATCCACCAGCCACGCAAGTCACCCATTATCAGCCAATGTAAGAACCATTTCTCCACTGTTTCACCTATGGCCACAGAGTGATTTTTTTATGACAGAAAAAGCAAAGTATACCATTGGCCTATACGTAGAATGGGACAAGAGTGTCCAGTTAAAATAGCAGTGGGTTGCATAGCGAGGATGGAAGGACACAGAAGATGAGTTCTATCCTTCAATTTATCATGGCCACAGACGGCTCAATCTTGCATAAATGCTGGACGTTCAAGTGAGCCATCTAAAAGGGCTGGTCAAACTGGAAGCAATGGTGAACTGGGCAAACTCGCAGCCTGGGATTGAATAAAGCCAGCAACGTTGGCATTGAGAATTTAGCCAGGAGGCAGGAGCTGTGAAGGCAGCTAAATCCAACTTTAATAAATATGCAGATATTATCTCAAATGTAATGGGCATAAATATGGATCTGTTTCAGTTGGTTGGTCAGGTAGCTGCCTTACAAAAATTTTTCATAGAAAAGTGAGTGCTCCCAGTGTTTAATCACCTTGTCGATCACATGCTGCCACTTGGAATGGTTACATGTTCACTAGCTCTTTCTGGTACTGTGACTGTGTATTTCGTCCATCTTCTTTTACATCTTCCAACATCAGTATTTTCCCATATAATCCTTCAGCTTTATAATTAGAAGCTTGATTTTTCTTCAGTGTGTCCATCTTGGTGCATGCTAAATACGCCCTTTCTGTTTGGCTTTCTAACTCCTGGTCTTTGAACATTTAATTTCAATACTTTATCTTCTCAAATTTACCTTGGGTGTTCCCTGTTCAGTTCTTTTGCCTCAGCACATCATCCATGTGTATTGAAGAGCACAGGTGGCAGTTTGAGGTCTAAAGTGCACCTTCCACATCATGGCATTTTCAATCACTTCGTGTGCATCAGGAACCTGGATGATGCATGAAGAAGACTGCAGATCTGATGCATCAGAATGATAGTCCTGAAGAATATCAAAAGTACCCTGGATGGCCAGAAGAGCCAATGAATCTGTCTTGGAAGAAGTACAGCCAGAATGCTTCTTCGAAGTGAGAATGGTGAGGCTTCCTCTGTCGTTTGGACATGGTATTAGGAGAGACCGGTCCTTGGAAATGAATGTCCTGCTGGGTGGAACAGAAGGGAGGCAACAAAGGGTGCATTTCTGCAGGAGATGGGTTGACACGGTGGCTGCAGCAATGGACTCCAATGCTCCAATGACGGTGAGGCTGGGCCAGGACCTGGGAGCATTCTGTTCCTTTGTACAAAGGGTCACTAGGGCTTGGGACATAGTCGGAAAAGAGAGAGTCCCTTCAAATGTTCTCTTTGTCCAATCCATACCTTGTAGGTGAATTTTATCTTTGTGCCCAAACTGACCTATTAATTTCTCTTCAGTTGTGTCCAAAAAGGGAAATGTTCATTTCTCTTCAGTTGTGTCTGATATCTACATTTCAAAAATAATGACATAAATTAAAATAAAATGGATTAATATCCACAATTATGTAGGCACCCTAAAAATTAAAAGTTGAAAGCATGAGGCTGACAGAATGTACACTGTCCAGATGGAAGATGGAAGAAGAGATAGAAGTGGTGTGGTGGAGTTATTGGACAAGAGAACTGGGAGCTTGCCCTCAGGCTGCGATGGCTGGACAGGGAGGCAGAACCAGACCGAGTAGAGCACAGGGAAGTTGGGTCATCATGAGACACATCCCCAGTCCCAATTATGGAGACAATGAATGCTGTCCACAACTCTTTATATCATTTGCGTTCTACAAATTAGTCCATCTGCTACTATAAAATATGTTTGTCATGATATGGGAAGTAACAAGCCACCTCATGACACTACTATTTCGCAAGATATTTTTTAGAGGAATTTCACAAGTTGGAAAGTGCAGTGCAGACTTGCTTCTAATCCCAAGAGCAGTTTATTCATGCGACCTGGCTTCATAGCCCTCCGTGGCTGGAAGTCTATAGAGCAATAAATGTTTTAGTATAATTTATTTAGATCAAAACTTTGCTAAGTATAAGTAATCAGTGCCAGCCAATCACAAATACTGTGAAGATAACAACAACTGTAGCATGAAAATCAATTCCAATTAAATGGAAACATATGTCCTCTTCAAGTAATTTATGAATGTGCAGAAAAGATGCACATTTTGAAAGATCCTCTAATTGCTACCTGCCCCTGATACCCATTGTGCGATCTTGCCTCACCTCCGATGAGTCCTAAGAGATGGTTGTGTAATTGAAGGGAAGAAATTCAGATACAGACAAAAGTTTTGGGGTGCTCACTGCCACCATGGCTTCAGGAACCAGGGCTGAGCAGATAGTGATTATATTGTCACACCACCTTATATACCTCTAATTACAGGTAACCACATACTTAACAAAGTGGGTGGTTCCTAACCTGAACTGTCCCTGAGTTCATTGGAGGAGTGGCCTGACACCAGTGCTGGGGACAGGTAAGGGGGAGTGACTGTCCCTTGAGCAGTGAGAGCAATAGTGACATGTCTGCTCCTATAGATGCAGCTGCTGGCCAGATGACAACCAGCCATGTGCGTATGAGAGGTCACATTAAGGTAGTAATACTATGGGAGGATATTGTGGGGATTGATCTTGGTGATGACAATGTGATTGGGACTCAGCTCTAACCCACAGTATGAAAAGCCTCCCTCCACCCAAAATTCTGGCCTCCCGGAATATGAGAATAAAGAGTGTTTCCGCATCAACTCTCTTCCTGTTCCACACTTACCCACAATCCCTCAGTCGGGTCCTGGGTAGAGAAGCCCTGATAGTGCAGTGGTTACCAGTTTAGTTCCAATTTTACACTTCAAAGTTTAGCAGCTTTACACCACCAGCTGGTGTGGGAAAAAGAAGAAGCTTTCTAGCTCTATAAAGTGTTGCAATCTCAGAAACTCACAGCAGCAGCTTTACCAGGTCCTATAGGTTTTCCATGAGCCAGCATCAACATGTTGGCTGTGAGTTTGATTATTGGAGCCCTGCACAGGGATGGAACTTGAGCCAAGTGTTAAACAAAGGGCAGGTGGAGAAAGTGCAAAGGGTGGAGCCAATTATAAGCAGAGAGATGAACTTCTGGAAGGAGTACTCAGCTCTGTTTGGACCTCCTCTCCTTAGTTGACAGGTGTGGGAAGTTCCCACAGCAATGCTCTTATTCATAATGACAATGGGGCATGACCATTAAGACAGTTTAGATGGTGATACAGGACCAGGCAGAATTGTGTTTCTGTTTTATGTAGGGCTGGCATGAGTTGGAATGGGCTAAACAACACTCCAACAACAACAATATCCAGTGTTCCTCAGTGAACATGCAACTATATGGAAGTGTCCAGCAGCTTAGCTTTCTTGTACATCCCAGCCAGACTGCTGGATGGCACTGTGGGGATGGAGACTGTGATCTATGGCTTGGGAAAGATGGAGCTTGACTTTAGGCTCCATTAATTGCTGGTTGTACGACCTTACCAACATGTTCCAATTATTTCCAGACTTTCGCCGTCTCATGTTGAGAATGGGAATGGTGACCATGACCAGGTAGAGATGTTGTTTCACTTGAAATAACATATGTGAAGACACACCTGCCACCTGGGGATAACTCAGTGAAGCCTTTGACTATTGGTTTTTACCAGGCTGTCTAGAGCATCACCATTATCGCTTTGTCTTTGTGCACAGCATTGCATTGTCCACTCTGTAGCAATTAGACTTTCCTGGCTTCTGCGTTTGTGCCTTCTGTATCATTGACTGGCCAGTTCTCAGTGCATGCTATGTTTGCATGGTTGATCAGATAATTGGTTGGCTACTTTTTCCCAGAAGATTCATCAAAACCTGGCTGAAGATGGGCTTCCATACACCAAGAATTGCTTGCAGTAGAAAATCGCACACAGCTGTCATATCCTGCAGTAGGCGCTGGTGGCTCTGTTAGGCTGAGTTCTAGAGAAGCAAAACCAGTAGCACTGGCATATATCTAGAAAGAGATTTGTATCAAGAAATGGCTTTCACCGTGTGGAAGTGGGTACGACCAGGCTGGTTAAAGTACAGGTGTTGGATGTCATCTGAAAGCTTCTCCCTCTTTCTGTACCTGAAGGAGCTGATCAACAGGAAGCAGAAAGGTGGAAGTTGGAATATCACAGTTTAATAGATGGTAAGTTGAATGAGTACGAAATTGGCTAAATGAATCCATGGTTGGAAGTCGGCTGATGGATCCTGGGATGGGCAGGCAATTCAACAGGGTGGCAGATGTAGGAGAGAACCAGATGCAAGCTACAAATGCAGCAATAGGAGTATGCTAGTTTCCATGTACCCTCAATTTACACTAGGATTGGTGTGTTGGTCTGGGTTGACTAGAGAAACAAATTCCGAGACACTCATATGTGTATAAGAAAGAGCTTTATATAAGAGAGTAATTGAATATTGAGAAAACATCCAGCCCAGTCTAGATTAAATCCATAAAATCCAATATTAGCCCATATGTCCAATACCAATCTATAAATTCCTCTTCAGACTCATGCAACACATGCAATGATGCTGAATACAGGATGATCACAGGCCAGTGGGTGGAAGTCTTGTGGATCTAGTGGCAGTATAAGCATCTCAGCGCTGGCAGGGGTCTCTATATGGCTTCTGCAGCTCAGGGAAATAGGTAGCTCCAGGTATCTTGTCAGCTAAAATGTTTGCCTGGGAGTAAGTCTGTGTCCCTCCTCCAGTGAGTTATTTATCTTTTTAGCACCTCCAAATCAGGTGCGACCTGATTGACAGACTAAACTCCACCCCTTCACTGCTTAGTCTCGAATTGGCAAGAGACTATGTAACTACCACAATTGACCACATGTTGCATGAGATGTCCCGGAAACGTTATCAAAGCTGTAATCAGATATTGGAGGTCTATTCTCCCTATAACTACTTGTCTGCTTAGCACAAGATCTCATCATGGAATTAGCCACATTATATTTGATCATGTCCCAGGAGAATCCTGGCCCACCAAAGGCGACATCAAACCTAGCTAGTACAGTGGTTATCGATTATGTGTGCCCTACAGGCATTCCTCAGCCATAGGAGTGAATAGGGCAGGATCCTGGTTAGTCACAGAACCCAAGCCCTTGGCACCTCTGTTTGGTTCATGATGTGGACTTGTGACTCAAGCTAGGTCAGGTGATGCACTGGGAGAAAGGGACTGCTGGTGCCTTTGATGCTGTTGTGCTGGTACTCACACAAGCCGATTCGTAGCCACGGCGTTTCCCTGAGTGAAGAGTCAAACGGGTTCACAGGGATTCCCAGGCCATGACTTGTCAGAGCAAATTACCCGCCCTGTATTCCTACGTGATTCGAACCCCAGGCCTTCCAACTCGTGTTGGAACACTTCCCTGGTTGCCTCCTCCATGGAGCCCATTATTAGTCTAGCCCTGTTCCCTAGAATACTGCCAGAAGCATTATTGTTATTATTAGTTTAATATATAAAGGAAGCTTTTCTTCTGGTGTTGTACTGAAAGGCACCATTTCCTATTAAGAACTCGGTTTGTGTTATCCCAATTAACCTTCATAATGCCCTTCGTACCTATGTAGTGCAAGCATTTTCACTGTTCCACCGCTGAGGAAAGGCAGGCACACAGTGAGGTTCTCTCTTTAGTCTCACACAGCTAGATGGTGGTAGAGAGAGACCCTGAACCAAGGCGGTGTGTTCGAGTACTCGCTAGGCCAGCAGTTCTCACACGCGGTCAGCTTAGCCCTCGCCAGGGGACACTTGGCAACAGCTGCAAGCAGTTTTGGTTGTCACAGCCGGGAGGGGGTTTGCAGCCTACAAATCTCAGCGCAGTCCCATAACGAAGAGTTTCCTGGCCCCAAATAACTTCAATAATGATGTTGTTAAACCTTATTTCAAGCTACTCAAGTTCACAAGAATCAGCAGGCCGAGAGAGGTAGAGGAAGCAGGTGTTAGCTCTGGTCCTGCGGGTGTGCACAGAAGATCTTTTTCCATCCAGTTACTGTCGTTATCCTGAACATTTTCACAGCTGCATGAGCCAAGGATGCATGAGCCCTCACACATGAGCGAGGTTTTCTTTCTGGTGTCATCAGGAAAATCTTACTTAGACATATACAAAGTCTATTTTTATTGTAGTCTAGTCATGGGCATTTGCAAAGATGCGCCTGATTCTATGTGTGTGCTGGTGAGGGCGAACTTCGTACCATTAAGACTGGAGTGAATGGTTTCTCCATATCAAGGTGCTTAATTAGCACTTTTAGGAAAAAGTGCTAGTGATAAGCTTATCACACAGGTCAGGGTGGAAATGATCCTCCACAGTACTTTTTTTTCCTCTCAACCTTTTATTTATAATTTTTGATTCAGTGAGAAACACTTTCACAAATGTTTAATCTCGGAGTAAAAGGAATGCCTATCACATATAGTCAACCAATCTTATAGAGGTTTTACATTTCTTCTCTTAACGTCCACATTGAACTTCTTCCTCGTCCTATGTGAGTAATAATAGGATTATGTATTCTTAGGAAACATCAGTGATTCTTGTGTCTGTGTGTCTGAAGGTCAACAAACTGTCTTTTTTTTTTTGAACTTACAATCAAATGAATGCCAACACCTACAGAAAACTAGAGCACCGAGGGTGGTGGTGGTGGTGTAAGCTTACATGTAACACCCAGAAAACTCGCAAATTCAGAAAATACAGAACTGGAACATAGCCAAGAAGCTTCTATTTCTGTGTATGACACCGCCACCATCAATTTATGGGATGCTAATATTTATTTAAAAGCCTCACATTGGTGACATTCTGCTGTATGTTGGGCATGTCACTTGCTTGCGGCAACATAGTATCAATTTTGACATTTGACAATAATAGATTTCAGAGGAAAACAATTATTTTTTATTTTTTTGTGGTTCTGAGTCTTTCATATGTACACACCTTAAATTATGAATATACATTTAAATACTTGGAATTTTAATGATTCATCACAGTATTTTGAAATCTTTGGGTGTTCTCTACTGTTTCTATAGGATCTATGGTGTTAAAACCTGTTATTTATCCACTGGAACTAAAATACACCAGTTTTCTTACTCTTAAGGCATTTAATTGAATTAGCATAAATGAAATTTTAGGTTTTTTTCTTATAATGGAGATATTAGCTAATTCTCAAATAGACTTCTTCAAGGGTCACTGAGAATGTAGGATGGCAAAAATAGGTTTAATTAGCCCCAATGAAACCACTAAGATGGACATCAAAATGTATGAAAATGAGAAACTTAAAATGAAATGTTTCATCAATGTTAATCACTAAATTGAGATATATGTGTTAGGTTCTCATACATTTGTTTAAATCTCTGTTTTACTTGGGCTTCCACTACCTTCAGCTATTTTTCCTGTGCTGGAACAATTTTCAAATATTTTCCCATCTTTCTTATATTTCACAAGCACAGGCTGTAGGATGCATACTGCTGTACGGGAGTGTACCGGTTTGTCACCGCTGCATGAGGGGCTGACTATGAGTGAAAGTTCTCTTAAATCCAGCAAAATTGCGTTAAGCAGTCAGTCATTATCTGCTCAATAAGTTGAGTGGCAGCCTGCTAGAGGGGACAGAGCACAGCTGGAAATCTAATCTCTTCTACCAGGTGTGCTCACTCGAAACTTTTAATCTCAATCTCAGTTTCCTCTGTCTGTAAAACTACACTGCTCTTTCTCATCATGACTCAGGAATTGGTGTTGGATTTTCCCTAATTACAAACAACTGGGAAACTTAACAAACTATGTGAAATGGTGTCTTTTGGATGTTGGACACCAGGCAGTCAAGAATTGTGATTCCCAAGGAAAAAGAACCACGGGAAGTCAGCTCTACCAACAAGGTGTCCACACTTAGGAAAGGGGACTCAAAACAGACAATAATCCTTGCAGGATTGTTCAAGGGCCGATAGGGGGTCATTCGGAGGAGGATTTGGCTAGAATTTTGCATGAAGAAGATTGTAGCAGTGGAAACAGCAGAGAAAAAGCTCCGGGAATTAATAAAACTGTGCCAACCTCTCCTAGATCTGTGTCAATACTGCACAGGTTTTCCACAAGTTGAGCTGAGGAGCAAACACTGGGGTACTATACGCCAAAGAATTGGGAGAATTCAGGTTGAGCTGAAAGACATTCAAGTGGAGAGACCTGTTGAAATTGGTAGTGATCTCAGAAGGGTCACCCTTTAGAAACAATGCCAACCTCCCCTAGATAAACAATTACTCTATGTTCATTCAGAAAAAGTTAAAAATAAATGTGGACCAGTGAGTAACTCAGGAACCGTCAAATACAAAATTCAACACGAAGGAAATAAAATGCACCCCATTGACAATATAATACCGATAACGGTCAGAATTCAAACAAACAACAAAAACCAACAAGAGAAAAAATTAGCAAGAACAAAATGTTGACCCCAGAGAAGATAAAAATTAGTTAATACAAATAGATTGCAATGTGGTGATAATAGTGGAATTAATGGAGAAGTGCTCTTAAAAACAAAACAAAACATTAAATAGACTTTGAAAAGAAGTAGTTTAACTGTACTCCCATATTAAAGGAAATGAAAATATAAGCAAAACGAAAACCAAAATCCAAATTCACTTTCATTTAATCATTTCTGACATAAATTGAAGTAAACAAATAGAAAATAAAAGAACAAACTAAATCTTCTAGTGCTGAAATAGACAATATCTAAAATGAAAAAATAATTATCTGGATGGATTTAATGGGAGATTTGATATTGAAAAAGATAAAGTATGTGAAATTGATGTCAAAGTAATACCAGGCTCCCAAGTGCAATACAGAGAGAGAAGAGGACTAGGGAAAAGGATCTTTGGGGAAGCAGTCCCGAGTCTAGCATATGTGTTATTGGAGCCAATAAAAACGATGAAAGGAGAGAAGCAGACAAATAATTGAAGGACTATTTAATGTAATACGTTGGGAAAACCTTATAAAAGTTGTCATTTATAATTACTACTCCATAAATTGGGAATAGAAAAGTTCTATAATTATTTAAATAATAGGTATTTAATGAAATAATATCCACTATAGATGAAAATGTCCATAGTATGATGAGGGCAACGTAGCCATATCATTCTTCTGAATAATAAAGATCCTCTCTAAGATTGGAACTAAGCAGTGATGGCCACTCTCCTGACACATTCAGTATTGTGCAGGGCTCTAATCTGTTCAATAAGGGAGGCCCAAAATAAGACATGAACTAACTAAACACACACACACACACACATGCACACACGTACACGTGCTCACATACACCAGGAAATATAAAGGGCGTGCAGAGATGAAGCTTGTTATACACATATGACTTCATTCTGTACAAAACAAATCCTAACCCAAAGCTCCAACTCACTGGCATCAAGTCTGTCCTGACTCACGGGACCCCTAGGACGGGGGAGAAATGCCGCTGTGGATTTCCAAGACTAACTCTTTATGGGAGTAGAAGGTCTTGTCTTTCTTTTGTTGTGTGGCTAGTGACTTTGAACTGCTGACCTTATGATTAGCAAATCCTAGGAATCTATAAAAATAAGTTACTAAATTAGTAATTATTAAAATTTTAGTATATTAGGTCAACATACAAAAAATATCCATTGTGTTTCTCTAAATAGGCAATTAAATTTCCCAACTCAGAAAACATGAAATAACTAAGAATCTCATTTTCAGATGTGTAAAATGTACACTGGAAAGTTCATAACACTTCAGAGATGAATGAAACACTTCTTATAAACAAAGCCAAAAAACTGAGTTATATCATATACATGCATCTGAAGAGTCAGTAATGTTTTTATGTGAGAAAAATCTTCACACTGATATATACATTAAGCACAGTCACAACCAAAATCACAATAGAACCCTTTTGGTAGTAATCAATAAATTTATTTTTAAATTTATATAGAAATGCAGCAGAAATAAATAGCCAAAACAATTTTGAAAAATAATAGAATTAGAAATTATTTGGCTTCACAAATCCATCTTCGCAATAAAGTTACTGTAATTAAGAAACCTGATGTTGTTTTAAGGATGCAGATGTACTTCAATAAAGGATTGATCATTATTTTGTAAGGATGCTGAATGAATGTAATGGGGAAAGATAATCTTTTAAGAAATGGTATTGAAGCCACTAGATAAGCCATACCAGGGGGAAGAAGAAAGAAATGATTAACTCTTTACTTATACCTTATACCAATATTAATTTAGTCTTCCTCCTAAAAATTACAGCCAAAAAATTTCTAGGAAACAACATAGACGTCCTTATAACCTTGAACTATGCAAAGTCTCATTAGGCTCAATATATATATGATTTGATTATATATAATATATACTATGCTGATATGTATATACGTATATACATATATACGTATATACATATCAGCATAGTATATATTATATATAATCAAATCATATATATAATAAAATTATATTTTTACTAAACAAACAAACCTCTATGAAAAACAATATTATGCAAACGATGTTCAGAGAATGCAAATGACTTTTCAGAATATATAAAGAAATCTTAGAAATCAATTATAAAAGTACTAAGAAACTAATTAATTTTTAATAGCAAACAACTGAGAGCTGACAAAAGACTTGAACTGGCATTTTATAAGAGAAGGGGTGCTCGATATTATGAACCATCAATTAAATGAAATTGAAGCCACAATGAGAAACTGTTACAGGCCCACTAGAAAAAAATAAAAATGAAAAGACTGGCAACACCGAATATAACCTAAGACGTGAAACAAGTGCCTAAGATCATTAGCACAACTTTGGAAAACAATTGGATCGTTTCCTGGAAAGTTAAGTAAACATGCATTGACCTTGTTACTATTATTGTGTGCCATTAAGTTCTGGCTCACCGCCCCCAATATGATGAGTCGAGCTGCAGAGTAGCATTACCTATGTTGTAATCCTTCTGGACACTGAGCTTCATGGGCCTTCTGTCCATTGTCCTTTTGCTCTGCTGTTACATGCTTAAGTGCTGCCAGGGCTCTATAGCATGGACATTAGCATGGATAACGAGGTCTTCGATACCCTATATGTACAGCAGAATGAAACATCTCTGGTTCCTATATCGTCCTCAGACTTTGCTGTTTGAGTCCGTTGTTACAGCCACTGTGTCACTGCTTCGTCCTATTTTCCACAGACCCTCTCCCAAGTCTAGGAAGCTTTGGTGTCATGGTTACTGCTCGGGCAGCTAACTCAAGGTCTACAGTTCAAAACCACTAGATGCCCCATGGGAGAAAGGGGAGGCTTCCTACTCCCATAAAATGTTGTAGTGCATAAATTCACAGGGGGCAGGCCTACCTAGACTTATAGGGGTACAGGAAGTAGCTCCGCCCTGTCTTACAGGGTCAATGTGAGTCTGAATAGACTCGAGGGCAGTGAATTTGATTTGGCTTTCAATCAAGTATGGTACCCTTCTCCAAGGAACAGCCTCTTCTGATAGCATGCTCCAGGTGCAAGTGAGGAAGTCTCACCACCCCCACTTCTCAGGAGCACTCTGACTGTACTTTTTGCCTGTCAGATTTGTCCATTCCTCCAGAAGTCCATGTTATATTTAATATTCTCCAAGATCATAATTCAAAAATGTCAGTTCTTGTCTGGTTTTTCTTATTCACTGTCCAGCTTTCACATGCACACAAGACCATGGAAAAATCTTTGGTTTAAATCAGACACACCTTAGTATTCCAGGTGGCCTCTTTGCCTTTTCTTTTTCTTTTTAACATATGACCCAGGAATTCCGCATTTAGGATTTACCATGAGAAATAAAAGGAGCCTATGCAAAGACTTGTACATAAGTATTCACTGCAGCAGCTCTATTTATCAAAGTAAATACCCGAGACCAATACAAATGTCCCAAATTAGGTGAATAATGGATAAGTTATCGCATATCCACCCATTGGACAGTCTTTGGCAATTAAAAAAATAAATTAAATTTGCAACCGGAGCTATGAGATCCTGAGAACAAGTCTCACTAAGAAAACATGATGCCGATGAGTCAAAGAAGCTTGACATCCAAAAACCACACGTCACGTGAGCCGGTTGGAAATTCTAGCACAGGCAACAATGGTCCACGTGGCAGGAAGGGGATCACTGCTTGCTTGGGGTTGAGGGAAATTGAAGCAGTGTGCAAGAGAACTTCTCTGGACCAAAGAACAGTTCTGTGTTTTTAATCATGGACTTGGTCATATGGTATGCACATTTATCAAATTTCATCCCACTATACACTTAAAATAGGTGCATGATATTGTAGGTCACGGGGATCTCTGTAAAGATGATTGAAGCTATTGATGCAAATATAGCACTAAAATTATGTCGGTGGAGTCAATGATAAAAGGCATGTAGCTGTCAGCTGTAGGCTTGGTACAGAGCAGACCCCCCCCCCCAATGGTAAGTCGCTCTTGAGTTTTTTCACCTTTCCTTGTAACAAATTTATAACATTCTAAACACCATGGAAACTAATTATTAGTACAGTTCCTATTTCTATGTGTTGTAATAATAAATGCTTCAGGATCAATCACTGTTGATGATTGATTATCACTTGAAAGTAATATTTTCATGGGAGTCCTGGTGACCCAGCGGGGTAAATTGTGGCCTGATAATCACAAGGTCAGTGGCTTAAATCTACCCATAGCTCTGCAGGAAAAGGTTGAGGCTGTTTGCCTCAAAGATGAACAACCCCCAAACGTTACAGAGCCAGTTCTCCATCCTATAAGCTCCTTAAGGGTCAGAATTAACTTCATAGCCATGTTTTTTAATGAATTATTATTTTTTTACATTTTCATTAACATTTTTACTCACCATTTATAATTCAGAATCAAACCCAGTGCCATTAAGTAGATTCTGAACCATCGTGGCATTATAAATGGTTTCGAAGACTGTAAATCTTTCTGAAAACCTACAGCCTCATCATTCTCCTATGTAGTGCCTGGTGGGTTTGAGCCACCAACCTTGTGGTTCACAGCCCAATGCCTAAACCCCAGAGAGTGCCATCAGGGCTTCTTATTTATGAGACAGGTTCATTTTACTTCTATTTCTATCCAAGCTGATAGAAATGAGACGAGTTGTGGGTACCATATAGCCACAAGAAGAGACCAGTGTCTGGCAAAGGAAAGGATGCTTTGGAGAGGATAAGCAAAGGCAGTAGGAAGATAGTCACTGAGAGGCTACCCCAGTGGCTACATCATTGAGCAAAACAAATCCACATTGTGAGGGTGATACAGGGCCAGGCAGTGTTTTGTCACTAGAAGTCTGAATCAATTCCATGACTCCACCACCGTCACCATTACTGCATGAGAGCTTTTCCACTTGAAAATAAGAGATCAGGGTCTGAGGACTCTGCACAGAGCACTGGCAGGAGGAAGGACATGATCTGGATTTTCGTTCAGACCTGCCATTAACCCTGAAAGCTAATTTCATCTTTCAGAGGGAAATGGAGTTAGATTAGATTATGAAGCCATACCTAAACTAACATTTAATAAATCTTGGCTTTAAGTAAGTGGTGGGATTTTATATTACTGTGAATAGGTCCAAAATATGCTGCATATGACACCTCAGGCATAAATCAGATTTTATTATGACTATGGGGCATTCCACTTGAGGATTAAAAATGTAGTCATCCACTCCATACTTTATCAGAGACTAATTGATGTTTGGCTTTCTCTTCCCATAACTTTCAGAAAATGTTATCAATGCAGCTTTTTCTCTTTGACACCAGGGAATAAAATAAATGATTGTTCTAGAATTGGAAGTCAAAGGAGAATGATGCAGTCTGATGTCTGATGTTACATGGACCATTCTTATATAAAAGTCCCCATGGCCAATGCTAGTCCGCCACGTATATTCCCCATCCTCTGTTGTACCAGTTTGCTTTAGTGTCTATATTCCTTTCAGACATTCTTTGAATCCTCCAGTTTTCAAGAATCAAATTTTTGGGAATATGTTTAAACGATCTTTTATCATTTTGCTTATAAGTTCTTGCATTTCCTGTGACGTCATGTTCGCCTAGCCCCACGCTCTGCTTGATTGGCTCCAAGTGATAGCTGCCTTTACACCCATCACACCTGGGCCTCCGTTGTGGGTCTGCTGCTGTGGGGTCACTTACACTCACATTTAGACTAGTTCTGGTCTGAGATCTGTTCTGGTCTCATCTCCAACATAAGGAAACAGAAGCCTCTGCCTGGGGGCTATTCGTTATATGACCACTCGTTCCCAAAGCTCTTCTAGGGGAAAAAACAAAAGCCCTAGCAAAGGACCTGCATTCTGGCAACTCAGATGTCCAAGAAGTCAATGACCGAACTTTCTAGCTCATGTCCTCTTGGCAACAAACTGGTCTAATTGGAAGTGGTGGGTAAGGATACGCAAAGCCTGCGGCCATATAATTACATCAACTCTGTCCTGTTTTCAGAGGATATATATTCTGATTTAAACATGTGGATAAAAGATGGGAGGTGAAACACTTGGTCAGCAGAGCCCTCAGTAACAGAAGTATCCACCATGTGGTATACAGTGGCTAATATTCCATACCCATAGAAACTTTCATGAAGAAAGCATCGGTGTTGTAGAATATGTAAATTATTGATAATGTGAGCTGGGTTCACATTAGTCTTTTATTACTTTTTGTCATCACAAAAGTTTGTTCTTTTTCAGCAGTGTCCAAAAATAAAATTTTAAAAACATGACTTAACTATATCCTTCTGAGTTGCCTATTTGGGGAATGGGTTTCTATTTTATTTTTCATATTTCCTTGGTGTATGGATGAAAATTTACATTCACATCCACCAGGAAAATGTATCTGGAATGGTTGCAGTTATATATAACACATCAACACCTGCTTGTTTCTTCTCATTAAAAAATGTGATAGATACTGAGCTCAGGTTACATTTGAAAGGGTGGGAATGCATATCAAAAGCAAATCAAAGATTTTCTAAAAGAGCAGTGGTGTAAACCTCAGGAAGCATCACTTCTGGAAACTGATGTATTGAAATGTGTCCTTTCTGTGAATTCTCACGCTCAGCCTCTTTAGCTGGTGAAGGCTCCCTCTACTAACCCGATGGGTTTTGACTACGTGTGTGATGGGATAAGGTGTAGGTAGGGCTTTCATTCATGTGACCTAGCAACTGGAAGGTGAATAATGAGAGACTTCAACAAACATCTTTTTGACTGCCACGTCTGATTCTGCACCAAGGGAAGATTCACTTAAAAGAGTCTTGGGCTATGCTGGCAGATCAAGTTTGTAAAACACCCACACCGAACGTTTTCAAGATGGCGCAGCTGGAAAGAATGAACCTGCTTCCCGTAGAATGAACTCATTTCCACGAGGACAGAATTTGCAAAGGGAGCTGTAAAGAAGTGGCGGGCATCTCACGCGATCCCAGGAGACACGCATCAGTGATCCCTGACACGGCACAAAGGGCACATCTTCAAGCCTGGATTTCGGATCAAATCAGAAGCTGTTTTTGTTGCTGTTTTTTTTTTTTTATTCTTTTCATCTGTGGACATTACTGATGTGCTGGTTTCCTCAACTAGCCTTCCAAGCGTGAGAGAATCTCTAATTTGGTTATATTTAATATTGTCCTTAGAAGAGTATTTTTTGCAATCTAGCTGCTTAGTCCTTTTTGCTCCTCAGAAGAAAAACATTTCTTTCCCCCTGCATGGCTCCTCGTTGTTTGTTAGGTGCAAGAGTGTAAGCTGCCTATCACTTCTATGAAAAAAAATTAAAACTGCAAAAGGGAAACAGGAAGGATTTTGGATTTGGACAAAATGGAGAGGGTAGGCTGACCACTGAAGCAAACAACTTCAAGGCCCAGTAGTGTTACCCATTAAAGATGGCACCTCATTGTATTAAAGAAAATCTCTTGGAGTCATTAAAAAACCAAGTCCCTGCCACATTATGTGTCTATCACCTTCTAGTTCCTCAGAGACCTCTCCAATCAACTACGACTGAAGCCTATCGGCAATAGCAGCTCCACCTGAGTCCAAGGGGGACTGAGGACCATGGTCCCAGTGACCAGGAGCAAGGAGAAAATGATGTGGTAGAAAGCTGGCTGTCAGAGCCCCATGAATCCACATGTCAGTTTCAGGATGGCAGACAAACTCTGGAACCCAGGGAAGAAGCCAGCACAGCCGCAGCAGCTACCTATGCAAGAGCCTGTACCACGCTCATTCAGTGAACCACTTGCTCAGAGGGATCCAATCATATTTTCTCCCTCAAAGTGCCAAAGGTAGTCATTAAAAAAGCAGAAGGCACATGGACATGACGTCCTCACATCATGCATTTTTAAAGCTCTTAATTGGCAATCTAGGGCTCCTAGATTTAAGGTAATATTAGATGTGAGTATAACAGTATCAATCCCCTCAAGCCAAGATTCCCAGAGACTTGTTATATAATTAAAACATTTCCAAAATAGCCGTCATGTTATATCCATAGTCATGTATAAGATGGCACTATAGGCCATGGAGCTGTGGGGGGAAATAGGGGTCATTCTCCTTTAAATAAGATGTGGCATATTTTCTACTAAAAATGAATTTTTTGAAATAATAGGTAAGCTGTCCTTGTTATTCATAAACATCTTATTTATGCATCTTCACTGTTGTGATAAATTAGCTGGGTTTGTTTTATATTTCCTTACAGTTTACTTTAAATAATCCTTCACAGTCGTTCACCACAAGACCACATAAGGTTCTTTTTTTAATATCCAGAATGCTGAAATAGCATTTTGAGCACAGACTGTAATGCATAACAACTGCATTATTTCTTCTTGGGAAGGCCATGTAAAAATGTCTTTCTCTCACATTGTCTCTTTTCAGCTTGTTTCTTTTTATCCTCCGTTTGTTTGAGGATAATATTCTTTCACCTTGCAAACATATACGCCCTGTCTTCTCTCCCTCCTACATGCCCCTTCAGTCATGCTTTGGCATAATGATATCCTGGATTTCACCAGCACCAAATATTGCCCATTTAAATAAGATTATTAACAAACACCTATCTACCTTCTTTTCAGCTCTCGACTGCTTCTAAGCTTCCCCTTTCCAGGGGCATCCATTCATCCCACCCCTCCCGAGCACTAGTGTGTCTGATAGAGCTGCCAGTCTATGGCCATACCACCCTGAACGCGCCTGGTCTCGTCTGATAGGGCTGCCGAAAGAAAGCAATGTCACCCCTGGAAATACTTCCTCACGTTATTGACCAGATACATACTTAGATCCATAAAAATATAAATGTATTTATTTGTATCATTGACTCATATGTGATCACTATATATGGAATCATGTTCTAAGCAAACATATACAGAAATTTATGAAATCATACATTCAAAAACACTCACTGAGGGTCAACATGGCATAGACACAATGTAACATGATCCACTGGCTGATTTCAGCCAAACCAATGTAAGCGGGGGAAATGGCTGCTTTACAGCTAGAAAGGCAATGTGATAAGGCCAGGAATGAAAACATAGAACGATCGCTCAAGACACCATACTATTTCATATCTCTCAGCTTGTCTTCTATTTGATTGACACATGTGCTTTGCCTTTGTAATTTACGACTCAAATCCTGTATGACATCCTCTTCTTAATCTACTTATTTATGCTCCCAACCTTTGGGTGGTGTAAATTGAGTTTAATTGGTGATTAACTGAAATGTTCTTTTTGGGGGAGCCTACAGAGACACCCCATGGCAGAAAGGCCTGGTCATCTATGTCCATAGGTTGTTGTGTGCCACTAAGTTGATTCCGACTCACAGCAACATTGTATGATTTAGTAGAACTGGCCCCTTGGGGCTTACTAAGCTGAGATCTTTATGGTCATAAGTAATCAGCTCTTTGTTTCCACAGAGGGGCTGGCAATTGTGAACACAAAATCTTCCATTATCCTTCCAGCGCTTTACCATTATGCCACGAGGGCTCCCTGTGCACAGTCACTGTTTACCCTGAAGAACACAGCTCTACTGTGGCAAACATTGGATTTCCATGAGGTAGAATCTACTAGATAGGAAAATGTCTGGTGCTTTTATTTATACCCCACCCTCTCAGGAAGACACATGCTTGCCTCTTTGGTAATAGAAATCTTTCTACGTGTCCAACATTATCAATATTATTACATTGGATTGTAAGCATTTGTTCATATCTTTGTTTCCTTTTGTGAGTCTTTCGGATTAGAATTTTTTCTCATTGCATATCACCAATGCCTCGTACAACATCTAGAAAGTGACATTCTAATAAATATGTTTCAATGGAACAACACATTTTGTCAGGTGTTGTTAGGAAATCTTTTTAGGAGGGATCGTTTTTGAGAAGGGAAGGTGATGGGATATGCTCCAGGAATAACAGTGGGGTCTGTGGAGCCACAGGGAAATGGGAAATAGAGTGTTAGGGCAGAGGTGAAACAGAGATTAATCAGTGTTTCCCAAGCATATGACATCTAGTGGACAGGAATGATGGGACAGCATACAATGAGATGCTGAGGAAGGCTGGGGTGAATGGTAAATGTTTTCCTGAAAAACACTTCTGAGAAAATAATGACTAAAAATATTGTTCCCTAAATATTTTAAGAATCACCTATTTGGTAATTGAGAACCACAGACTGAAGCTGAGCTGCTCTCAGGGCAAATCTAGTCATGTGGGTAAAGCTCAGGACAGGAACCAGGGGTATATATCAAGACAGCAGTTGGGTTTGACCATCATTCAGAATGGAATCACTGTTCTGTGCATTCTCTTTATACTCTCTTGTCTTCTGATGTACATAAGGATCTTATATTTAGTAAGGCTCCACTCATCTCTTTTGTCTTCCACTCTGTGCTTCCTTCATTATGTTTGATAATCTGCCTATGCCATACACTAGGACCCTTTAGGTTGTCCCTATTTTCTCACTGATGAGCTTTCTAGCTCTGGGATTTATATCTAGCCCTTTGTTGAAGATCAGTTTTCTAAAGATAGATATCTATTTTGCTGGGCTTTCTGTTCTGTTCTATTGGTCTATGGGCCTATCATTTTTACCAGTACTAGAATATTTTTACCTACTCTGCAGAGGTAATAGTTTTGAGTTCGGATCCTGAGATGCCTCTTATTTTGTTCTTAAGAACTTCTTTGCTAAGCCTGAGTTAATTCCCATTCCATATAAAATTAGTAATTTTTCCCACTTCTTTAAAGAATAGCATTGGCACTTTTATTATATTTTCATTGTGTTTACACATTGCATTGGGTAATGTTGACATTTTCACACCGTTAAAATTTCCTATCCATGAACATGGATTAGTTTTCCATTAAAAAAATCATTTTATTGGGGGCTCATACAATTCTTATCACAAGCCATACATACATACATTGTGTCAAGCACATATGGACATTTGTTGCCATCATCATTCTCAAAACATTTGTCTTCTACTGAGCCCTTAATATCGGCTGCTCATTTTTCCCCTCCCTCCCCCTTTCCTTCCCTCATGAACCCTTCATCATTCATAAATTATTATTATTTTGTCATGTTACACTGTCTGATGTCTCCCTCCACCCTCTGCTGTCCATCCCCCAGGGAGGCGATTTATATGTAGATTCTTGTAATCGGTTCCCCCTTTACACACCACATTCTCTCCAACCTCCAGGCATCACCACTCTCACCACTAGTCCTGAAGGAGTCATTTGTCCTGGATTCCCTGTGTTTCCAGTTACTATCTGTACCAATGTGCATCCTCTGGTCTAGCCAGATTTGTAAGGTAAAATTGTGATCATGATTGTCCCATCCTGCGGGAACTTCAACGCGGACCCTGGAGGAGGGAGTGGGAATTGGGGGAACAAGAGACAAGAGAAATGGAGACAAGACAGCAGTCTGATCAAGTCTCATTTATTGAATAAAAGGCTACAGGTTATATAGGCCAGGGAAAGGAAAACAAGCCGCAGGTGTTTTTCTGAGAACAAATGGGGGAAGCAAGCTGCAGGTGTTTCCCTGAGAACAATGACCGCAGAACAAACAGTTCCTGTGGAAAGTTACAGAGCTCAGGCAATAAAGATCAAGACAATGGCCGGGCCTCATGGCTCTGGACAGGCAAGATTATGGTCGGGCCTCATGGCTCCCTACACATGATAGTTGGGGGAGGAAGCATTTAAGAACTTGAGGAAAGTTATATTTAATCGTTGATACCCTGCACCCTGACTGGCTCATCTCCCCACAACCCTTCATTAAGGAGGTGTCCAGTTGCCTATCAATGGACTTTGAGTCTCCCCTCTGCACTCACCTACATTTACAATGATATGATTTTCTGTTCTTTGATGCTTGATACCTGATCCCTTCAACAGCTCGTGGTCGCACAGGCTGGTGTGCTTCTTCCATGTGGGCTTTGTTGCTTCTGAGATAGATGGCCAATTGTTTATCTTCAAGCCTTTAAGACCCCAGGCACTATATCTTTTGATAGCCAGACACCATCAGCTTTCTTCACCACATTTGCTTATGCACCCATTTGTCTTCAGTGATCATATCAGGGAGGTGGGCACCAACTGATATGATTTTTAGTGCTTTGATGTCTGATAACCGGTCTCTTCTACACCTCATGGTAAGACAGGCTGGTGGCTTCTTCCATGTGGGCCTTGATGCTTCTCAGCTAGATGGCCACTTGTTTATCTTTGAGCCTTTAATACACCAGATGTTCTTTCTTTTTATAGCTGAGCACCATCAGCTTTCTTTACCACATTTGCTTATGGACACATTTTTCTTCAGCAATCATGTTGGGAAGATGTGCATCCTGGAATGCCAATTTAATAGAACAATGCGTTCTTGCATTGAGGAGGCCCAATGTCTATCTGCTGCCTTAATACTAAACCTATAAATATATGCACGTAGATCTATTTACCCACACTCTTATATAAATATATTTACATATGGACATTCCAGTCTTTAGACCTTTATAACTACCCTTTGCCACCTAGTTCTTTCCTCTATTTCCTTTTACTTTCCTCTTGTCGCACTATCATGCTCAGCCTTCATTTGGGTTTCAGTAATTTCTCTCGGTTACATTGCCCTTGCTGAATCCCTACCAGGCTTCTCACACCCTCCTTGCCACTGATTTTGGATCACTTATTGCTTTACTGTCCCTGAGTTGGTCAGCACCACCTCCTTACCCCCACCTCCCCCTCTCCCGTGTCCCCCAGAACCATTGTCCTGTTGTTTTCTCCTCTAGACTATTCATCCAGTCTAGCTTATCTAGATAGATCTGTAGAGATAATAATATGCACCAAAAATCAAGCCATAGCAAGATAGGCGATGAGTGAGAACACAGCTATGACAACAAAAAAGGAAACCAATTACCCATAGAAGAATAAATTAATTAAAAGAAAAAATTTAAAAGAAAGAAAAACCTGTAAATAGATCAAGGTCTGGTTTTTTATCTCTAGGCATGTCCTTCAGTCAGGTCCAATGGGTACCATGCTTGGCCCCAGAGTCTGTCCTTTGTACTCCCTCAGGGGCTCCCTGTTCTGCTCCTAAGGTTGCTCTGCCACACATTTTAGTGGTTTGCCTCGGTGTCACAGTCAGTCTGGGTCAGTCCCAACACTGAGTCTCCAGTGTCGTCCTCCTTAGGGCCCTGGGCCATCAAGGAACGGCGTGGCTTGCAGTGGGATCAGCCATATTATCCACTGTGTCCGCTGGCTGTTCAGAGCGGGGTTATCGTCCTCGAGGCCTGGTGGGTCAGGATGTGCTCCACTCTCTCTTCCTCCCCCTTCATTTGCTCCCATCAGCCATGTCTAGTCTTCCGTTTATGTAGATTTCCTCTGGTTTCTTATAATATTGTTCTGTAGTTTTCTTTGTACTAGTCTTTGTTTCTTGGGTTAGGTTTATTCCTAAGTATTTCATCTTTCGTTTGGATATTATAAGTGACATTTTCCCCATGATTTCTTTTTCAGAACTCTCATTACTGGTATACAGGAATCCGATGGATTTTTGCGTGTGAATCTTCTATTCTGCCATGTTGTCTATTCTTTGGATTACCTCCAACAATTTTTGGGTTGAGTAATTGGGATTTTCCACATATAAAATCACATAGTTAGAGTTTCACTTCTTCATTGCCCATTTGGATTTTCTGGATTTTTCTTGGTGGTCGAATGGTTTCGGCGCTTGGCCAAATGGGGGCTCAGGGGAAAACAGGAAGGTCCTCAATGAGATGAATCGATACAGTGACTGCAACAATGGACTCCGACATATAAACCATTTTGAGGATGGCAAAGGACAGTGGAGCGCTTTCTTCTCTTGTGCACAGGGTCCCTGTGTCGTCATCGATGCCATGGGAACTAACAACAGCAGTAACAATGGTTCTGGCAGGAGCCTCGGTGGAGTAGTCCTTACACGTTGGATGTGATCTGAAAGGTCCCCAGTCTGAAACCACCAGCTGCTCCTTAGGGAAAAGAAAAGGCTTTCTATTCCCCTCCACAAGTTACAGTTTCATAACCACACACAGCAGCTCTTTTCGATCCTATGGCGTTGCTGAGTCAGCATCAACTCAATGGCTGTAAGTTCATTAGAGTTATACTGGTTCTGCTTAAGACTTCCAAACCAATGTAGAATGACAGGGGTGACAGGAGGTCTTCTTGCCTACTTCCCATTCTCTGGAGAGATACTTTCAGGTTTTCCCCATCGAGATGGATGTTACAGTCTGGGTTTTGAATAGGCCTTTGATCTGTTGAAGAGTTTCTCTCCTAGCCCTATTTTGAGGGTTTTTATCAGAAATGGGTGTTTAAAAATTTCCTTTTTACTCTGATTTTGTTGTTTTATCAGGAATAGGTTGAGTTTTATCAAATGCCTGTTATGCAGCCATTGATATGATATGTAGTTCTTATTTTTGTTTAGTTTATGTGGTAGAGTACATTGATTGTTTTTCTAGGTTTAAAGCATATTTACACACCTATAAATCTCCCCTTTATGGTGTTTTACTTTTTTGATACATTGTTGGATTTTATTGGTCAGAATTTTGTCGTGAATTTTTGCATCTATGCTCATATAGGATATTTATTTTTCAGTAGTTTTCAATCTCTGTGGTGTCTCTGCCTGGTTTGGATATAAGAGCCATGCTTGGTACATACAATTTAATGAGTTTGTGGTTCTTTTTGGTATTCTGCAATAATCTGGTTAGTATTGGTGTTAGTTACTCTCTGATTACTTTATAGAATTTCCCAGTGGAGTCATCTGGTCCTGGACTTTGTTTGTTTGGACCTTTTATAAATTAGTTATTTTTTTCATCCGGTGTGAGTCTGTTGAGGCTGTCTAAGTCAGCCTGCATTAATTTGTGTAGATGATGTGTTTTTAGAAATATATCCACTTCATTTAGTTTTTCAAATTTGTTGAAATAGTCTTTCTTCATAATGCCCTATTATTATTTTTTTAAACATTTTATTAGGGGCTCATACAACTCTTATCACAATCCATACATATACATACATCAATTGTATAAAGCACATCCGCACATTCCCTGCCCCAAACATTCTCAAAGCATTTGCTCTCCACTTAAGCCCTTTGCATCAGGTCCTCTTTTTTTCCGCTCCCCCTTCCCTCATGTGCCCTTGGTAATTTATACATTGTTATTTTGTCATATCTTGTCCTATCCAGAGTCTCCCTTCCCCTCCCCACTTTGCTGCCGTCCCTCTCCCAGGGAGGAGGTCACATGTGGATCCTTGGAATCAGTTCCCCCTTTCCAACCCACTCACCCTCCACTCTCCCAGCATCGCCCCTCACACCCTTGGTCCTGAAGGTATCATCCACCCTGGATTCCCTGTGCCTCCAGCCCCCATATGCACCAGTGTACAACCTCTGCCCTATCCAGTTCTGCAAGGTAGAATTCGGATCATGGTAGTTGGGGGGAGGAAGCATCCAGGATCTGGGGGAAAGCTGTGTTCTTCATCGGTACTACATCGCACCCTGACTGAGCCATCTCCTCTCCTAAACCCCTCTATGAGGGGATCTCCAGTGGCCGACACTTGGGCCTTGGGTCTCCACGCTGCACTTCCCCCTTCATTCAATACGGTATACACACACACACACACACACACACACACATATATACACACATACATATATCTTTTTTTTTTTTTTTTGCATGATGCCTTATACCTGGTCCCTTTGGCACCTCGTGATCGCACTGGCTGGTGTGCTTCTTCCATGTGGGTTTTTTTGCTTCTGAGCTAGATGGCCGCTTGTTTATCTTCAAGCCTTTAAGACCCCCAGACACTATCTCTTTTGATAGCCGGGCACCATCAGCTTTCTTTGCCACATTTGCTTATGCACCCATTTGTCTTCAGCGATCCTATCATGGAGGTGTGCAGCCAATGATATGATTTTTTGTTCTTTGATGGATGTGAGGGCGATCTGGCTGCGACATCTGTCACCCCATTGATCGCCAGGGTTGATTCGGCTGATCTGGCTCGCTAGGTGGGTGTCCCCTTCCTCCCTCGCCGCTCCATGTGCATCCCTCCCGAAGCTGCGCGCTCGGTTGAAGAGGACAACCTTCCCCGATAAGAAGGAAGACCGTCCTCTGGTCAGGGGTACACGAGTAGCTGCGCTCCCCTGCTAGAACCTCCAAACAAGTCTCAAGGCCCTATTATTATTTTCATGTAGTTGGTTTCATTGTTATGTTGGCATAATTTTCATCTCTAATTTTTGATATTTGCATTATCTATTACTTTTCCTTTGTTATGTTTGTTCCTGGTTTGTCAATTTTGTTAGTCTTTCAAAATACCAATTTCTTATCATGTTGATTTCCCCCATTTTCTAATTAATTTATTTCTACTACAGTCTTCATGATTTCTTTCTCTAGTTGTTGAAGGTGCACTTCGCTTTGTTAGTCTTGCTCTCATTATCAAAGATAGTGGTTTTATCCTCTTTTTTCATAAATGTGTGTATTGATTGCTATAACTTGCTCTTTGATAACTGTTTTCACTGTGTTCCAAAACTTTTGACGTGTCGTATTTCAGCAAAGACATAGCAGCCAAGGGGATAATCTCCAAAATCTATATAAAATGCAGTGAGTATATAAAAATGTGTTCACATCCATTATCAATCTGAGAGGCAAATCAAAACAATTATGAAATATCACCTTAAACAAACAATGACAGCCTGTTTAAAGAAACACACACACACAGGAAAAACACATACTGGACAGGGTATGAAGAAATGCTAGCTTCAAGTATGTACAATCATTGTGAAAAAATATATGGAGTCACCTCAAAGAATTGTCGATAGAAATTTCACACTATTAAATAATACCTTTGCTGGATATGTAACCAGCAATATAGCATGAACAGATAAATGTACTCCCATGGTCATCCCAGCACTGTTCACCAATTCCCACCAGTAGGAGAATGGGTAAGAAACTGGCACACACAAGTACTGGAACATTCTGCAGCACTGAGAAACAATGATGGAATCATGAAGCACCACCTTGTATGGATATATCTGGAGAATACTATGCTGATTGAAGTTAATCAATCACAAAATATTGTATAAGACCACTATTTTAAGGATACAAACCAAGAGAAATACTTGCATACCAAAGGAAATAGACTGTGGAAGGAGGGAGGGTGAGGGAGGAAAATGAAGTAACGGACAAGAAGGTTGACATGAGGTCACTTGAGTGAAGCGAAGGATAGAATTCCATGAAAAGGGGAAGATGAGTGCTGAGAGGGGCGATACCAGGAGGAAAGAGCGAAGGAGGGGTAGCAAGGGGAAACCGATGATAAGGATCTACATATAACTTCCTCCCTGGGGATTGGCAACAAAAACGTGGGTGAAGGGAGACGCTGGGCAGTGTAAGATATGATAAAATAATAATTTATAAATTATCAAGGGTTCATGAGGGAGGAGGAAGTGGGGAGCTAGAGGGAGAAAAAGAAGGAAAACAAGGAGCTGATTCCAGGAGCTCAAGCAGAAAGCGAGAGTTTTGAGAACGATGAGGGAAACGAATGTGTAAGTGTACTTTACACAACTGATGTATGTATGGATTGTGATAAGAGTTGTATGAGCCCCAATAAAATGATTAAAAGGGGTGGGGAGAAAATGAATCGGGAGAAGGGTGGGATGGAATACTGGATTATGGTTTGATGAGTGATTTGAACTATTGAATACAAAGTTGATGGTCTGAAATAAAGTCCTTCATCCAAAACACAATAAAATTCCATTTTAAAAAGAAACGAATTACTAGAATCTTAATGATCTTTGACCATAGGTGTGGTCTAGTGATTCATTTCTATATTATAAACTATGATTCTAGTTCGAGTGAGTTTCTTAAAAAAACTGGAGAACATCTTTTCAAATCTTTACACAATGTCTAATCTAGTTCTTGGTAGTAGTAGTTATTAGTCAATAAATATTTATAAAGACATAAGTAAAGTTCATCTGAATTTATAGAAAGCAACCAGATCATACATATTTATCATTTTTTAGGAAAATTCTTCTCCAACTTACTCCCTGGTGGATGAACAGCAGAAAAGTGGGTGAAGGGAGCCATTGGACAGTATAAGATATGACAAAATAAAAATTTATAAATTATCAAGAGTCCATGAGGGAGGCAGGAGGAGGGAGGGAGGGAGAAAAATGAGGAGCTGGTGCCAGGGGCTTCAGTGGAGAGCAAATGTTTTGAGAATGATGATGGCAATGAA
Organism: Tenrec ecaudatus; assembly: GCF_050624435.1. NCBI lineage: Eukaryota > Metazoa > Chordata > Mammalia > Afrosoricida > Tenrecidae > Tenrec > Tenrec ecaudatus. The sequence continues at coordinate 5,313,911 of NC_134546.1, forward strand.
AGTACAAAAATACTTTACACAATTGATGTTTGTATGGATAGTGATAAGAGTTGTATGAGCCCCTAATAAAATGAATAAAAAATGAAATTTATAAAAGTTTCATCTTGTATATGAAGTTATGGAAACGTTGCATAAGGTTGCCGTGCTAATCTACATGGCAGAGTCAGCAACCATGTTGTTGTTGTGAGGTGCTGTTGAATTTGTTCCAACTCACAGTGACCTTGTGCATAACCAAACAAACCCTCCCCGCTCTGTGCCTTCCTCAAAATCCTTCATGTGTTTGAGCCCACGGTTGTAGCCAGGGTGTCAATTCACTTTGTCAAGAACCTTCTTCTTTTTCATTGCCATCCACCTTTCCAAGCAGTGTGCCCTTCTCCAGGGGCTGCTCTCTCCTGCAGCCTGTTCACACTATGTGAGGTGAAGTCTTTTCACCTTGCCTCTAAGGAGCATTCTGGCTGTGCTTCTTCAAAGACAGATTGCTTTAGTTCGTTTGGCAACCCATGATGCTTTCAATATTCTTCACCAGCACCACAATTCAAATGTATCTGTTCCTCTTATTCAATGGCCGACTTCCAAATGCATATGAGACTGAATATTCTGTGGCTTGGGTTGGGCACGCTTTTGTCCGCAAAGCAAGTCTGTGATTTTTAACACTTTAAAGAGGTCTTGTGCAGCACAGTTCCCCAATGCAATACGTCTTTAGATCTCTTCACTGTTGCTTCCATTATCCGTGACTGTGGAACTAAGCAAGAAGAAATTTTTGACAATTTCTATCTTTCTCTGTTTATGATGATGCTTTCCGTTGGTTGTATGGAAGAACCTGAAAGCATATGCAATTTCTAATCACGTCCTCATGCATTTCAGGCATAGATAGTTGAGCACTGCAGTGGTTAGACCTGTAGATGGATCCCAAACCTTCTTAATTCCTAACAGTTATCTCATTTTTCACACGTCAAGGCTCAGATCAGTGACTAATAGAATATGGCAACAATCATTACATACCACTATGAGATAGGTTATACAAGGTGTAAAGCACTTTCTAGTTCTTGGATCCCACGCTCAGTGAAAGTCAGCTTGCATGTAGTGAGGAGGTCAGACATAGTAAGGTACCCAGTCTTCAGTCTTATAATTAGCCACTTACAAGGGAATGAAGTACCCTGAAGATAGGTCTCCTAATAACAACCACAAGAATGCGTCAACATGTCAGAAGATTCTCCAAGCGTCATTAAGCTTTCACATAACTACAGACCTGGCCTTTAAGACCTCATAAGACACCCTAGGACAAACCATCCAACCCTATCCCAAATTTCTTGTCTTCATAAAGTGTAAGATACTAAATGTTTGTTGTTTTAAGTTATTAGGTTGGGGGTTAATGTGTTCTCCCAATTACCGAATATAACCACAAGAGGCTTTTGTCAGTCCTTTATGGTTGCCTAAAATCCCATTTCAACATCGTACCACCTACTCTACCAATGACCCTTCATAATCCATGCAGGTCTGGCAATGCACTGATATTGCCAGGGGATTAAACTCATTTGCTATGCTGCATTGGGTGGCTGTTTCCCCTTGTTTCATAATATGGCTTGCCAATATCCAGCTGTTTTACCACTGGGATCCCTCTGCCCACATCTCCTCTACTAATCCTCATCCTCATTTTAGAATGGTTACAGTCTGTTATCTATAAAGCCAGCAGAAAAGGATGGGAGACGTCACTCAGTCTGGAACAGCATAAAACTAAACTAAACTAAGTTCACTGCCATAGAGTCAATTCTGACTCCTGGTGACCCTATAGGACAGGGTAGAACTGCTCCCGTGAGTCTCTGAGACTGTAACTATGTACAGGAGTAGAAAGTCCACTCTTTCTCCTGAGGACCTGGCTGGTGGTTTCAAACTACTGGCCTTGAGGTAGCAGCTCAAATCCTAAGTACTACAACAACAGGAGTCTTTTGGAGTAACATAGGCCTAAACAAAAGGTCACTGTGAGTTAGAGTCTAGTTGAAGACAACTTAAAGCTACAAAGCGCAAAGAGACCCTTATAGCTCACCCATCACAATAAGAGACGAAATTGAAGACTGGAGGCCCAATCTTAGGATGATGAGTGTTGTACAACTTTCTGGATTGCTTCAGCTACTCAAATATAAAGCAATGACCCATCTATAAGAACTGCTATTGAAAGTTAGTCTCTAGCATTAGTTTAGCCAAGAATTCTATCCCTAATACCATGGTTGAGTTGCCAAACAGTACGGCTAGGTATAGAAATAGAACATGACACTAACTCAGGAAAAGAATAATGCTGTCTCCTTAAGCATCACTTCTACACTTGACCTGTGGTCCACCTATTTTTCATAGCTTTATGTTAAATTTCCATGAGGCGCTCAATGGTCTCTGCCTGTCTTATGTTAAGATCACCCATAAACTAAAGAATTCTCTGGGGGAAATGTAGCAATATAGGAAGAGCAAACAGAATATCCTTCCATGTAGAGATTTCTGAATATAGGAACTCATGGTTTTTTTTCTCAGTTTTTTATATTTTCATTGAATTTATTGTCTAATTGAATCAATTATTATAGTTTGTTTTCAACTCAACTCCACTGCCTATTGGCCAGGAAATAATGTTAGAAATGAAAGTCAAACTTCCACTTAAGATTATTTTTGACATATTTTCAGATTAAATAGAATCAGTCTACTGAAAGAAGCAATACATTCACAAAGTCCATAAAAATATTTTCAAAGTAACAACTTGCTTAAATAAAAAAGCCATTTATTGACAAATCCATATAGTACACTATACACACGCACAGTATATACCATACACAGGGCTACAAACCACCTCTTTAACGTGCTAAAGAACAAGGACTATCCCTGAATACCAATATATATGTGATCCAGGTCACCCTAATTTTGATTTCCTCTCATGCATGCAAAAGCTGGCTGATGAGTAAGGAAGAGGGAAGAACGCTCAGTGCCTTTGAATTGAGGCGTTGTTGAAAAGCACTGAGTATGTCAGGAACTCCCTGCAGAATAAGCGAATCTGTGTCAGAAGAAGCACAATGAACACACTCCTTAGAAGGGTGGGTGGCAGAAGATCCTCTCACTTGCTTCGCACATAGGTCACGGAGGACCAACCCGGCAGGAGGGCATCACGCCTGGTAAAGCCGAGGGTCCACAGAACAAGGACACTTCACACGATGGATGGACAGAGTGGCTACGACCCACAGGGCGAAGACACCTGCTATTGTATAGATGCCCGAGGGCCAAGCAAGATTTCCTCCTGCTCCTCAGGTTCCTGTGTGGGCACTGACTTGGCGCCACCCAACAACAAGAACATGCACGTGAGAGGTGTTAAGCATGCATTTAGTGATTTCAGTAGGTTCAGTAAAATAGTAATGAAAAGGGGGGAGAGCAGGGGGCAGGGTTTAAGAGAGTTTCCTCTAATAGCATAGAACAATAAACCAGGGGGCAGGAGGATGGCGCAGGGTGTTGTTTGTGGTGAACCATGAGCGGTTGTGAATCTCAGGACTTTTTAGAGACCCTTGATAGGAACCTGAGGAAGACGACAGATGCAGTTAACTGAAGGGAGAAAGTGATCTCTATTCACACAATTTAGGCAGGCCTAGGTGGGAAGAGCTTTTAAATTATGAATTGTGCAGCAAAGAAACTTACTCGGGCAGTTTCTTAAAGCCCCAGAGAAATTATTATGGTTTTCATCTTCGGGTCGACATTGGCTTTGAATACCAGCCTCAGAGAGTTTGAAGTTTCCTCTCTGTACTCTGAATTCTCCCTCTAGCCATCCAGTGTTGGAAATCTTTTCATTTCAGAGACCAATTGGGTCTGTTTTCCAGAGAGAAAGTTTTTCACTAGACTCGCTTCTCTTATTTTCTTTCTGACGCAGAAAGTTGGCGGCAGACCTCTGGCCAATAGGAGGACATTGACGAATCCCTGTGCTGTCCAACACATAAAATATTTATACTCTGAGAAAGCCAGACTAAGTAGTCAGCAGAGTATTTTGCAGGAGAGAAGCCAAATGCCTCCCTGGCAGAGCAAAGCTTGTTCACAAGAGTTCCGCTTTATAGATGGGAAAATAAACTCTGATTTTCATAGTGGAGAACTGCTTGATGCTCACGGACTGTCCCAGGCGACGGGCTTTCTTCAATTCTTAAATAAAAATGTGCCTGATTGAAGGGAGAAGATTTTTGAGGGCTATTTATTTAATTACTTGCTTGGCTATTATGGATGGCATCTGAGTCAGAATAGCTAGGACAAGCTTCAAATGGGGTCTGCTTGTCTATCCAGATACGGAAGGCATCCACCTCCTGACCCAGAGGGAGACCTGGCAAGGGAGTCTGGAGTGGCGCCTTGTCTCGGGATCATTTGGGAATCTGCAGAGGAACTGGGCTTTGATGTGAAGACATGCAAAGGAAAGTACAGGACAAGGGGGAAAGCGCGGTGCATGTGGCGCCGCTGACCTTGACCATGCTCCACTGGGCCGTCTGCCTGGCCCAGCCATGAGCGGATCCATGGCCGCTCCTTCAGCAGCAAGGGGGCAGGAAGGGCTTTCCTTTTAGTTGAAAGCAGAGGGTGAGCCGAGCAGGCGGTTCAGAGGGTCATTAGAAAGCATCAAAGGAGGCAGCCTCATGATGGTAATGAGACGCTGTGAGGAAATAAAGTGGGCATTGATCTGCACTACCGACTGTGACATTTTAACTGAAGCTAAAAGCCAAGAGCAAATCTAGCCCCTCTTATTCATCTGCCTGCCTGTTTTAGTAAATTGTCTTCCCCCTCCCCCCAAACCACTGGCCTCAGAGGTCACTTCATATTAGCTGGCTTGTTAATACTGAGGCAATCAATACTTAATCAACAAGTAATGGGATTTTGCAGTCATCCTGTATGATCTTTCAATAAAGTCCCTGATTCCATCTCGGCCATCCTGAGCCGAGAGAAAGGTGTGCGGTTGCAGCAGACCCTGGATTTGATGGTCTGATGGTCTTGGGCTGATCTGCATCTTATTAAGACACCAGGCAGCCACCGTCCTTCACCCCTTTGTTCCCTGATCCCCGCAGAGTGCAGTGTGGTACAGAATCCAGACGTCTAAGATTGGGCAGACACCAGGAAGGAAAATCAGATTTCCTGACTCACAGCAGGCAGTCCCCTCTGGTAACCTTGCACCATATAGAAAGTGCATACATAACAGGGGAGGGCGGTGGGGCAGAAAAAAGCAAATGGGTATGGAGAAAGGGAAGATGACATTTTAATATATGATATTAGGTCAGCAAACTGAAATCCCCACATGTCCCAATTATTGACTAGCAGGCTGCCAAAGCTCTAGTCTAAATGGACTTGGGGGATGATGAGGGCGGGTGATGGTGCGGGATTTGGCCTTGGCATTGGCTCTGGTTCTTCAGAGAGTGCTCTGAAGAATCCATCTGGGCATGCTGTTTGAAGAGACATTCATTCTGCGACCTACGACTGAGTTTTCTGTACTCTCTCGGGCCATCGGTGGAGAGGGATGCTTCATTTGTCTATAGCTTTGTGGAGGTTGTAGGGGCACTTCAATAGGGCGAGAGGCCGCCTAAAGGAAAGGCTTGCTACAGCCCTGACAGAATCCCCCAAAGCCTGTTTGGTGAATTAACCACTTGCCATTGTCTGACCTTTAGACTACCAGGCTCAGGAAGGGGGTTTTGACAGGGTCTGACTCAGTGATGCCAATTCATGCTAATAAAGGTCAGTGAGTGGTGAATAAAATTAGAATGCTAATTTATTAATATAACATTGAAGCTAAAAACCTATCAAGCAAATGGAGTAGACGAAGGGTTTCACCAGCAAATCCCTTCCTATCAGATCATAAACCCAATTATTAGTAGATTGGTTGGTGATCACAGAATTAGATCAAGGGGAATTGGAAAATGATATGCACATTTAATGCAGCCTGGTCCATTAAATGTGATACAATGTGATACAATGGGCTCTATTTACTTCTTTGTATCTGTGACCAAGCATATAACATGTGCTCAATAAATAATAAATCCTTTACAAACCACATTACAATACAATCTACTTATAAGATTATTGGTGTTTCTACCACCCACAGGAATGGATTGAGGCTTCGAAAGAGGTTGAATTGTCTTCTCAAGGAAACGTAGGTAACCGCTCTGAGTCCATGAAGACTGACCCCATAGCTGTGGCGTGGGCCCCTAGCTTTTCCATTAGCTAGCTCCATGGCAGCTGATATGTCCCTTAACATTCTCAAAGCTGAGCTACCTAATTAAGAATTAGTCACACCATGTTGGATTACATTGTAAATTAGTGGTGCAATGCCAAGCCTTATCATGGAGTTCACCTCACCAACAGTGGACTTGTCCCTGAAAAAGGACTTCATGCTTGACCATGCAGATGGGCACCGAAAAGGAGGAAGACCCTTGAGGAGATGGATTGATGTGTGGCCACAACAATGGCTCACACAGAAGAATTGTGAGGGTGGCCCAGGGCCTACCAGTGTTTCAATCTGTTGTCCATCAGGTCACTGTGAGTCGGTTGCAACTCTGAAGGTGTCTAATAAGACAGCCTAGAGCTTCACTGAGTGAAACCTGTCACTAAGGGCTGGTGACTCTTACGGTGTTGCTGCATCATGATATTCATATTGCTCACGAAGGGCCATGCTCGTTGTCTAGGCTCCGCCAACATTGCTCTCTGTAGTACTTTATGTGGTAAAAGGCTGAGGTAGAGCTCTTTGAGGAAGACAGCCCTCGTCCCGCAGTGCTCTGTCCCTGCCCGCATTCCTGACTCACCGCTGTTCGCTCTCCAGGAACAAGTGGGTCAGGAAGCGCCCCGCCGCCATGGCATTTAAGGACACCGGAAAGACACCTGTGGAACCAGAGGTGGCCATTCACCGAATTAGAATTACTCTGACCAGCCGCAACGTGAAATCCTTGGAGAAAGTGTGTGCTGACTTGATCAGAGGGGCTAAGAAGAAAAACCTGAAAGTGAAGGGACCAGTTAGGATGCCTACCAAGACTCTGAGAATTACGACCAGGAAAACTCCCTGTGGGGAAGGTTCTAAGACCTGGGATCGATTCCAGATGAGGATCCACAAGCGTCTCATTGACTTGCACAGTCCGTCTGAGAGAGGGAAGCAGATCACTTCCATCCGTATTGAGCCTGGAGTAGAGGTTGAAGTCACCATTGCAGATGCTTAAATCAACTATTTTAATAAATTGATTTATCTGTTGGTAAAAAAAAAGGCTGAGGTAGACCTCTGCTAAATGGCACAGTTTTATTTCAGCTGTGTCTATAACCTTAGTCAAGCAGTAATACACGCTGCCCCAGAACTTATAACAACTAGCTATTGCTTGCCCCTTAATGTTATGTAAATTTGTCCTGATTTTGAAATGATCGAAACAACATCTGTTCACAACAATTTTTTCATTATAATCACCTTCATTTGCTGCACATACAGGATATATATATATAAAATATATTCAACAGTTTCATTGGCATACAATCCACATATCATACCATTCAATAGTTCAATCACATCAATAAGAGTTGATCAACCATCAGCACAACCAGATTTAGGACCTGTTCTTCATTCTCGTACTTATCATTATTAGCTCTAGGTTCCCTCTCAACCTTCCCTGCCCAGGGAACATTAATCTAATTACTGTCACTAGAGATTTATATATCCTGGATTTCATATACAGAAAACTATTAAAAACCAACAAACTCAAAAAACTAATAATCTATATAGCTTTAAAACCATTGAAAAGGTCTCAGATGTCTTTGTTACCTAAAGTAATATTAAATAAGAACCATAAGCACCCATTCAGACTTATTTTACACAAAAATTACATATAAAGACTTAAAGACACAATTAGCAATGGAACTTGTTCAGAACCTGGGAACTACACGTACCTTCTCAAAGGCATGGGCACTATGCTCTCTCATTTTGGTTTCTAGTTTGATAAGTCAGTGAATCATATTCTAACGGAGACTGTGAATTTGGAGGAGTAGCTAATGGGTTTTATGCTTTTCTCCTTATATTGCCTTCTTGATAGCTTTGTGTATGTACATTTAAAAATTTAAATCAAAGTAGTAATGCAAAAAATGCCCATGCATATAGCTGTGAGGTCGTTAGTTTATTGTGCCAACCTGTCCAATAAGCTCATGTGAGGTTAATTGAAGGGCGGGGATAAATGGCTCAGTGAGCTTCGCCTTTCTAGTTCTCGGGTCTCTTGTCTTCTGATGGTTCAACCAGGGTGCAGCTGCTTAGCCAGTTTTCTGCTTTAGCTGGCAAGGCTCACTTCCTTCAAGACATCCCTGAGGAGTAGCCACATGGACCTACCCTGATGCAGCCCTGGGTGATGGAGTACCTATGTGGAGACCCCTGCTAGCACTGAGATGCTTACACATTCACTGAGTTGGCTTTCCTCCTGAAGTTGGTATCATTGCATGTGTTTTGTGAGATGGAGGAGGAATTTTTGGATTGGTGTTGGACATATGGACTAATGTTGGACTTGTGGGCTTGGGCAGCACTGGGTTGGTATATTTTCTTGATGTGCACTTAACCTTTATGTAAAACTCTCTCTTACACATGAGTTTTTGTGGATTTGTTTCTCTAAAGTACCCAGACTAACACAAGCTGGTAAATTAAAAAGAGATAGCTTTAGTCAATATAGATTTAAAACAATATTAGCAAGAACTTCCAAAAAGATGGAAAGATGAAGAACACAATATGAAATATCTGTTTTCAAGAAAGTCAATAAATATGCATAAGAATAGTTTTCAGGACCCTAGCAGATAACATAAAAAGAGGAACAAAGTATTTTAGGATGTGATTTAATTAAAGTATTTTCAAGACAGACAAATATTTTAGTGCTAAAATTTACTTTCCATATGGTTTTCTCTCCTTAAATTTACCTTTACTGATTATAGGAAAAACAAAACAAAACAAACCACTTCAATATTCCACCATTGAAAATTCACAGTGCACAAATTTCAAAAAGAAATCACACTTGCCAAAATAAACTCTTCTCGGTTGGCATTATACATTCTCATTTTAAATCAAAGACACCTATTTAGGTAAACTGATGTTTGCTACATGTAATAAAATATGCACACACCTGAGGTTAGAAAACCAGAAAATGCTCACTTGAAAATTTTCAATCTAAAATAATTTAAGAAAACGTCAAGACTCAAGTTTCAATATTGAAGGATCCTGTGGGCAATAAAATGAGATGGAAATTATATGCAGTCATTGTACCTGAAAATTTGGTCTATTGTACACAGAATTGCTTTGAGTCCTGACGAAACAGATGGCATCTGATAATGACAACAAGCACAAATCATTCAATGTTTCTGCCTGAAAGATTAGAAAGGAATCTCATAGTTTATTTGGTTGGTCCATGGAAACAACATGGATTACTTGGTTTACCAACAGTAAACCAAGTTGAAATGCCAGGTCTCATTGGTATTCTTTGGAAGAAGAGAGCTGAAAACTTGACATCCCCATTGACATTTTAGAGTGTACATGTTGGATTAGATCCACAAAGTGACGCATGGCGTGTCCATAGCACATACTTTTTACCATACAGTGAGGAAGACATGAGTGAAGGGATCCCGACTGTCTTTGGTGATTGATATAATATGGTCTTTTAATTAAGAGGAAATGGCCTCAAATGAATTAAGACACCTGATGACAATGGTGCTGACTGTGAATGGAAAGGGCCAAGTAGCCTCACTTCATCACCAAAGACAGGCAGACAGGATGATCAGAGCATCTTCAAAAGAATAATCAGAATGATCTGATTTGCATGCACTTGTGGAATTAGCTACTTAGTTATGGTGCTCCTAGGTGTGAAATAGATGGGGAACGTCCTCAATATTTACCTGACTTGTATAAGTAGAAGCACCCTAATTTAAGTGAATGTTACTCTATCTGAAATTGACTGAACAGAGATTCTAACTCTTTGTCAATTCCCAGACTTAAGCCAGTTTAGAGGACCAAAAGGTATGTGACCCACCAGTCTGAGTGGGAAGCATAGGGTCTTAGCTAAGATTGTCTCACGGTAAGTATAGTGGATCCCCAAACCATCCTTTATTTATTTCCTCAATTCCAGAATATATCATTGGATTAGACATACTCAGTTACTGGTAATTCCCACTCATTGGTTCCCTAACACGTGGAATAGGGATATTATGAAAGGAAAGGCCAAGTGAAAGTCATTATAACTAACCCTTTCCAAAAAAAAAAAAAAGTAAACAAAGAGCAATACTGTATTTCTGAAGGTTACAGATTTTTATGCCACCACCAAAAATTCGTAGGAAGGAGAATTAATGATTTCCACCACATTGTCACTCAACTCATCTATTTGGCCCGTGGAAAAGGAAACAAAAACCAAACAACACCAATAACAAAACAAATGGATATTGGAGAATGGCAATGCATTATCATATATGGAACCAGGTGGTCACTCGCAGTACTCTTTCTAGTCCATATGTGGCTTCATTGCTCAAGCACATTGGTTTTCTAGTACCTGGCATGCATCTTTTAACCCGGCTAATGCCTTTTACGCCATACTTGTTTTGACGTATAAAAGAAGCAGTCTGCTTCCAGCTAGGAAGATCAGCAATGTGCACGTGCTGTCTGCCTTCAGAGTTATCTCCCCTCTCCAACCCTATGGCACACGGAGATGCCTTGCTCCCCTTCCCTCCCACAGGCCGTGACATAGGTCCATGACTCTATGCTGATTAGACCGCAGCACAGAAACACCATTGACTTCCCACTTGTCTTTTTTAGATATTTGCGTTCTCAAACAAATGAAATGATCCACTTTGCAAGTATATACAGATTCATGAACTGTGGCCAATGGTATTGTTAATGGTCAGGGACTTGCAGAGAACGTGATTGGAGAATTGATGAACAGGAAATTTGGGGAAGAGGTATGCGGATAGATCTCTCTAAATGGTTCAAAGAAGTAAACCTTTTAGATTTCACATGATTGCTCATCAAAGTTTGGCAACTGCCAAAAACAAACAAACAAAAAGACTTTAACAATCAACTGGGTAGGATGATGTGTTTTTGGAAACCACTTACCCTCTTCTCCCACTCATTGCAACCATTGCCCAGTGAATTTTTCACAAAGCTAGCTACCATAAAGATTGAGCTGAATTCTAGGCATAAGTTTAGCAACATGGACCTGAAATCACCAAGCCCATCTTGACTACTGCCACTACTAAATGTTCCATCTTCCAGTACGAGAGAACTGCCATGAATCCCAATATTCTGCCATGAATCCCAAGGTTCTTCAAAGTGATCGATCAGAAAATTGGTGGCAGATTGATTAATTGTACATCCATCATGGAAATAACAGTATTTTGTCCTTTCTAGGAGAGACACATCCTCTTGGTACAAATGTGTCTTCCCTATAAGCCATGCTTCTGCCCAAACCATCTTGCGTGGTCTTTCAGAATGCCTTCTTCCCAGTCATGGTGCCCGATACAGCGTTCCCGGGATTAAGATACTTCACATCAAAGGAAGTGTGGCAGTGGGTCCAAGCTCTGGAATTCACTGGTCCCTCCATGTTCCCCATCATCCTGAAGCAACTGGCTTTATGGAATAATTCAGTCGTTTTCTAAAGACAGAAGTATAGTGCTATCCAGATGGCAGTGCACTGCAGGCTTGAGTGGGAGGTTTGCAGGAAGCTGTATATGCTCTAAACCAGTGTCCAATACAATGTGCTCTGGCCCCTTTAGTCAGTATTCATAGGTCGAACAATAATCTCTACTGCCACCCCTAGTGACTCACTAACGAAAAGGTTTCTCCTTGTTACCACGACCCGATATTCTAAGATTGGACGTCGGAATTTTGAAGGGAAAGGACCTGCCTGGAAACAAACACTGTTTCCAATGTACCTGAATTTAAGCATGTAGCCTGACTAACTTGGCGTCGGTCCTTATGCCTCTAAACAACCGGTTACCATGTCTTATTATCTGGCTGATCCTACTAACCAAGGGACAATCGAATTGATATTGAAAAACAGAGGTGAAGAATATGCACATGCATATTTGGTCAGGTTTATGAATCAAATACACAGAGAAAGAAGACCTCACAGGGCCTCTCATCCTCAAGTTTGTGAAGAATGCAAGTGGAAAACAACAGCAATTCCGACAGGACCACTAGTGGCCCAGGCCTTTCCTGAAGAAGGTCCGGCCCACCCCACAGGCCAAGGATGACAGTCAGCTGAGGCTTTTTCTCAATGTAAGATGAATATGAAACGAGTGGCAGAAGACTGTCATTCTAAATATCAGCTATAGCCACGTGATTAATTGCAGAACTAAGGCCTGAGATTGATATTCGTTTTTCTTCCTTTCTTGGGGTGGTGTGTGTGTGTGCACGCATGAATATATTTTACTTTTCTCCCTCTCTTACCCTATTATATATTACACTATATAAGCTATATATGAGCCTTTTCATTTCTTATTATATGCACCACATTAGTGGTATTATGTTGGGTGTAAGTGTACCTTGATATTGGTCTTCATTTAGCATGAGGATTGGGTTAAGGTGATTTGCATCAGTGTCAGGTTGGCAAGGGGTTAACTGCTGTGGTTACTGTTATGTGTCGATTTGCCTAGTCCGTGCAGTTATTCCCATTGTGTAATCCGTGCAAAGAATGTTTCCCAGAAGAGATGGCCATCAGCCATCATACAAGGAAGAGCGCTAATGTCCTGCAACTGCTTTGTCATCGTCTGGTCTCTGGTCACTGCAATGTGAGTCAGCAGACTGCCACCTGATTCTCCAATGTTATATTCATCAGTGTGAGTAGGGAATATCCTCAACCTGGTGTCTGGCCTGTGGGTGTGGGATGTGTCAGTCTCCACAGCTGCATGAGGCAGCTTATTACCACAAACAAACCAACATCTAGTTGTTTGTCTGTTTGCAGCTTTACTGGGTCTCCCCTCTAGGGTATCCAGCCGAAGACTTTATCTAGTCATTAGTACTTGAAGGCCACACTTACGTTTTCTCTCCATTTGTAGTGTGCGAGAAAGCAGGGCTGGCGCCCCCCCCACTTATTTAGCATTATGAACGCAGCCCCCTCACCTAGAACTTGGTTTCCATCAGAATTCTGTTTGGGGCTGAGGAAATGGCCTGGGGCCACTTCTGACTTCCTTTGGCTACTTAGGAGAGACTTCAAACCCAAACCAACCCCGCTGATTGCCGTGAGACAGAGGTGCCACTCTCCCTGTTTTACCCTATTCTGACACCAAGGATTCCTCCCACGACCCTCTGCTTTTCTGCTGGTTCCACAATCCCCTCAAATGGCTACAGTGAACGCACAAACAACACTCAGGATTCTGGGGGTTCAATAGGGATGTTTACATGTCAGAATCAGAAAACATGATAGACTCTATCTTTTTTTTGGTCTGCAGCAGCTCTTCCTCAGAGTTCTGCCTTGAGTCCTGTCTCTGTCTTGTCCACAGCCTCTCAGCCACATCGTCCTTGGACCTTTACTTTATTCAATTGGCAGAGAAGCCCTGTACTCTGCCTTGTGGTCCCAGTGCAAATTGCTAGAGGCTTGCCTCTCAGGAAAAATGCCTTCTACAAAAGCTCCACCCAGAGTTTGTTAGAGTTTTTTTTTGGGGGGGGTATTTTTTGGGTACCCCCTCATAAATGTGTGTGCATATGTGGGTGTATCTATATGCATACTTGTTCATGTTTGTGTGCCCATACATATTTGTTCAGTATATGAATACAATAAAACACATCGGGAACATAACCTGTAAACTTCTTAGCCATCTCACCTTTGTGTTAGAGAGCTTGTTGATTACTTGACCTAATGTAGATTATTTTTTAAAGGAACACAGTATTCATTTTATGAGCCAAACTGTTATTTAACCTAACCGTACCATCAGGGGATGGTTTTTGTTCAAGGTTACTAAGTGTCTCTCAGGATGATAGTCCTGGCTAGTCCTCTAGTCTCAGTGAATTCGGTAAGTGTGGACTTCCTTAGAATTTGAGTTCTCCTCTCCCATTTTGCTCCCTTCCTATCAGGATCAATCTATCTTGACCCTGATCAGACAGAGCCGTGGTGATACCTCGACATCACATAGTTCTTCTGGAACTAGGGGAGATGAGGTTCAAGTAGGCTGTTGGTCCAGTGAATCAGTTCCTTTTCTGAGTCTTTGCTTTGCCTGTTTCGTTTTTGGCTAGGACAAGAATATACTGCTTGTATCTAACAATATTTTGATACTATCTGTGATAGGTTGGTTTATTGTGCCAACCTGGCCAATGGAAACATGTGGGATTAATAAGGTCACAGATTTATTGGAGGGCAAAGATATAAATTGTCCCATAATCCCTGCCTCTCTCTCTCTTGCTCGCTGATGATCAGACTAGCTACACTACATGTGGGACTGCCAACCCCTGGATCATGTCCCTAGAGCTTGAGGTTCCTTCCAGACCTGCTTCACCACGCTGCGGTGTGTACATCACTTGAGCTTGGGGCTGTCGGATCCTGTCCTCTTGTTGAGTGTTGGTGACCCACTCTCCTGTTTGCTGCCTGTGACTGGACAACTTCCATTGCCCTATGGAAGACTCAGCTGTCTGCTTCCTTGACCTGGGACCCAGCAGCCCTTGGGTGTTGAAGGACTTCCAATATATTAACTGTTGCCCGGAAGTGAGTTTAACTGAGCCCTCTGTGTGGACTAATTAGCTGTTATATTCCTTCTATATCTATCTATCCATCCACCTATCCATCCACCCACCATCTATCTATCTATCTATCTATCTATCTATCTATCTATCTATCTATCTATCTATCTATCTATCATCTTTCCAGCTAGCTAGCTATCGTCATAATTGTCCTGGTTTTATTTCTCTAGAGAACCCTGTCTAAAACACTATTCATATTGTTCAGGTTTTCAGTGACTAAATTCCCCTGAAGTTAAAAGCCTATTCCTTCTTTATAGTTTGCTCTTAGTCTGGAAGCTCAGCTGAAACCTGTTCACTTTGAATGCTCATATTGTATTTAAAGTACCAGGGAAATAGTTTCCAGTATCACAGTAGCACACAAGCCACCACAGTACTACAAAATGACAGAGAGACAGACACGCCATCACTTGTCTGCCATTGATCACTAGAGAAATGCAAATCACAGCTACAATGAGGTGCCATTTGCTCTTGCTAAGCTGGCACCAGGTAAACAGAACCAAAAAGCAATAAGCACTGGCATGGAGTGCGTACTCCTTCCCCCAGAAGAAGACAGGAATAGGTAAGCACACAGAAAGCAAATCCCAATGGCAACTATGAGAGTTAGAGGAAGGAGACAGGGGATGAGTCACTTGCTAGAGAGTAGGCACTGGCTATTTTGATGTTGAGAAAGTTAACATTGAGTGTGGGCAAAGTGTCCACAGCATGACCAAGGTGAATGATGTCACTCAGATGTACATAAAAAGGACAATTTTTAGCAAATACTATAACATATATATTTTTAAGAAAATAAAAATATATAGGTAGTTACATATGTATGTATATAGGTATATATATTTATGTACCCTATATACTGGAGTATAAGCTGAATTGAATATTAGCTGAGGCACCTAATTTTACCACAAAACTGTACAAAAAATATGCTTGAAAACTTGGCTTATATACAAGTATATATGGTGTATGTGTACATATGTAGATGCATCTATTATGTATTTATATGTTTGTGTGCACAGACATTCCTTCATATTGCGGCATTGGATGTATACTTTTTAAAAAAATTCACTGCTACTGAGTGAATGTTGATTCATAGCAATCCCCTGTAGGTTTCTGAGACTGTCACTGTCTAGGAAGTAGAAAGTCCAGTCTTTCTCCTGTGTACCTGCTGGTTGTATTGAACTGCTGACTCTGTGGGCCACAGCCTGATGCCTAAGCACTATACCACTACTTCTTAGACACAATCAAATATCTGCAGGTTGGTTTTCTAGCTGTGAAAACTCTGATTCTATATCCTAACTCAGTGCATATTGTCTGGGGGTTCAAAGGTTTTCAAGATAGCTGTTTGGCAAAGTGACTGGAACAGATACATACTTGCACCCATTCCAAAGAAAAGTGACTCAACAGACTATGAAAATTAGAGAAAGACATCATTAATGTATATGTAAGATAATCCAGCAATGGTTACAGAAGTACATTGAGAGGGCGGCTGCCTATAAATCAGACCAAATTCAGGAGAGGAGGTGAAACAAGAGGTATCATTTCTGATATCAAATGCATGTCGGCTAAAAGCAGAGATCAACAGAAAGATGTTCACTTGGGTTTTATTGACAATGCCAAGGTATTTGACTGTGGGTATCATAATAAACTATGGATAACCCTGAGAAGGACGAGAACCCCAGAGCACATCATCTTGCTCATGGGAAACCTGTACGAGAGTCAAGAGGCAGTTGTGTGAATGGAACAAGGGGACCCTGCATGGTTGACAATCAGGAATGGTGGGTATCAGGGTCGTAACATCTCACCCTATAATTCAGTGTGTAGGCTGAGCAAACAACTAGAGAAGCTGGATTATATGGAGAATAATGTGGCAAGGGGTTTGACGAAGCTTTAACAAGCCACAATAAGCAAATGACACACAGTACTTGCACAAATTGAGGAGGGCAATCCAGGATTGCAGCCTTCAGTGTAGATTACAACTCAGGGTTAAGGCGGGGAAAGGTCTCACAACTGGACTAATAGTTAACAACATGATAAATAGAGAAAAGATTAAAGTTGTGAAAGATTTCATCTTGCTAGGAACTATAACCATTGCTCGTGGAAGCAGCAATCCAGTGATCAAATGACACATTGCATGAGATAAATTTGCTGCATAAGATCTCTTTAAAGTGTGTCAGAGCAAGGATGATACTTTGAGGATTACAGTTCACCTGAACTAAGCCATGCTATTTTCAATCACCTCATCTGCATATGAAAGGTGACATTGACTAAGGAAGACTGAAGAAGAAGTGATGCACTTAGATGGTGGTGCTGGCAAATATTGTAGGAAGTACCACAGACTGCCCAAAGAACAAATAAGCCTGTGATGGAAGAAATACAGCCAGACTGCTCCTTAGAAGCAAGAGTAGTGAGAATTTATCTGACATACATTGGACACGTTAGCAGGCGAGAAGAGTCCCAAAAACAGGACACCATGCTTGCTTGGCAGAGTTGAAGGCTGAAAAATGAGGGAGACCTTTGGCAAGATGGGCTGCTATAGTGGCCACACAATGGGATCAAACAAACATACAAATGTGAGCATCATGCAGGACTGGGTGGTGTCTCATTCTCATGCGCATGGGGCCTCTAGGAGTAGGGGCTATCTTGTTGGCCCTTAACACCCACAACAAGTTGTTTATGTATCTGTCCGCGGGTTATGTGAATGTCTTCTTCAGTAAAGCATCTTCTTATTACATGAACTTTATATCTCTTGTCCACTTCTCAATATTTTTTGGTCTCTTTTGGGTGTGTTTTTGAACTTTACAAAATTATAGAGACATCTATGGGCATGTATGATCCATAATGTATGTGGCATACCCAAATATGTTTTCCAGGCAATAGATCATCTTACGACAGAGTTTTTTCATGATCCCTGGTAGCAAAGTGGATTATACATATGGCTGGGGACCATGGGTTAGTGATTCAAAACCACCAGCTATTGTGTAGGGGAAAGACAAGGCTTTCTACTTCCATGAAAAGCTGCAGTCACAGAAACCCACCAGGGCAGTTCTACCATGTGTTACACGATGACCATTAGTCAGAATTGACTGGCTGGAAGTGGGTTTGAGTGTTTTTTGATGAGCATAAGCATTTAATTTGTGTGAGGTTCAAGTTGTCTAATTTGTCTTCTGCTGATCATGAAATTTTAATTGTATTTGATCATCTATTTTGAAAACCAGGTCTCATAGTTTTGAAATAAGATGAAATTTAATTACAAGATCTAGTAATGAGTATGAGTCTACCTACTAACTTGTTTATCCTTTTACTTTACAAATGAAAAAAATTTGAATTGGCCCAAGAAATAGATTAACTTGCACCAACTCATAGAGAAAGTAGTGACAAAGTACAAATTATAACTCAGATTTCCTATATTTGCATAAATGATTTTCTTCTGAACTGACTGCTCCCATTTTATAGGGAAAGAGAAAATATTATGTCTTCCTCTTTCCTTATTGAATAAATAATTGTACATATGAGAAATTATGTATACATATATATAGTTTATTCATACAACAATTTTCATTTAAGCTTGAACATTGCCATTCAAATTGAGCTCTGCTGTGCCCTTACCTGGAAATAGAGAGAATGAGAGATAGACAAGTTGACCTGTCTATGATAATTACCCTCTGAAATGAAAAAGAAAATTCAATAAGGTATAAACATAGATGTGTACTACGGTAAATATATTAATTCATAAAAATAAAGTTATTGGTCTAGCACATATGTTAATATGACAATGCATTGAGGAAGTGGATGGATTTGGGCCCTCTGCTCAAGCCCTCCCTCAATGCAAGAACACTTTGTTCTAACAACCTGGCATCCCGTGATGCTCACCCTCCTGATGATCACTCAAGACAAAATGGGTGCAGAAGCAAATGTGGTGAGGAAAGCAGATGGTGCCTGGTTATCAAAAGATATAGCATCTGGGGTCTTAAAGGCTTGAAGGTAAACAAGTGGCCATTTAACAGAGAAGCAACGAGCCCACATGGAAGAAGCATGTCAACCTGTGTGATCATAAGGTATTGCTGGGATTAGGTAACAGGTATCAGAAGACCCAAAACAAAACAAAACAAAAAGCATATTGTTGAGAATGAGGGAGGTCAGAGTAGAGACCCCAAACCCATCTGTAGTTAATAGGACATCCACTCACAGAAGAGTCACAAAGAAAGGATGAGTCAATCAGGGTGTAGTACAGCACCAATAAAACACAATATTCTTCCAGTTCTTTGAGGCGTCCTCCCCGCCCCCTCCCGCCCACTATCATGACCCCAGTCCTGCCTTTCAGTTCTGGCTAGACCAGAGCATGTACACTGATATATATAAGAGCTCACGACACACAGAATCAAGGTCAGATAAACCCCTCAGGAGCAGTAATGGGAATAGCAATACCAGGAGGGTTGTGTGGAGGTGGAGGAAGTGGGGAGGAAGGGGGATCCAATCATACTGATAGAAGCATTAATTTCACCCCCCCACCCCCAGGGGGATGAACAACAGAAACATGAGTGAAGGGAGAACAGTGGGTAGGAGTTGGGGGAGACAGGGAAAAAAGAGGCACTGATACCAAGGGCTCAAATAGAAAGTAAATGTTTAGAAAAATGACAGTGGCAAGAAATGTACAATTATGTTTCATATAATTCATGTACGGATTGTTATAAGATCTGTAAGAGCCCCCAATAAAATGGTATTTTAAAAAACAAAAGAAAAAGATTTAAAGAAACATTTAATTCCCTTGCACTATTTTTGTGAAAGGAGAGAAACACTTGGAAATAATGTCATTTCCATTCATTAGCTTACCAGGCACCTCCTTGCATGGAGAGCAAGCTCTCCTTTGTGTCTCCTTGCTCACAGAGGGTCAGGACTGGAGACAATCTGGTCTTTAGCATTCTGAGTAGTTGGATAAATAGACTGTTGTTGAAGCTGATGCCAGTAGATCCCACAAAATTCTAGAAAGCACATCAACAGCAGAAAAAAATCCAATATTTGTTGGTACTTAAGAAGTAGTTCCACAGAGAGGCAGCTCAAGAGGCAGCTGTGATATGGTAACACAAACCATGAACCTTAGCTCACGGACGTCCTGACTCTCTCTTTGTCCCCTCTGCTGAATAACAGTATTAAAAACACTCATTTCCCCTGCGATATCCTTCTCACTCCTCAAGTCTTCCCCTTTCCCTCACCCCCTCCCAAGGCTAGTTTCCCTTTCAATACATTGACTATCTTCTCAGAGTCAAATCTGTCTTTCACTTATTGACGATGACCTTAAAGAAACCCATGAACATGTATGGCTTGTTCATGAAAAGCATGGGTTTTCTTGTTTTATTCCTGATAACACATCCAGCATTCTGCCATGTTCTTGCATGAGCAGGACTGATGGGTACAAGAGTCGGGGACCTATCAGTCCCTAATTTAATAAGGTTAATCTACCCAACCCAAACCCAGCGTCATTCAGTCAACTTGCACTCACCGTGAACGACTCTGCAGGACAGAGAGGAAGTGCTCCCGCCGGAGGGTTCCAAAGTGGGAAGGCTTTACAGAAGTGGACAACCGGATCTCTCTTCTGGGAAGCGGTTGGCAAGTTTCAATCACTGACCAAGGGCTTTACCCATGGCTACCCTCGGGCTCCTTTAAGACAATTAAGAAAAAGAAAAAAACATTAAGAAAATTGGGTAAAAAACAATAAAAAATGCCCGTTTTCTATGCTCCTAATCTGATTTCTTGTAGGCTCCACTGCTGAACATATCCCTGATTTTTTTTTCCTTGTTTTCAAATGACTTGTAGGAGAAGAGATTCTATGATTTACTAGGGACACCAATTCTAATGCCAAGGGTCAAAGAACCTGCAGGGCCTCGGAGGACGAGAAACAATAACTACACGCTGCGTGTTTTCCTTGAGCCTTCTTGATTCTCCATCCACGTTGCTTGGACAGAGAAGGCTGAGCTGTCAAGACATCAGGGTGTTCCCACATGCTGGCTGACAGGTGGTGTTGATCAGTGGACAGTGCGAGCCAGAGACCTGAAGACAAGACAAGGCATGAGGCAGGAGGTGTCTCTTTCTTAGCGCCCTCTCTTGGTCGGGTCACTGTAGATTGGCTCTCTTTTTGCACTATAGACCTCCTGTAGCGCCACTGTCCTCCCCACTAGACACACAGCTGTGGCTTTCCTACTCCCTCGCTGGCTTCTGGACCACCCCCTCCTCTGTCCGTTCAGGTTTCATACTGGTGATGTCTCACAACCATTGTTCCTCCCAGAGCAGTGTACGAGCCCTTAGGTTGACCTCATTCCTGTCCCGAGAAGTGTCCTCTTTGTTACCACTTTTGAAAAAAATGTCTTATTGAGCATGCTATTATTTTCCCTGATACCAAATATGAAAATACTCAGAAGGTGGAATTCCTAAGAACTATTAAGAGCTAAATGAAAATTTCCAAATTTGGAGTTTCTTGAAAGAAAAAAGAATGAATTTTGCTACTATATATTTACCTTGAAACTGGAGAAAACTGCGTAAACCATGAGTAGAATGCATGTTTATATTTTGGAAGGGGATGGTGGTAAACTCGGAAATTAGGATGAGCATCACATATGAAAATAAATGAATCTGTGAATGGCATGCTTCTCTACTGATTATGATAAAGCCCCAACTCTTAATTTGGATAAATTGCTAACCACCCAACTTAGCGCACCCATTTGGGGTAATCATTATTTTGCTGACTTGGCTCTATGTCTGGCTTGCATCGCAATAGTGAATGCAAAGCCTATAAGCATTTAAGGACTTTCTTGCTAAATATCTCACTATTCACAGAGAACCTAAACTCAGAGACAAAATGTCCCAATGCCTGAACTGTTTTTCTGTTTGCACATTTGGGACATTTGAAGCATGGTTTAACTCTTAAAAATGACCAAGGGTCTTCTGAATCAGTTTTTGAAGCTGGTTATAAAATCCAAAAGAGTTTATTTCCAAACTGAAGTCACTAGCTTGCTAACTGCCTTAGTGATATAACGATTTATATACAGATGGGACACTTAATCTTAGGATGCTCTCGCTCCTGGCTTTGTCCCTGGGTGTTCTAGACAAGCACGTGAACTAGCTTGTGCAGCAAATGTGTCTAGTTCTATCCCAGTCTACATAGGACCTGAGGATCAGCCAAGGTCTCCACACTGGCCATTCTGGTGAGGTGGGAAGTTCTGTCAGCCAGTTTATGAGATATCTAAGAGTTCCTCTCTGAGGTCTGCTACTAACCAGTTTGAGTTTTTTCAAACCAGTCACTTTGTCCTTCTGAATTTGTTTCCTTATCTGGGAAGTGGAGCATTTGTTAAAGTAATTTCCATCCATGCTGAGGCGGGTTGCTTAGGGTTTTCATGATGTCTGTGTGTTCCCTTGCTCTGAAGTCGTGTTACCCTGGGGACACTTTGTTGGAGATCACCAGGCCACACATTTGCAAGTCTGGATGTCTGAAGGCAGTCAGGAGGAAGCACTGTGCATTCCAAACATGGGCATCCAGCCCCCCAAACAGAGATACACCCACCTCCTGTCTCCAGAGACCAAACTCATCTGCTGGCTTAATATCAGCTTGACCCTCCCGGGCTGTGTCTATGTTCCAGTCCAGGTTTGATTTTATTTTCAGCTGAGTTGTCTATTTTTCTTTGATACAGTCATTTATAAAGCAAACTTAAAGGGATTTTGAAATTGGTCTGGGCAATGTTGTTTTAGCAGGGGCCTTGAACTTCAACGGAAGGGGGCCAAGCATACATTCTGCATGTATTTCACCAGGGATTATAGTCCGGCTAATGCCTCAGAGCCAGCTTTCAGAAGGCACCTTTGACCGAGTGCAGCTCATATGGAGAGGAGGGCAAGGAAAGGGAAATGAACATCTGGCAAGGCCAACAGTGTTACGGGTTGTGTCCAATACCAAGCATGCCCTGATTAAATATTTCATGCTTTCCCCAGCCAGACATCCCCTAACTCTCTGCCTCTCTGTTCCCTTCAGCAGGAATACAGTCACCTTTTAGGGAGGATACATGAGCATGGGGTTGAACAGCATGTTTAATAAGCTTCATGGAAAATGTGTTTCCATTGACTGGATAATCAACCAATGGATCTCTCTCTCTCTCTCTCTCTCTCTCTCTCTCTCTCTCTCTCTCTCTCTCTCCCCTTCTTTCCCATTCTCTCCTTCTTTTTCTCTCTCTTCAAACTCCACCAGATCCATATCCTATATTGGAAACAGAATTTTCATTCATAAAGATCAGGCTGAAAATATTGTCTCTCCTAATTCCAGGATCCACACTCCTGCGATCTACACCCCACGTGGACTGGCGCTACAGCATGTTGGTTACTTCTCTAGGGTCATGAGCTATCCAAGCCAGGAGAGGAATGAAAAGACATTGTACTAGATTCCTGAAACTAGTGTTTTCTATATTTCTTTCTTTTCTTTGGTAGGCGAATAGACTTCCTAACAATTTTTTTTGATGAATTGTACATCATTAAGATGCAGTTTTCCTCTTCAACTTATTGGATATTTTCCTTACATTTTATTTGGTCTGATGTTAATACTGCTACCTCTTTCTTTTGGATTAGTATTTATAGGAATTATTTTTCTAAATATCCTTAACATTTTAACATGGTTTTTCTCAGAAGGCATGAGGCTTCATCTATTTATTACATTCAAATAATCTCTATATTTATGTAAGAATTTATGCATTCACTGAGCATATCTAACTACCATTTGCATTTCCTCTGCTTACTGATATATTTCAGCCACCATATTTCATGGTTGTTACCATCATAATTTCTTCTGCAGGTCAAAGTTTGGTTATATTAATGAAATATTTTCCCTATGTTGGAACAGAATTTATGCATTGTATTTTCAGTTATTTAATGAGTATTATTTATTTTTAGAGGCATTTGATATACTTTAACATACACTTTAACAAAACAATGAAATGATTGATTCAAGAAAAGTACTTATACTGTGAACTACACTCTTTAAAATCTTTGGTTCTAAATTTTCCTACATGAAGTATTTGTATGATAGTCTGTGGCATTTATTTAATTAGAATGCTGTGTACAGCTAGCTATTCAATGTACACCAGTTTTACAAGAACAACATCCTCCTCATTATCAACTCCAGCAACAGTGGAGTTCACAAGGACCATCCATAGAAGAAAGACTTAGGAAAATGATGAAACCAGTAGTTTATCTACAAATTGGGAGTGTAAGATTGACATATAATATTGGAGTATTTTTATCATCTGAAAAATAATCTATAGTTGGACTTTTACTTATGGTAGAGCATCATTCATTTTTAAGCACATTTAAGAGATTTCCTTCTAAAATAAATCTATAGTTAGTCTGTTCTTTATTCTAAATAAATGTTAGAATAAATTTAACACAATTTAATTACCTACCAATACTCTACTACCTTTGACTTTATGGTCTTAACTTAATTTACATTATGCCCCAAATGAATTTTATTACAGTCAATATAAACATAAATATGATATTTTAAATCATTTTATGCGCTTTATTTTCTCACTACCTAATCCAAAACTTTCTTATGGATGTTTTAAAAATATTATTTGTCAGAAGCATACATTGAATGTATTTAATAAAGCCCTTTGAGCAAATTGTCTATTAATTTCAGTGTGTCTAAAATGTTGGTGTGTTTATGTATATTTTGAAAGATAGTATAGCTAGGTGTAAAATTCCAGTGTTGCCAGTAAATTTCCCTGGATTAATTAAATAATCCACTGTCTTCTGAACTCTGTTGCTGATGAGAGTGTGTTATCAAAACAGCTGTCATTTTCTCTGTGTTTTGTGTAGTTTCTTTACGGAACTTCTAAGATTTTCTCTTGGATTTTGAGATTCTAAAGTTTACACCACAATATGTGTTGCTGTACCTTTATATTAAAATATTTGCTTACTTTTCTAATAGGACTCTTATTATAAAATTCTGATTTCTTCAATCTTGAATACTTCTTTAAAATTGCTCTAATTATATTTAATTATGTAATTAATTTTATTTAATTGAAATTTAGAGAGTATCAATTTACCCTTTATTAAAAAAAAAACTCTGTCTCTCACACACTCTATATATGTATATATATGATGTGTATGTATGTGTATTTATATACACATATACATACATCATATTTATTTGTCTTTCCATGCTTTTTTTTCTTGGAAAACTATTCAACTCTATACTCTATTTATTAACTTTTAACTTTTATTTCATATGAAATTAATCCCAAATGTTGAGAATTATTCATCATTTGGTGACTATATATTCTATTTACAAGTATTAAAATATATTTAAGATACCTATTTTATTTTATATATATTGATTTCTGTTTCAAATATTTTATTTTAATATTTTATTGTATTATTTTAACAGTTTTATTGTCATATAGCCCACCTAGCATAAGATTCAGTAGTTCAATCACATCAAAAAGTGTTATATAACCATCATCACAATTAGCTTCAGAGCATTTTTTTCTTCTCATACCCATCATTATTAGCTCCCAATTTCTCCCTATCATCTCTTGCCGTACCTACAATGATCCCATAACTGTTTATATAGGTTTACCTGTCTTGGATTTCAAATACCAAATATCATTAAATATACCACCACCAACAACAAATCTAATAACAATAACAACATAAAACAGAAGAAAACCTCAACAGAAGAGAAAGGCTAAAATGCATTCATTTATTTGAGCACCATAAAAATACCTATGTGAAAATTTTATCAGCTTCTTTTACAAGTTTTGCTTGTATCTCGTATCAATGAATGCTCTGCTATGGACAACTGCTCATTTTGACTTCGAGTTATTTTGTTTTGATCTTCTCTCATTAGCAGTTTCTCTTTTCTGCAGTTGCCATCCCTGGACTTGACCCACCTCTCATGTGAATTCTCACAGAGATGCCATTATACTGTGAAATAGGGGTTATGGCCTATGCTCTCAAACCCAGTAGGCAGCTGGTCTTAATTCCTGATATGAGCCTTATTTGTTATTTCAATTTCCACGCTCACTGTTTTCAAAAGTATTTACCAGTATCCCAAGTATGGCTATTGATCTATTTTTGTTTTTGTTTTGTTTTTGTCTCCTTCCATGGGTGGAGAGGAGTCTACCCCTGTCTCTTCAAGAACCAAAGTTGAAAAACTTTTATCCTTGGACATCCAAGAGTCAACCTTACAATGTTTCTGACAACCTTACATGCTTCTTTATTTTGATCTTAAAAAAATTAAAAATCTTAAAAGGACCCAGAAATTGAATAAAAATCTCAAAAAATTGTCGAAGTGTAGAGGGATCTTAAAGTCTTGTGTCTTATGATCTCCTAAGTCCAAAGTTAGGGCCCCAAATTTTTAAACTTTCATTTAAATTTTTACAATGGGTAATTTAAAATTTTGTTCTTGGTAGGAGAGTGGGTCCTATTGCATTGATGTCTACACACTGAATAGAAATATGTGTGCATACACACAAGTAAACATCTCTTAATGATTACTCATATCAACTCAGCACAAGCATCCCTGATTGGTGTTCACGAATGACGTGGCATAAGATGCCTATTCCATTCGGGCAGTCAGCATTGGCTAAGAAGGTCAAGATTTCTGTGTTTAGAGAAGCACATCATACTGTGTTCAGGTAAATATTACTTTCTTGCTGGGTAGATTGAACCTAAAATTAAAAAAAACTACTGTTTGTTAACCAATGCATCTCTACCCTCATTCATGCTGTGTGTGTCTAAGAAGACAAGGACAGAGACTGTGGATTACATTTGAGACTCATCTCTAGCACTAGAAAATAATTTAAAGCTCATT
This sequence comes from Tenrec ecaudatus, assembly GCF_050624435.1. Classification (NCBI taxonomy): domain Eukaryota; kingdom Metazoa; phylum Chordata; class Mammalia; order Afrosoricida; family Tenrecidae; genus Tenrec; species Tenrec ecaudatus. The sequence goes on from NC_134546.1 coordinate 5,340,457, forward strand.
ATCAGCTGATGGTTGATAATAAAGGCTAACATTTCATATTTTGAAAATCATCATTATTTAAAATGGAATAGTCAAATTTAATTTCTGTCTATTAGAAATGTCTAATAAGCTGTTATAAATCTTAGAATTGCAAAGATTCTCCAGAGATCATCTCATTCAGTATCTCATATTCATGCAAGTATAATATTAGTCGTCTTTATTTCAGATATCACTATTTAATAAAAGTATGTTCCAGGACCTGAGTTAACAAAATATGACCCCTGCAAGTAAATTTAGGTTCAGGATGTACATACGGAAAATAGAATATGCCTTTACATGTACTGTAAAGTGTTTTTTGCTTAGGCATATTGATGACAAAGGGAAAAATAAATAAATTAACTATAGTCTTGGATATAGAAAACATATACAACATGTTTAACTTAGCATTTGGGTAAAAAGTATTTTCAAATTCATTTAAAAATATTATAACAATAATAATCCCATATATTCAGGCTCCAATTTATAGTTGTTAGCTCGCGTTGGTGATTGTGATCAGAACATTGTCTTAGAACCAGCTTAATAGACTAAAACAAAAGCTACAATGGTTGACTACTTCCCTTTACTGTTTTTTTAATCAATGAAATGAGTCATTGTGATTTTATTTTTCCACTCTAGAATATTCCTACCTAGAAACATAAAAACTCTTAAATTGTCAGGCAAATAATATTTCACTACAAAAAAATTAACTCATATTCATATATTTCATGAAAACAACCTTCTTATTTTCAGCTGTCTGCTCTTTACAACTCTCATCACAATGACAATGGAAAAGTATTTGGGCAAATGCAAGAGTGCATTGAAAACTACTTTGTGATTGAGGCCCTACAGAATTAACATTCATAATAACTTCTGCCTTCCATGGTTACAGATTTAGAAAAAACATACTGTCAACTTCTCAAAGAAGAACTAGATTTCACAGAGTGACAGCCTAGTCCCATGTGCATGTATGTCTTACATAACAGGCAACAATGCACAATCTATCGCAGTCTCACAGTGCTTTCTGATTGCTCTGTTTGATGTACTACTTCTAAGATTATGTTAAGTTCAAGATGGAAAATTAATTATGTTATCCACATAATTCTGCATTACTAACATCAAAGATTCTGGTCTATAATTTCTTGTTATACCTAAATTGATCTCAGGTAGGTTGTCTGGGCTTATCAGCTACCACATTCTAACTAACTGGTAGTCTATCCAACTACAATGTGGATACCCAGAAACAATATGTGAAAAATGCATGGGTTCTTCCATTCTGCCATGAAAGATAGTGATTAAAAGTATGATCTTTTAAAAAGAACCAGTTTTATCTATTACTCAAGGAGCCCTGGTAGTGCTGCGGTTGAGGTGCTGGGCTGTGGTTCAAATCAACTAGCTGCTCCACAGGGGAAAGATGAGGCTGTGTGTGCCTTTAAAGATGTACAATCTTGGGAATCCCAGAGAGCAGTGGTTCTCAATCTTCCTAATGCTGTGACCCTTTAATACAGTTCTTCATGTTGTGGTGATGCCCCCCAACCATAAAATTATTTTAATTGCTACCTCATAACTGTCATTTTGCTACTGCTATGAATCAGGCAACCCTGTGAAAGGGTCGTTCGACACCAAAGAGGTCACGACCCACAGGTGGAGGACCTCTACTGTGGAGGTTCACTGTGTATTAGAATTGACTTGATGGCAGTGGGTTTTGATATTTGCTGGGATATGAAATATACAAGGGTGAGTGAAACTTTACTGCTACAGAATCATAGAAATCTTTGTGAAATAGTAACATGTGACACAATGGTTTCTCCATATATCTTTTATCTAGGTCTACATTCTTGTAAAGGCAGTGTTTGCATCTCCCTCACCTTTTCCTGAAGAACCATGTGTTCTTTGATTTGCACAACATGGGAATTGCCAATTTTAATCATCGAGGGTCTCAGATTGTGTTTCTTTCCAGTGTTCTTTGACTTTGGGGGAAAAGATGAAAGGGCAAGATCATGGTTGTAGGGTGGAGAGCTTAGAATTCCCCAAGGCAATTCTCTTAGGGTAGCCCTTGCCTCTCTCAAAGAATGAGTAGGAGTATTGTGGTGGAAGGGGAGAAAAAAGGCTTTTATGAGAATTTCTTGGTTTGTTTTCTCATCAATACAGTTTTATTAAAATGTGTGACCAATAAGCCCCATGATTGTTCTGTGTCCTTGGAGAAAATTAATCAAGATGACTGCTTGGGAGACCAAAAGTCAGTTGCCGCGACCCGAGCTGACAACTCTTTGTTGAATGTACCTGATAGAACTTTCCTGGGTGACAACTTAAGCAGTCATTGTTTTAATTGAATTACTTTTTTGAAGGTACATTGACAAAACTAAGACAAATGTTTTAGTGAGCTTACCTGCCACTGTTCATTGGACCTAGACACGTGTAAAGATGCTCTGTTTTAAATAAAACTGTGTATCCAACAACTGGAACCCTAGTACTAGTACTTTTTCAGGCATGGCTCTATTGAGGAAGCATGCTGCAAAACCAGCTTTTGCATTTCTTCATGAAGCAGTCAGTGTTAAATACCCTCACAAAGAGAGAATGAAAAAAGGGATTATTTCAGGAGTATTACCCGTGGGGAGCAAGCCCTCTTGGTAGAACCATGGGTTTTACCCTCCTAAGAACTCTCCTATTGCCTAAGCTTGTAAGCTTCAGATTTGGTTCCATCTCTGGTATGCCTTAGTGAACATCTGCCATTGTTTCTTGGGGTACTTAGTAAATTGTGTCAACTTGAAGATATATATAAGTGTGCAGGGGTGGAATTTAGCTTGTCAATCAGGTCACAACGTGACTCCTTGTGGGCATGGACTTCTCTTAAGGAGGGCCTGGGGAACCTCTTTCTCTCTCTCTCTTTGCCTTCACCTTCTTGCTGGCTGACCCTGGTTGCTCCCAGCGTCCTGCTGATGTGTACACACCAGTGGATCCACAAGATTTTGCACACACAAACCTGCGCTATTCTTGCATTCTGCATCATTGCATGTGGCTGCATGAGTCTGAAGAGGCACTTATGAACTAGTATCATACTTATGGACTTGAGTTGGACTGGGTAGGGACATATATAATTACTTCTTGTTATAAAGTTATTTCTTACAGATATATGAGTGTCACTGGATTTGTTTTTCTAGTCAACCTGGCCTAACAGTGTTCTCTAATAGATAACTATAAATTATAAACAAGACTCAAGAAAACAGTGATCCAAAGTAACTGAAATGTAACAATGCAGGTAGTTCCTTGAGGACAGTTGGCACTTGGCTATAGAGAGTGGAGGGTGGATTCATTCATTATGATTTTCAGATCAAAACTAAGCCATGTTTAGCCCCCAAAAGGGAGCTTAAGCACTAAAAAAGCTTGCAGGGCCTCTTGCCTGAAGAATCAGAGGAAAGGGTTCAAGGCCAACACAGCCACTAGAGAGTCGGTGTGTATCTCAGAAGGAAGAGGAGCAGAGTTGAAGAATCCCAATCTATGTGCAGACCAGTTGCCCAAATCTCTTTTTTCACTCTGTTCATAAACCAGTTAGGCATAAAATGACCAAACTGAACTTTAACCAGAAGCATAAAGTCGGTGTTTGTAATATTAGTCTAACTAATTTAATTGCCTCCTAAAACAAACAAAAAAGTATTCAGCTCTCTGGCGATATGAAAGAATCCAGTGTTTCACCATCTAGCATGACGATATTTACAATGTACTTCAAAATGACATCACAAAGCACCAGAAATAAAAATGTTATCCCATCTGGTTTACAACTATGAATGGTGTTTGAAATAATTAATGATAGAAAGGAGCGCATGCTTGAATTAAATAAAGATATGAGAAATTTCAGTATAAAAATTAGGACATACGGAAGAACCAAAAGAAAATTTAAAACTGAAGAAACAAAAGGATTGATGTTAAAAACAAAAATGAACTGTATTTTCTTAACAGAGTAATAGGGAAAGCTGAGAACACACAGTCAATTGAAGCAATATCAGCATAAAGCACTCAGTCTGCAGACCAAAGAGAGAAACAAAAGAATTTTAAAAATAAGAAGCGCAGGGCCAGGGAAAAGTAAGGCAACACCAAAAGGTCAAATGTACGAGGGGGCACCCCCACCAAAACCCAGAACTTTCCCCCCAATGCTACGTATTTAAATATGTTTACAAAACAACCTTAGCACCTTCAAAGAACTCTCCATTATACTTAATATGGTTGTCAAATCTGCAATTCCATTCTTGTAAACATTTTTCAGACTCCTCTGTCTGCATGGCTGACAGCTCCTCCCTCGTTTTTCCTCCACCTCTTCCATGGCATCGAATCACCATCCTTTCATGTCCCTCTGCATTTGTGGAAACAAACAAGAAGTCATAGAGCGAGGTCAGGAGATAAGATGCATGAGGCAAGAGAGACATGCTGTTTGGGGTTTTTGTTTTGTTATTTTTGCCAAATCTGGTTCACTGAGATGGCTGCGTGAGCAGGTGCATTGTCATGGTGGCAAAATCCATCCCCCATCTGCCACAAATCAGGCCTTTTTTTTTGTCACACACTGTGATGCTCTCTTTTCAGAACCTCTAAATAAAAAGCTTGATTAACAGTCTGACCTGGTGGGATGATCTCCAAGTGTACTATCCCTCTGCCATCAAGAAACAAACAAACAGCAAAACAAAACGAATGAGCATCCTCTTGATTTGATTTCACTTGACGAACTCTTTTGGGGTGAAGTGATGATGGTGTCTTCCACTGGCTTGATTGATGTTTGCTTTCAAGGTCGTAAGAATAGCACCATGTCTGTGACCAGTAATGACCTTAGGAAAAAAGTCTGGGTCTCTGTCTTAACTGTTCTTTCAAAGCACAGCATATGTCCCTGGACACTTCGTTCCCTGGTCAGTCAGAGCCCGAGGCACAGATTGTAATGGAACCCTTCTCATTCCCAAATCCTCCGTGAACATTTGCTGAACCGAGCTCCAGGACAGTCCAGATGGCTCCCCGTCTCTTCAGGGGTCTTGTGTCGGTCTTTGGGCACAAGTGCACACATTTTGTCAACATTTTGGTCCATTTGGGATGTTGACAGGTGTCCAGAAGAGGTTTGTCATCAATTGACATTTCCCCATTTTTCAAACTAGAGAACCAATTGAGTTTTTCCAATAGCACTGTTCTCGTAAGCGGTGTTCAACATCACAGCAGTTTTTTTCGGCATTTCACAGCTGCATGGTGTGCTCTTAAAATGGACATCACAAAAAATGAGGTTCCAGGGAAAATGGATTTCATGAAAAACTTCACTGCGACCAGAGCAAGTTGCTTAATTATTGTCTAGACCCAGCAGTTCTCAACTGGTGGGTCGTGACCCCTTTGAAGGTTGAACGACTCTTCACAGGGGTTGCCCTATTCATAACAGTAGTAAAATTACAGGTACGAAGTAGCAACAAACATACTTTTATGGTTGGTGGGTCACCACAATATAAGGCACTGTATTAAAGGGCCACAGGAAGATTAGGAAGATTGAGGACAACTGGCCAAGGGGGGAAATGCATGCTATGAAAACTCCGCACAATGGAGCTTTTCCCCATTTTTTGGGGTGGGGTGGATAATTCTTCATAGATGTACTTTAAGTCCCACTAAACCAAGGGCTGGAATTTCTCCCAAGTTTGGAAAAATATACATTTACAGAATCCAGAAGATGAGGGTTCCAAGGATACATATGAAAAAATTACATGTCTAGATACATCACAGTCAAGCTACTGACAACCAAAGATTAAAAGGAACAAAAGGTATTCCACTTGTCATATAGTTGCAAGAAATGAAGCCACCTTCCACAGCCTCATTGAAAGAGACATGGCCATGAGCTCAACGCTGGCCAGAAAGCACGTCAGGGCAGCAAAGCAAGCCACCCATAGGGGGTGTCCTTAAATCATGAAGCTGTGCCCCTCTGTGCCCTTGTCAGTGTGCCTGAGGACTGGAGTGAGACCGGATGATAAGTCAGGTTGGACAGTGATGAAGAGTAACAGTCCCAAGGTGGCAAAGAGAAGGAACCTGAGATTTCTAAGGTGCCATCCCAAGCCTGCCTGGCCTCACGATGAGTGTCCGTGTGGAATGGAAAGAAAAACAAATCTGATCTTTTTACATTGACGAAAAGTACACTTTAGTTTAAAAAAAAATCCATGCACCTAAGCCCATGTCTAGTACTGCCATTACAAGGCCATGTTGTGTCAGCTTCGGGCCCGCCTTTGCTCAGGGTAAAGAGTGAAACAAGAATAAGTCAGAAGTCTGACAAAGAGGTAATTAGATTTTTAGGAAAATTCTACTCTAATAAGGCAAGAGGTAACGAGTGGAATCAAAGTGCTATTCTCTTTGGTATTGTTCACAAGTTAATGTGAGCAGTGTTCTGTTTAAAAACAAACAAAAAATCAGAAAAACTCAGAGGAGTTTTCAGTCAATCAAATTCAGAAAACAAAAGAAAAAAGTCAAAACCATAAAAGGGAGGGACCTACTGTTCTTTCCTGTTTGCTTTGGTCATTAGTGAACGTCAGTGTCCACTCGCTGTCTCTCACCTGCTCTTGAACTTCTCCTGAAGGTCGCTGCTCAGGATGCTGGGCCCCAGTCCTCTCTCACTTCTCCCCAGACAGGCAATTTTCCTGGAACTCACCATGGAGGAGATTGGCTCGGTTGGGTATAATGTCGGACTCCCAAGGGAACCTATGTTGTCCTGCGTCCGTCTGCATGTCCAGTAGGATTGGCCAAATCTTCAGATGTTTCTATTTTGGTTTGTTTTGTTCTTTAACCCTTCTTTCAAACTTTCCTTCGGTTTAGGTTTTTGATAGGTTGAGATGTTTGCTGTTAGTTGTCCCTGAGTCAGTCCTGACTCACAGGGACCGAATGGGCAGCAGAATGAAGCACTGCCGAGTCTGTGCCATCCTCACGGGTCTTGTTGTATCGGAGCCTACTGTGGCAGCCGTCTGGCAATGCACCTGACGGAGGGTCTCCCATGAGACAGCGACCACCAGGGTGCTGCCCTATCAAGAAGTGTCCAATCCTTGCTCACAGTGTTCAGGACAAACCTTTAAGGCAAAAAAGGTGCTGGTACTTTTTCTATTGTGCTGTAGGTAAACACTTATGGAGACACATATATACATAAATATATGTAAATGAAAAAGGTTAGCACATGAAAAAATTTAAATGAAAGGGGCATCCTAAATCAAAACATGGCATAGGCCACTTATCCTGGCTGACTCTCCAATTAATGATTGTTAGCTGCCTCTATTCAGGATGGCTAGCCAATCCCCACATGGCTCTCAAGTGGCTGCTTTTCCAGCATTTTTTGATGCTCCAAAGACCAATACTTTAGAGATTAACATGAGGCTGCGGTGGTGTCAAGGTTTTCCCACTAAGAAATTCTGCACAACCAACACCTCCTGTGAACATGTCTATGGAGAAGTGGGGTTTTCTCTCCCAGGCCGCTTAGCATTTAACTCCACCTGAGAGTGAGCTCACAGTTTGGAAAAATGGCACCTGCCCACGTTCCTTCATCTCGAGTACCTGCATTACAACTAACCTGGGAGATATGGGCGCTTGGCCTTTTGGAGCTGCTCCTAAAATCCTTGCCACTCAGCTCCAGTGGCCTCCTCTAAGCCCAGAGCTCTGGGGGGCCTTGAAAGCCATTGTATCTGTTCTCATGAACTTTGAAGGCAAAGTCGTCACCCAAAGGTGGCTTATCCCAACAGATGTGTGTTCTGCAGACGGGAGCTCTGGAACGCCCTCCGTCCATTTCTTAAAACAGAGTTGAGAAAAATGCGCTGGTCAAACCACGCAGGTGTCTGAGCCTCACAGTGAAAGCAGCCCACCGAATGCTAAGGAGAAACACGGGGTCGGTGGCTCTGACAAGCTAAGCAGTTCAAGCGGAAGGTGCCTGTCTTGGATTGAAGCCAGTAGAGACATGTTTGAAACACGTCAGAAGTGCCTTGGTATTACGAAGTGTTAGGGTGGAGAGCCAATAAGAGTCACTGGGTGGCTGAGTCGACAGAGCACTGCCAAGCCAGTCTGAGCAAAGTCTGGGCCCCCAGAAAGCATGAGCCATCTGAGGGCCAGCTCTCCTTCCACGATTCCTTTGGGAAGCACCACAATTTACGTCCTCAGGTGGTGGCTCTTAGGAATACAGTGTCTCGAAAGACAGGTAAGACTTCACTCAGAAAAGACTTGAGTCCCCAATCATAGGGCTGATAATCCTTAATCGCCTCTGTCCTGCAATCAGGCTTCACACAGGTGTGTTACTGATAAAGGCCTAATGCATGCCCCTGCTAGCTCCCCCACTGAAAGGGATTACCTGTCCACAAACATGCCAGAATATCTTTTTGTTTAAGACATTTTATTGGGAGCTCATACAGCATCTATCACAATCCATCCATCCATCCATCCATCCATCCATCCATCCATCCATCCATCCATCCATTGTGTCAAGCACACTTGCACATTTGTTGCCATCATCATTTTAAATACATTTTCTTTCTACTTGAGCCCTTAGTGTTAGCTCCTCATTTCCCCCTCCCTCCGACACCCTTCCTCCCATATGAACCCTTCATAATTTATGAATTGTTATTATCTATTTATGTCTTACACTGACCAATGTCTCCCTTCACCCACTTTTCTGTTGTCCGTCCCCCAGGGAGGGGGTTGTATGTAGATCATTGTGATCAGTTACCCCTTTCTCCCCACTACCTTTCCCTTCCCCTCCTAGTATCGCTACTCTCATTATTGGTCCTGAGGGGTTCATCTTTCCAGGATTCCCTGTGTTTCCAGCTCTCATCTGTTTTCTTATACGTGCTCTGGTTTAGCAAGGGATGTAAAGTAGAATTGGGGTCATGATAGTATGGGGAGGCAGCATTAAAGAACTAGAGGAAAGTTGTCTGTTTCATCGATGCTATACTGCTCCCTGACTGGCTAGTCTCTTCCTTGTGACCCTTCTGGAAGGGGATGCCCAATTTGTCCAAAGATGAGCTTTGGGTCTCCATTCTGTGATGCCCCTCATTCACATTGATATGATTTTTTATTCTGAGTCTTTGCTGCCCGATACCTGATCCCATCGAGACCTCATGATCACTCAGGCTGGTGTGTTTCTTCCATGTAGACATTGTTGCTTCTCAGCTAGATGGCTGCTTATTTATCTTCAAGTTTCAATACTTTCGATACTCGAGCATCTTCAGCTTTCTTACCACATTCGCTATGTGCTCATTTTGTCTTCAGTGATCCTGCCGGTAACGTGAGCATCACAGAATGCCAGGTTATTAGAACAAAGTGTTCTTGCATTGAGGGGGTATTTGAGTAGAGGCCCAAAGTCTGTCTGCTACCTGGATACTTAACATATAAATATATGTACATAGATATTTTCCATATCATTATATATAAACACATTTACATATGTATATGTCTGTATTTAGACTTCTATGATGTCCTTTGCCTCCCAGTTCTTTCCCTGTTTCCTTTTACTTTCCTCTTTCCCACTATCATGTTTGGCCTTCATTCTGGTTTCACTAATTCCTCTTGGTTATATTGCCCTTTATCATGCCCTACCAGCCATCCTACAGCCTCCTCCCCATTGATTTTGGATCCCTCGTTGTTCTCTTTTCCCAGGGTTTATTAACACCCACTTCTCTTCCACACACCCCCTCTCCTATGTTCCCCCAAGAACCATCAGTCCAGTTATTTTATCTACTCCGGATTGTTTATCCTACCTACCTTATCTCGATAGGCATAATAAGTAAAAAATAAGATAATAATAAGCAAAAACCAAGGCAGAGCCAAACAAAACAACAAAAGAAAACCAAACAACAGCAAAATGAATTTTCAGAAAGCATATAAATAGTTCCAGGTCTGTTTGTTGATCTTTAGGAGTGTTTTCCAGTCAAGCCGGATAGGGTGGCCTGCCCTGGTCCCAAAGTCTATTTTTGGTATTCCCCAAGGGGACTTCATTGCTTTGCTCCCCTTGCTGCTCTGTTGCAGGCCCTTAGCATTTTGCCTTGGTGTGGTGGGGTCAGATTGGGCACACTTCCTGCACTGTGCCTCCAGTGTTGTCCCTCGTAGTGATATGGGTCAGCGAGGGATGTCATATCACCTGTGGGGCTGCTTGCCAGGATATCTTGTCCATCATCCTGATCAAGAAGTTTCAAAGGTCAATTATCGTGCATGTAGAGCAGGGGTGCGCAATATGTCGATCGCGATCTACTAGTTGATCACAAATGTAGTGTGGGTAGATCGCATGGCATTAAAAAAACAGACATAAGTATATCATCAATCTCGTCACTTCATTGATATACAGCACAGCCAACCAGATGCAGTCTTAGGTGTCAAACGCATGTGCAAACGACTGCGCTAAGTGCAGCAAAACTGACAAGCTAAGTTATCGCTAAATTTTAGACCATATTTTTTTTCTCTCTCTTACACATAACAAAGGGTATTAAAATGATTGGTGGAGCTGAACCAAGAAAGAAGAGAAAGACATATCACTTTCATACAGAATGAGAGGGTTTGACACTACAAGCCGATATTCAGCTGAAGTCCAGAGCGCAGGAACAGTTCTGGAGCTTACTCGCAGAGGGAAAGTACCCAAACATGAGAAAATGTGCTACCTCCTTGACTGCATGATTCGGCTCTACTTATTGATGTGAGTCAGCCTTTTCCCACATTAAGATCACTAAGTCCAAGTACCGTTCCACCATGACTGATGATCATTTGGAAGTGTGCTTGAGGCTGGCTGTCAGCAGCTACTGTCTGGACTACGCATCCCTGGCTCATTCCATTCAGTGCGAGTCATCAGAGTAAACTCAGGTCATGACCAAAAATATACATAGTTAATGGTGCTGTGTTGTGCAATATGGACTCATGCGGTTATGAAGGTATATAAACACACATGGTACATATAAAGAATTCTGAATGCACTTATCAATAAATGTAATAAATAAATAAAATAATTATATGTGTAGCATTTTTGTAGTTGGTAGATCATTTTTACTTGATCATTTTATAAGTTGCTCGCATGCTGAAAAAGTGTGGGCCCCCCGATGCAGAGGGTTGAGAAGGACAAGCGTAGATTCTAGTTAGACTGACATGCACTTGGCAGTTACTTGTCCTGGATGTGTTTTCTACAGTGATTTGCTATCTTTATGCACAGGATACGGTTCAGGTGTTTGATCAAGGAGACCCCCAAGGGAGCCCAGGAAAAGGAGTGGGGCAGAGAATGGGGTGTCTTGCCTGCTTCATTGTTGACATATCACACAAAGCCACACACCAAGGCAAAGTCACCACTTTGGAATAGGGAGCCATTGAGTTTTCTTCTGGGAAGGGCTCTTCCAAAGGGTGCTGCTACTGTCTCACAGCGAGGACTTCCTACTCGGAAGGGACGAGAATGCCCCTTGCTTCCGAGGACCCTATCCGAGGGCGGCTATTTATCCTTACTTACCATGTATCTATGACTCCCCATCCAACGGCTCTGTTCCACAGGACCGCACTGTACTTCTTGACATAAGGGGACACAGCAGGTCTCACCCTGCACGGCTGCCACGCAGGCCCCAAGAAGTGTCCAGTCAGTGGGGCTCTGCCCTGGGCTTTGCACCTCGGTTTGGACAAATGTGTCACCTCTCCTCTGAAGTGACACGTCACGCTTTCACCAGGCACCAGCAATGCTCCTTCCAGGGCCTTCTTTGTAAATGCTTACCTTGAACTATCATAGCGCCAGCTGTCCAGAGAAGCCAAATGGTGACCTTGGGCATCTGGAATCCACAGCTTGCGATAGAGCAGTGCAGCTTTGCTGCCGTCAGAGCCTCCGGCCTCTGAGGGAAATGTACTTCACGCAGCCACAGGCTTGGCCTCGGGAGCCTTGAAAGGCCTCACGTACTTAAAGGTGCATTACCAGGCCTCACACTAATTCATCACGATAGCTAAAGTGCTCTGAGTAAGCCACAGGAGATCGGAATCTCCCGGGCATCTCGGAGTCAGCATTAATTGCCTTGAGTTTAGCATAGGGAACCCTAAGTGAACAGAGGGAAAGACAATTTGAATATCATGTGCCTTAACACTAAGAAACGGTTCCAGATGTCTCAGCTGAAACCTTCTTCCCCCAAACATGTCCTAGAGTGGGACTGGGCACAGCCCTAACTTCGAGCACTTTCACTCAGCGCCTGTTCTAACCCGGAGCTTTCCGTTTACCACCGACATACTTGAGACACATTTTCATTCTGAGCAGGCCGAACATGATTTATTAATTTACTTTTGAAATAACAATTGCAGTTGGGAGGGATCAGCTGAAAGCCTTAATTACATTAGAAAATATGCCTCACTGTAGTCTGTCCTATCCAGGGTACAGAACACATAATTATCATAATTTTCAAATTTTATTATTATTATCATTTGAAACATGTTGATGGGGAACAGACTCTGTCGACTTTACTTCAAAGAATGGCTCAGTAACATTTGAACCTGGGAAGGGAGGATTCCCCAACTTGCTCGTTAGCAGCCCTTAAATATATCTACTTGCTGTTTCCAATCCCCAGCGTTCCTCCAACAGAATGGCTTCCGTTCTGGTCTTTGCATCAGAAAGGAGATGCTCAGGTGTGTTGTTGCCAGAGTGATTAGCCTGCGGAAACTCTCCTCGGACATGAGGGAGGAGAGCCATTGGGACCATGCCCTCTCATCCTTGTTAAATGACTGTGTGCGTGTGTGTGTGTGCATGCACGTGTGCATGCGTGAGCTCAGGTGTGCACACATGCATGTGCACCTGTGAGTATCCGTGTGGGTGCTGCATGCACACCTGAAGGGAAAATGATTGCTTTTAATTTTTTAAGGCTCAGAGTTTTTATAAAACAAAAGCGAACCATCTCTGAGAGTAGAATTATCTTCTCTGTGAACCAGCTAGAGCGCCAGGCCGAAGTCTCAAATATTATCTTTGGCTTAGTTATCGAGTTCCCATGTCTTCAGAAAGTCGCCGTCTCTGGTGTTCTATCTGTAACCTAGGGGTGAATACAAGGTCCTTGTGCTTTTTTGTTTTTTGGTGACTGTGATGTCATCAAACTAATAAATCCAGTTCTTGCATCAGCGCTAAAGTAGATGGTTGCAGCTGGACACTGCCTCAGGTTACACTTCAGGCAGGGATTCTCTGCCTTCCATTCTCCAAGACTCCTCATTCCAAGATATTTTTGATCATTAGATAATATGGATACTAAAAAATGTGCTAGGTTCTTGGAATGAGTCAACCCCTCTTTTGAAGATGTGAAAAACAAGACAACTACACACGTACACACACATAGCGGCAGCACGAACAGTACACACGTTTTGGAAAGAATGGTTGCCATGGATTTGCCTTAAAGATACATGATCATCCACTTAACGCCCCTACCCTGGAAATATATCTAATGGGTGTCTGAGTAGAGGGCTTCAGCGTGGGAACGACACCCATTTGGAAACAGGAGAAGTCTAGGCAAGGAAGTCCCCATGTAACCAGGGCCAAGACTTGAAGGGGACAACAGCTGCTACCTGGGCTTCCAAACCCTCCCTGGGAAAGTGGAGTCTTTACCCTGGAGTCAGAGGATTCAGTGAGGTTCCTAAAGCCCACACTGGCATTGTTTAAAAACCTGGGCATACACTTAGAGGTGAGATGACATCAGCACAACTGAGAGAGCCCAGAGCACCATCAGAACAGCTTCCACATGTGCAGCAGTTAAGCAGACTCCCCAGTTTTCCCATTTTATAATAAGACACAAGATGCAAATTCCATTATTCCCTTAAACGACTTGATCCTTGCCTACATATTTCTTAATTTCTGGACCTATTTTTCTCTATGAGAATAACATTCCTAAAAGCAAAACCTATGTACTGACGTTTCCAAGGACTCTTAGAGAGCTATTTATTCTCATGCAAAGACGTGAACAAGACATTTATGGGGAGTCAATGACAGCATTTTATCAAGAGAACCTAAAGATGAAGGAGTCCTAGAGCTGGGACATTAAATCTCCCTCAGCCAACTCTATTTACATAAAAAGGGACTAAAGGTAACATTTCAGTGATTTGCTTAAATTGTCAAACTTTGCTCTCTACCCCAGACTGGTCTGATCCTCAAACTGGTTTTAGATTCATGACTCCCTTATTTTATAGTAATCTGTAAAACGAGCAGGTCCCTTTCTCTGAGAGTCACACATGGAGGAGCGCTGTCCTGCCTTATGTGCTGGGTCTGACAGGGGAAAACCTGCGGCTCAGTCTTCTGCTGAGTCAAGGGAAGAGGAGCAGCAGGACCAGGGGAAGCTTCTCCCTCCAAGTTTCAAGCAGCTCACCCATGACATACTGTGCACGCTGTTTATCGAGAAGCAGAAATGCCAAGACTCTCCTCTCCTTTCTTTTCTCTTTGGCACGAAACCTTTGATAAAGAGCTCTCTGCTTCGGTGTCCTCTGGTAGCGATGTCCAGAAACAAATCTGTGTTGAGAGAACACCCACCTCCTTACTCCATCCTCGGGGTGAACACCCACTTCTCCTTTCAGATGGTGGCAAATGGCTCCCTGTGCTTCGTGTCCCTCCCAACATTACCAACGCACGACTTCACATTCCCCTTCTTCATGAAATGCCCACGTGGATGACTCCGATTTCGGACTATGTAGAAAAATGAGTCTTTTCTCCTTTAGTTTTCTTGGCTGGATTTTATGAGGTTTGACATGGAACAAGGGATAAAGGAAAGAGGACATTATGGTCTTAGACCATTGCTTGTACATTCTAATTCACAAGTTGGTTTGTTAGGACATCCTTCAGCAAGAAGAGTAAGTGTCCCTTAAGCAGGTAGAGGTCATTCTACAGTGGCATCTCTGTCCCCTTCCCTCAGTGTTTCATAGTCCACAGATTCATTCCTCTACTACCAACGGGAAATCAGTGAGAACCTCCTCTAAGCACTTCTTTTCCAGAAATCACAGGTCAGAGCTTCTACCCTTTGACAAATACTCCAGGTGGTCCAGGAGAGGAAAAAATAAAATGACACAGTACCCTAAAACTGAACTCATACTGCCACTATTGTCTTTGAAAAGTGGCGATTGCTCCACCCACATGATTTATTAGCATTTCTGGAAATAAGAAAATGTATGGCCCAAAAGAAATATGGAAAGAGAGCGTGTTTCGATTTTCCCACTAGTACTCCTTTCTCCTTTTCTTTCTATCTCTGACCCGCAGAAGACGGCGTTTCCACTATCTGACCCATCGCTGATCGGGAGGGACAGGGATGACCAGTTGAGCCGAACTCGCTACTATTGAGCTGATACTGGCTCATAGTGACCCTACAGAACAGGGGAGACCTGCCCGTGAGGGTTTGAGAGACTGCACCTCCTTATAAATGTAGAAAAGCCCATCTTTTCTGCTGCCCTCACAGCATCACGACACCGCCAAGGCGACTTTTCCATTGTACATAGAGTCTCCAAAAACCAGGATCCGTTTGACAGCCTGGAAGAGCCGCAGCAGCAGGTGGTGGTGAACAATCTAGATCATCACAATATAAAATATTGGGGCACAAAAAAAGAAAATGATTAGGGAAAAGAATGTACAGATGTGCTTTACACAATTGATGTATGCATATGCATGGATTGTGATAAGAGTTGTATGAGCCCCTAATAAAATGTCTAAAAAATATTGGGGCATGTGAAAATAGGCTGCGTACCTTGGGTTTGTACTAGGTGAAGAAGGCCATCAGTTGTGGGGTCAAGCTGGCTCAGCTTGGGAGCGCTAAATGCAGCCTGTGACTCTCAGGCATGTTTGTTCTGCAGCGTCTGAGCCTCACCATTGGAGCCCTGGCCTCCTCTGCCAACCACACTCCGATTTTGGCCGTCTCCCCATCAGTCTTGTTGTAGGCATCTATTTCAACTTGATTTTATCTGTGGGAAGTTGGGGGGCACATAGCAGAATGTTTTGAGGACATCCTTGAATTCCATGTGTGGAAGCAGGTAAGGTAGTGGGCACCAAAGGAAGGGGAGGCAGTGGAAAGAAGACACCAGCGAAGCTGCAATAGAGTCTGTCATGGTGACTTGACCAAGCAGCAGAAAGCTTGGCATCACCTGTGCATGGCTTGTGGGGCAGTTGAGTGTGGGACAAAGCTGCCTCAAGCGAGTGGAGAACAGTGAAGCTTCAAGGTCCTCCCTCCCCCTGGCTTTTCCTGAACAGGAAGAGTTGCCTTTCTCTGCCTTGCTGTAAAAAAAAAAAATCCCCACCTCTCTTGTCTCGAATGTTTACTGTCAACATCCCCCTCCTCCTCCCACTCTTCTCCCCGCTTTGGAAAGGTGTCAAAGAGGTACCATATGTGGACTCCCTCTGCTTCCATATTTCTAAAAAGACCTTGTCAACTGGTACTAAGTGTTGTGACGGCAAACTTTCCTTCCATCCTGGGTGTTGTTGCTGACTGCTTTTGCCCCTCACATTCTGGGCCCAGTCCTCATTCCCACGCAGCCGAACAGCGATGGGAAATGCTTCCACTTTCAGAACCCCCTGCCCTTTTCCTGTCTGTCCACACACAACATATAGTTTACAGACTCCAGAGTGACTTTCCTTAAAAGGCTCTCTTCCTCTGAGTCCATTCCTCCCTTTTCAAGATGGCTCAGGCACCAGCTCGATGCCTTCCATTGTGTTATGCTGTTGAGCAGGGCACCAAGTGAAGTCATTGGGTGTCACTTTCTGTCCATTGTCTTTGGAATTCCCAACAAATGATTGAGTGGAACCATGCAAAGAGACCGTGGGAAACTGTAAGAGAAGGGGTTGGCTAATCTCTGCCATTCTTCTGTCTATGAAGTGTGCCATCTCAGGAACAGAGAATCCTGTGACCCTCGGGACCAAGAAGTCAACCTCGGCGTGTGTGCTAAGTCCTTGCATGAAGTGGCAGTAGTCCTGTGTGGACTGGCAACAACTACACACTGAAGCACTGAAGCCCTGAGACCATGAAACAGAGCAGTCGGCTGCCAGCCTTCAGAATGAGCAAAGCAGAGTGCCTGTGGGCAGGAGGCTGCTTTGCAGAGCATTGCTCAGAGCTAGAGGAGCTTTGTAACACAGGCCTGTGTAGGGCACAGGCCAAAGGGTCAGTGACAGAGAAACTGAAGCCCCAAGAGAGATGGGACTACTGACAAGGCTGGAAAGATCTACTTCGGGCAAAAAAGACTGCCTCATAGAACTTGACCCTGGGCTGGTATGGAGGTAGATTGCCATTCCCCGGTGTGTAGGTGGAGGAGGTCAGACATGGTTTCAACACCAGTTCCTCCAGCAGCATATTCAGTATGGGTGGGCGATGTACGGAGTCTGAGTGCATTTGTCTCATGTTCTCTCTGCCGATCTAGTCCTTGTGGACTCACACTTCACAGGGGCACCCAGTGCACCCTGCAACTTTCCAACTCCAACAAAGCCTTGGTCAGCTGAGGGACTCACTGGGCAATATTAAAAACCAAGGAATAAGGAAACACGCGGGGCTTTATGAGAGCTACTGCAGAACACTATTCAATTATTATATGCTTTTTTCATAATACCAACGGTTTCACATTTTATTGAGAGAGAATTGTTCCCTAGCTCTCTTGGGAATGCTTTTATTGACGGCTTCAGAAGGAAGAAGATGGCTGTATCATTTCTGCAGTGCCAGAGGTCAGAATCTTTGACTGGTTTGGTGTCATGTGAACAAATAAAATTTCACTCAGTGCTTATTCATTGCCTTTTATTTAATATATATTCAGGCTGGATCACTTTTGTTTCTTCACATTTACTGCTTGCCTACATTAAGCTGTTCTTGCATTTGTTTTAATAGCAATATATTAAATACATATATAGTCACTGTTGTTGACTCTTTTTACACAGTAAGTTCAGTGGGACAGTCAGGTATGTAGAAATAATGAATTTAGACTAGCATTTTATATTTTATTGGGGGTAGCTACTTAATTCAGAATGCATTTGTCACCTCAAAATAACTACTTGCCCCTTCTCCTTCCCACTTCTTTCCACTCCCTCTATTCAATGGCTATTCATAACTCATTAAAATCATTCTGAATCTACAGCAAAAATGGAGGACCTGAAAATACATTTTTATTAGACTTATTTAAAATGTATAAAACCAAATCTAAGAGCTAAGTTTGAAGAGGAATGTGTTGATGAATACCAGTGCCCTCTCACCCAGGTTCGCATCAATGAAAAGATGACTGGAGGAGGTGAGCGGGAGCATCACTTGCACTTGTGGGCAGCCAGCTTCAATCCTCCACATGGAATTCTCGGTAGAGTTGGATTTGAAGATGAGGTTGAACTGGCGCCAAAATGGCCCCTTCCCCTATCTTGGACGGAAGGTAACCAACTTTTAGTGAGGAACTGACCCATAGTTCATGAACATATTAAGTAGGGTATGATAGCGAGAGCCATAATAGTACACCCTAAACATAGTAGACATTGTCTCGTCCCATTTCGGTAGCCATTGAGTCATTTTGACTCATAGAAACCCTTTAAGACCAAGTAGAATTCTCTCTTTGGGTTCCCAAGGCTGTAATCTTTATGGGAAGAGAAAGATTCCTTTTTCTCCCAAGGAGCACTTGTGGGTTCAAATTGCTGACCTTGTGTTTAGCAGTCCATCACACAGCCCAGCACACCATCAGGGCTCCAAGCCAGGTCTGCAGGGAGAAAATTGAGGGTTCTATTGAGTCTTGAAGGACTCAGGACCCTTCTGTGTTGTGCCTTTGCTCTATCAACATTGTGCTCTCCAAGTTGAAGTTCGGTGCACCTCCTTGCTTAGACCTGCTTTTCATGTGTTTCATGTCACACTCCCACGTAGACCTCTTTAACCAAAACTTGGTTGTACGGTCGTGGTGAGCTGCAAAGGAGACAGAGTAACATCACATTTTAGCCAGGCGATATTGAGGCTGGTAAGCATTTAGATTCTCATTTCTCCAAAAGGATAGAAAGGGCATTGAGAGGCAAGCAGTGGTCTGGGGAACATTTGGCTATGAAAGGATTATTTTAAAATGAAGACTGACAAGAAAAAAATCCAACCCCTTATCAACAACAAAAGAAAAAGTGGTCTCCTAATCATGGCAAAGAAGCAAGTTGACCTTGTACTTTATCAAACAAACGAGGCTGCTTTGAGAGTGAAAGAGCACTGTGAAGTGCTCAGTTACGGAAAGTGCAATAAAGTCTGTGCAAGGCAAGCCTAGATTCTAGCCACCTTTTAGACAGGCCCTTCAAGGACTAGGCCACATTCACCTTTTGGGGTGCATCTCCATCACTTTCTCCATCTGAATTTTATTCTGTATCTCTGAAAAATAGTTTCATTTTCTTAATATAACTTGCTGTTTCAAATCATCATTTTTTTCATATCTTCCCTTTGGTGGAGCAATTTTATGCAAAACTGGAATAAAAAATTCATGTCTGGCTCCAGAAATTGATGAAATAACAATGGAACTATTTCAACAAGCTGATGACACCCTGGAAACACTCATTGCTCTATGTCAAAGAAATTTAGAAGGCATTTCACCTGGTCGGCTGAAAGAAAGAGATCCACATTTGTACCATTCCAGAGAAAGGTGGCCCAACAGAAGGCTCAAATGATAGAACCATATCATTGAAATCACATGCAAGTCAAATTATGCAGAAGACAAGTCAGCAGTTGTTACAAGAGTGTAGTGATGGGGATTCTGGTACGCACTCCTGCGGGATTCATAAGAAGACATGGCACAGGGATGTGCTGTCACCTAAATCTGGACCAACAGCCAGCACAGAAGAAGGAGGCACTCATGTTTATGAATGGCTCAAAGGCATTGAGCCGTGTGGAGCCTAAACAAAGCAACACTGTGGATAGACACAACAAGAGTAGGAATATTCCAGAACACTTCCTTGCATTCATGCTGAAATTATACTTGAATGAAGAGGCGGTTACACAGCCAGAAGCAGGGTTTGAAATCAAGAGCGTTAGGAGACAGGGTTGCCTACTCTCACCATCCTTATTTAATCTCTTGATTGCTGCTTCCATGGGCATTAGTTCTGGATCCAAGCAACATGAAATGGTGACTAGTTTAATCTTTTCTCCATGTATTGTGATATCATATATGGATTCATTTATGAGGGTTTTTGGTTTATTTCCATTGAGTTACAATTCACATTGAAGCCTAAAGCTCTTGATGTCACCACCAAGTATTTCATGGTCTCCTCACTTTTTTCAAGTGAGGTTGTATCATCTGCATATGGAAAGTTCCCACTAAGCCTTCCTCCCAATCGGTGCCACGCTCCTCTTCACACAGTGCAGCGTCTCTTCTTTACTCAGCACGCAGATCAAAGGATGCATGGCGTGGTGTAAATCTGCTGCACAGACCTCTTTAGGGTGGTGAAAAGCAAGGATGTTCCTTTGAGGACTAAAGTGGACCTGACCCAAGCCACAATATGTTCAATAACCTCATGTGCATATGAAAATTGGACAGTAAGTAAATCTGGAGTAGGATTGATGCAATTGAAGTATGGTGCTTCCACAGACTTCTGAACGTCACATGGACGCCCAAAAGAAAAAACAAACAAACCTGTTTTCTAAGAAGTACAATCAGAATGCCCCTTGAAGTACAAATTAGATGAAGAGTGTTGGCAAGATGACCTTAAACACAGTACTAATCGTGGGGATGGTACAGGACAGGGCAGTATGTCTTTCTTCTGTACTTGTGGTCTATTTGAGCCAGAATGGACTTGCTGGCACCTGAAAGCAGCTGCTCTAGTGGACTCCACATTGTTCTGCTACCCACACGTTTAACACTAATGACGAAGCCCTCTATTCCCCTGAAGAATTGCCGCCTGGGACACCCACAGGAGGACCTCTACTATCCTAGAGGGCTGCTGTGAATCAGAATTGGCAGTGAGTTCGGATCCTCCTCCTCCCAGTTCAGATAATGTGCCGGCTCTCTTAGTTAACAGAGTAGCAGTCCTTCCTATGTATGAGCTGCTCATTCCTGATCATCTGCTTAGATAATTGCCATACTCTGTTAGCACAGGCGAGGTGATGCCGAGGCAACTACCAAATTCATAAACGTTCATTCATTGCTCTTCCTTCACGATCAAGTCCAGTTAGTAACACAGCTCCCTTCATTGTCGTTCATTGCAGACTTCCTAAAGGTACCACATGATATACAATTCCATATAGGAAATAACATAAAGCAGGATATAGCTCCTTGCACAAAAAGCTTTTTAAATCCTTAAAATATATACATTCGTTATAACTACATTTACAAGTCAGAAGTAGATAGCAATTGTCACTCCTGACCTCAAAGGAGCAGAGAAGCAAGATTGTAATATGTGTGTATGGAAAATGAAGAAATCAGCACTAAGCTCCAAAATCAGGACTAAGTAAAATATAATATATGTATAATATATTTATATATAATATGTAAATAAAGGAGTACATTTCTATTCTAATAAGTCTTTATTTATAAAGTGAAATTGTGGAGGAGATTGGGTCTGTGGATCATAATTTTCTGACCCTCGTACTGAGTTGAAAATTATATCTTTACCGCATGGCAACGATGTCTGTGACATACCAGGTTCTTCAAAAAAAGAAAAGAAAAGGTTTTGTTTCTTACCCATTTACTTGACATACTTAGAGGTAGCTGACAGAGAGCAATGAACTGTGACATTTTCCCATCTACAAATCAGGAGGCCCTTAGTTTCTGCTGACTACCCTCCACAATTTTTATAGAAATGATGTGAAATAGGAGGGCAGGAGTGGAAAGTCACGTGTGTATCAAAGCTCCTGGGCTATGTAAACTTTAGGTGAGTATGGCTAAGAGCAGGGTGACTCTTTGCCGTTAAGAAGAATTTAATAACTTGAGATTACGCAGCTAAGTGTTAATGCCCAAAGAAGTATCCAGTCAGCCCAGAAATATTCTGGTGGAAATGAGCTCTGGAAAACAGGTTTGGGTCAGTACTTTTACTCAATGCATGCCAATAATCGAGGCCGAAAAGACGACGACCATGAGACGATATATGTATTTGTGTGTGTGTGTGTGTGTGTGTGTGTGTGTGTTTGGGGGGGATGCACGCGCGGATATATTTGACCCGAGAGGCTGCAGCCGGGCAGAATCTGGCGCTGGTGTTCCCATCCTGGCAGAAATGCCCAGGCAAGCCAGGACGGGTAAGCAGGACCAGCAGGAGAGAGGGCAGGCCGGAGACAAGACGCCCTTGGAAATGCTGCCCACGGTCCCAGTGCAGAAACAGACCTGATGGAACATTTGCTGCCAACAACCAGGGGACGGCCGGTGCCGTCAACCACGCAGGCATCCTTGCTGCCCAGCTGTGCTTGCAGGGCCCTGCACCCAGCCGTGGACGTCGTGGCATCCAGTGGCGTCCTCGGGGCCACGAGCATGCGGGTCTAGGGAAGTTTGAGACTGCTTAAGCGTGACTGTCGGCGAAAGAGATGGAGGGCCTTGGCGGGCACCATTCTGTACGGCAGACACATTCTAATGAAAGCTAATCGAGGTGCACCGTCCTCGCGGGGACTGGCGACGGGCAATAACAATGGCAATAACGGGGCTCCAATATGTGAGTAAGTGGCCGCTGCCTGGTTTTTAGTGGCTCCTCATCACAGAATCCAAAAGGCTGCTGGGGCCCAATCCATCACACACAGAGCAGCGGCCAGCCGAGAGGAAGAGGGCCAGCAGGCTGGGCTCTGTGCAGAGGCAGGCAGAGGCCGAGGGGCGAGGAGCAAGAGGAGGGACGGGAGGGGAGCAAAGGCCTGGAACCATTGCCGGGTTCGGCTCCAGCCTGGCTTTATGAAATCGTGGAGCCAAACAACATAAGACGGTGGCTGCGTTGTCACGGAGGGGCCCCCCTGTGGGATACTATTATTCCAATCGCCGACACTTGGATGGAAGGTGGTCTACTTGGGCTTCTGAGGCTCTGCTTAGAGCGACAGCGATTGCCGTTTTTAAAAAGGATGATGGCAGAGAAGGGGACTCCTTTCCCCTTGCTCGTGGTGAAGTTGCGTGCTGTGGGTACCACATGCACACTAGCCGGAAGAACCGAGGGGCTCCGGGAGCGTAAAGCGCTGAGTCCGCGGAGACAGTTCTCAAGCTAATGGGGCTGGAGCATGCGGAATCCGAGGGGTCTCACTGCCCGTGGTTCCACCTTCTACCTCGCAGATCTTCCTTGTTCTTACTCCTACCCAATCGCGGATGGGCTTTGTTTTTCTCCCCCTCCTCTGCCCTTTTCACCCTTCTGTTTTCCACAGAACGTCCGGGTCTTCCTACCCATTCATGTTTGTCCCTGCCCTTCGATGTCATCACGTGACCTCTGTAGTGTTCAGAGACAGTAGGAGATTCTGAAAGGACAGCACCTTACTCATGAAACAATGAAATCTTTCCTCCTTGTGGCCCCTGGCTACAACGCAGTGGTTCTCAACCTTCCTCATGCCGCCACCCTTGAAGACAGTGCCTCATGTGGTGGTGACCCCCAACCACAAAATTATTTTCATTGCTACTTCATAGCTATAATTTTGCTACTGTTATGGATCATCATGTAAATATCTGATAGGCAGGACATATTTTCATTGTTACAAACTGAACATAATTAAAGCATAGTGATGAATCACAAAAACAATATGTAATTCTATATTGTGAAATATTTCTTCCTAATGACAAATAGATGAAAGTATTTCTTGAAGCATGGTGTAGCATAGGGACCAGTCTTCATGCCAGGCACTCATATGTGGATTTATCTGCATGTGGGAGGACCTGCCTGGAGACAGATAGAGGAGTAGAGTCTCAGTTCCTAAGACCATCAGAAATATGTGTTTTCCGATGGTCTTAGGTGGCCTCTGTGAAAGGGTAGTTCGATCCCCAAAGAGGTCACGGCCCCCAAGTTGAGAACCGCTGACATAGACCTTTGCCACCTTGTGTGTCCCTGTGCTGTTTGCACGTTCAAGGTGTACGTGATGGAAGGAGAGGAGTTTGGGGGATTTTAAAGAAGGCTTTTATTTCTTCAGTTAAAACAACTACAAACTCACTGCCATCGAGTTGATTCTGACTCACATTGTCCCTGTAGAATAGGGCAGACCTATCTCCTTGAATTTCGGAGGCTGACTGTTGGCGAGATGAGGCAGTCTTGTCTTTCTCCAAGGGAGCTGCTGGCAGTTTCGAGCTTGCTGTCCTTGCTGTGAGTCACCCGGCGCTAACCAGGACATAGCGAGGGCTCCACCCTCCCTCAACTGCACGTGCACGATTAGAGACATGGACCTTCCTGGTTTCAAGTTGTTGTTTTCTGTTTTGCTTTCTTCCTTTGTGTGACTGTGTGTGATATTTGCAGAGTCAGTCTGATTTTCAGCTGCCCCCCATACAAGGGGCAGGGTTGGAAAAGGTAGGAGCAGAGGACTCCACAGAATGCAATCCCTTCTAGTCCCAAAGAGTCCAATGAGCAGTCCTCCCCCAATTAGTTGTAATAAAAATAAATAAACATAATTTGCAAGGCAATCTGGAGTCTTTGCTTCAAAAGACCCTATGCCAAGGGAAAACTGTCAAACCCAGCTGAAAACACTGTTTTCTAAAAATAGCCCTCACATTTCCATATTTCTGTTATCCAGCTGAGGATTCAGAAACTCCTCCTTTGGCACGTGATGTCATCATGGGGAACGAAAACAACCAGGAAACTGTGATATGATATCATTCTTTAGAAAAATACAATTGTTATCCCTGAGCAGTGGTGAGTATGCCATTATATGGTATTGGTGCTAATTCTAAAAATAAATGAAAAACAAGATAGGAATGTTTTCTTCCCAGTTCCCTGTGACACATATGTCGATTATGGGGACCATGTAGACTGCTCCCGAGGCGAGCATAGCAGCAGCGGGGGCCCTGTGCACCTGGCTAACTGGCTTGGTGTTTTTCCAGGTAGCAGGTTGGGTTGAGGAAGATGCGGGTCTTGGGAGAACCTGTTCTCTCTGCCGCCTATTCTCATCTATAAGATGGGGCAATCAATTCTCTCTGTCACCCACATAAGTCAAGAGAACAAATTCATAACATGATCTCCCATTCATTGTGTAGTTATTTTTAACATATGGACGCAAACCAAGAACTTAGGAAAGGACTCTGTAAGTGCAGGGACGCATTGTGAGTCTCAACTATCCCTTTAAACCCCCTACTCTCCATATAGCATCTGCCAACATTCACAACTGCGTGTGTGTGTGTGTGTTTCAGTTGTTGGGGGAGGGTAACTAGGGGATACCCTACACGTCCCCTGGGGAACTGGAAGTGGGTACTGCTTGTCTTCAGCTTGGGTAATGAATTTTGAGTGCAGTGAAATGTTGGACTAAGGAGTAGACCCGCTTCTTGACCCAGGGCCCCCCTTTCTGTAACTGTGGGAGAAGTAGACCTCAGGCGGTGCTACGGGGTGCGAGGCATGTCTTTAGCCCCCGCTGAGGCTGACCCACAGAGCTGAAAGGAATGGTGAGGATGGTATTGCATTTCTTAAATCAAAACATTACTGCAAAGAGACTTCCTGGGTTGGGGCTGGAGGCAGTGGGGCTGTTCAGCTGGGATGGATTACTGAGCCTGTTGGGTTGGCTTTGCCCCCTAGTGGCTAGAGGCTTAGGGACCCCATCAACCATATGGTTCCCTGCACACTGAAAAGGTAACCATTGCAGATGACAGAGCATAAAGGAAGAGAGAGACAACTGGAAGCAGGAAGCACTGCCAGGGATCGGTGGAGCTTGGTTCCACTCTCAGGTTAGTCACTTACCAGTGGCGGGCTGGCATCTCTCAATACCCCAGTCTTCATACCAGCAGACCCGAATGAAGGGGTAGACCAGGGGTTTCAAACTGGCGGCCCTCAGGCTGAGGTAATTATTTGTGGCCCGCGAGGCTCTGAAATAAAATGTAATGAGAGAATTGTGTGTGCATCTGCCCATGAGCTTGGGGCTGACTTCCATGCGCCATTTTTCTAAGTTCTCAGATGCATTCTGTATTAGCCAGAGTATGCTTCACAGTATTTGCATAAAGATGTTGGCAAAATTAAGGTGCAAACAAGCGTTTTGTTTTTTGTTCTGTGTCGTTTTTCTGGTTTACCTTGGTAGCTTCTTACTATTTTTTCTCACTTTCCCAGCTAAAGAAAAATGAGTTGTGTACACTTTTCTGCGTCAGCTCCACAGTTGAGTTAAAACTAAGGGTATGACTTAGCCAGTTGGGTTGAGAGGATGAAATAAATTTGGGATGTGTCATTCCAGTGAGAATAATAGTTGATTTTTTCAAGGTAGATGAGCCAGTGCAGGCCACTAGGGATTAAGGCGAAGAGTTCCAGATAACTGGATACAAGGGATTATGCTGCTCAGCGAAGAGTGGCAGAAAGAAAGGCCATCCATGAACTCTTTGACTCAAATCTTTCCTTGCTTGGACGGAGGGAAAGTGGAGACAAAGCAGTCCTTTTCAGCAAATTATTGATGTGATATATATATATATATATATATATATATATATATATATTCTTACCTTTTTAGAAAGGGAATCTAAAGAATGGTTGTGGCCTTTGTTGCAGATAGCTTTTCAGAACAGTGTAATGTACACAGATTATCCGCAGTTTATTATCCGCAGTGAAAACCAGTCGCACGCGCCCCAGGTGCTTGCCAAGATCATAATTGTACCTTCTTAAATACTTTCATTACTTGGGAGTACAATAAGCGAAGCAGGGACACATGCTTTCCATTTTCTTGTCAACAAAACACCTCCAAGAAATTAAGCTCTATTTTCTCTCGACATTTCCCCAGGACTGTTCAGTGTATATGAAAAGGGAAGGGAGGGACGGCTTCAGTTTCATTCCATGACCTTGAAACTGGGAAACCCCCTTCCCCCAAAAAAGAGGGTGGTTCATGTGTGGGGTGCCGGATGCCCTGAAAGCAGCGTGCTCAATATTAGAAGGGTCTTGTTTGGATGGACATGTTGATTTTTAGGAAATGAGGAAAGAGTTTCCTCACATGGGAGGATTTTTTTCATTTTTTCCTGGGAAGGGTGTGATACCATACTGGGCTAAGAAGGGCAGGGGAATCGTGAGGCAAGTCTCATGTTTGTGAAATTCAGGGGGCCCAGTTCTTTCTTCTGATAAAGAGGGCAGAATCTTGTGGACCTTCCTCCAAAAGAGCTTGCTTGCTCACGAACTGGAAGATTGAGGGAAGTTATCTCTGCCTATACATTTGGAAGAATCCATTGGCTATTCCAAACAACCTTGGTCTCAAGAATCACAAGTCCACTTGACCTAGAGAGTAGAGGAGTTCGAAGTGGTCCCCTTGGTGGGAGAAGGACTTTTCAGTCTGCCCTCCTCCCCCCACTTGCTGTCTTCCCTGCTTGGTTCTTACACTCACTAATGTAAGTTCTCCATGATGTTTCTCCATCTTCCATCCTAGCTTGTCCTTTTTCCTCTCAGCTTCACTCCTGTTGCTTTTCCCAGCTTCATCGGGCTTCAGTCTCTTGGACTATGTGCCAGTTGTTTGTATGCAAACATTTACTTCCAGGTAGTTGCTGGGGATGATTTTCTTAAACTGATCATGGTGACACAGTTCTAGAAAAGATACAGAAATCAGAGAAGGGTTGAGGCAAAAATCCAAATTTTCTCTTGTCCTTTTATTCTCTCTTGGTTCCACATCCAAAGCTCTGCTTGGAGGAGCAAACTGGTTCAGAGAGAGAGAGAGAGAGAGTGAGAGAGAGAGAGAGAGAGAGAAGACATGAGCAGATTGTAGGAAACAATTCATTACAATGTGTCTAATTAGTTCATTGAGATTTTGCTGCATCTGAAATGGAAAAGAAGTCAGGGGCTCTTACTGTTAGTTGTCCTTCCATCCAGTTTGGATTCATGGGCACCCTAGGAGTAACAGAGTGACACCCTGGCCAGCGCAGTGCCATCTGCAGGGTGGCTGCTCTTCTTGAGCCCTTTGGTACCTCCATCTGCCTAAGGCTCTTTCTCTTTTTAGCTGACTCTCAACTTTCCAGATCCTGATGACGCTTTCCAGGTCCCGATCCCACCTGATCACATATCTGAAGCGCGTGAGAGGAAGCAGCATTACAGTCTTTCATGAGACCTTCCTGCTAAACGATTTCAGGGGAGCTTCACACCTGCTCTGCCAGGGGAATTTTATAAAGTACATGTTACAGACAGAGAAATGAGGCTCAGGGGGCTTCAAAGAAAATTGACAAACTATGACCTGCTGGCCCAAACTAATCAGACACCTATTTTTGTAAATAAATTGAGTGGCATCGTTCCATCACTTCCCGACTGTCTGTGACAACACCATAGCATTGTGTAGTTGCACCAGAAACTGTCTGAAACACAGAGCCTAAGTATGAATTATCTGTTTATTTATAGAGTAAAGGTCCCTGCTTATAGTGTAAATAGTACGGCTACTTTCACCCTGAAGTAAGGTATACATTATCTCCAGCCAGAACCTGCTGATTCCAGAACCCACAAAACTCTGAGACAAGGATCATGAGAGGTAGGTGGGATCAAGGCATTTATTGATTAGTCTCATGACTCATCTGTCAGCTATTCATATTCCGGTGATTTGTATATTGCTATGGTGCTGAAAATTGCCACCAATATTCTCCAGGTTCACCCTTGGTGGACAGATTTTAGTGAAACTTCCGGACTAAGGCTGGGAAGAAATGCTGAGAGATCTACTTCTGCAGATTAGTCAAAGAAAATCTTAGGGTTCACAATAAACCAGCATCTGACTTACTTGCTTTGGACATACCATCACGGAAGTTTGATGCATAAAGGATTTAATATTTGGCAACATAAAGGCTCAGGGAAGAGTGTAGGAAACCCTCTGTGACGTGAATTAGCACAAAGGCCACAGCAATGCATCGAAACATTGCTAGTGATTATAAGTGATTTTGAAGACTGGGTCATATTCTAGCCTACAGTAGATAAGGTTGTCATCAATGTGAAAACATGTGGAACTGTTCACTTCCAGTTAATGAGTAAGATTAAGTTAATCCGTACTTATTTTACTTGCTGGGTAGCCCGCTCTGACTCATCATGAGTTAGCATTAGGTCACACCTGACAACCACTTCAAGTAACTATTTGTAAGCAACACTATGCAAGAATGATGAAAAGTTGCTACATTTGAAATGTGGTGTTGACGATGAATTTTGAAAGGAGCATGTACTACTAAAAGAATAAGCTCTCTTGCTTTTGAAGAGGTGCAGCCAGAAGGCTCCTGAGAGGCACATACTTTGGACAGGCTATCCGGAGAGACCAGTCCGTGGAAAAGTACCGCACGTTGGTAAAGCGGAGGAGCAGCACACAAGCGGAAAGCCCTCAAGGAAGTGGATGGACACAGTTGCTTCCGCAGTAAGCTCAAACATGAGAACAATCTTGAGGAAGGTGCGGGACCAGGGCTGGTTTGTTGTGTTATACATAGGGGCGTTATGAGTCGGAACTGACTCAATGGCACGGGACAGCAACAATTCTAAAATACTCCAAGGTTTGTATTGAGTTCAGGTCATCTTTAGGATGTCTATGTCTGTCCTGGATCTCATTCGTCAAAAGGGGTTCTCCAAATATGGTTCTGGGTGGGGGGCATCATCAAGGCTAGGAGCAATGCGGTGTTGGGGGGTCTAACAATGCAGGTGATTCCAATGCGTGCTCAGCTTTGAGAACAATCGGTAGATGATATAGAGAAGTAATCAGCTTCTCATGTTTTAGAACACTCCAGGTCTATCTCTATAACATAATCACTGTTGATACTATGTTTACATGTTTATATAGCAAAAGGATAGGGAAATAGTGGCCTGGGGTGAGACAGTCTGGCATTATTTCAGATTGCCCAACCACTCCCACCTTTGCCAAGGCACGAACACTTTTCTAGAACTGCAGGCATTTGAAAAGCGGACATTCCCCCAAAAAAGTATCTCGTTTTATTGGTAAGTACAAGTATGCATGCATATATTCTACGTGGGTCTAGACACTGTGGCGCCTTCCTGTATCCCAGAGGAAGGAGAAAGGTGGGAGAAACCAGGGGAAGGTATATTTTGCCCGGTAGGATGTTTTTGTTTAATGTTTTATTGTTCATTCTTTCAGACCCAACTCTTCCTGTATTACAAGTATGTTGCTTTGTATACAGCTACCTGGGAATGAAAAACAATATACTTTAGGGAAGTAGAAGAAAAATCTTGCCACATAGGTCAGGCACCTTCTTGTGCTATTTACAACCATCTCAGCTTCTTTGCAAAATGTCATGACATCTAAAGATCACATCAGTGATGACCAGGTCTTTAGACGTTCGCCCACATCTTCCTACTTTGTTTCCTGGTGGTGCCAACAGATGCAAGGAAGCAAGAACGCTGGAAGGCCCTGTGCATCACTAAGAGTCCCTGTGTCCATCACCCCAACATACTGGGGAGCTAATCGCTAACTGAGTGAACCATTGACCAAGAGGCATCAGAAACTAGCAGATACAGTCTCTTCCCTAAACCCACTGTCAACTTCCACTCACTAAGTGCTCAGGAATGTAGCTGTTGAACATCCTTCTGTTAGGCCAAAGTAGACAGAGCTCAACAATTGAGCAAGGAGTAGCGGTTGATACCAAGCAGGGCCCCATTCAGTAATGTGCCTTCTTCCTTGCCCCCTTCTCCTCTCCTTGCATTCTGCTTTCCTGAGATGTCTCCTCCTTAATAAAGCAGAAGCAAGTGTTCCATTGCACCGGCCTCACCTTCTGTGCAGGTGCCACCATAGACTAGGGCAGACTGAGGCCGGGAGCCTCCTTCCTAGGTTGGCCTCAGCCTGTGGGCGGTGCAAACTCTCACTTTGGTTTTTCCAAAATCATTTTATTGGGAACTAGTACAGATATCCTGTGAACCCATAGTTCAATCACACCAAGCAAAATTGCGCCATTGCCACATCGATCAGTTTCAAAAAGCCTTGGGGACATGAGGGAGGCTACCTGGATGATGTCAACCGGATCCCTTCAGGATGGATGCAGATTGCTGCTTGCGTGGTGAGGGAGGAGGTCGGCTCCTGGTAAGGGACAGAAGTCCACTCTGTGTCTGATTCTGAGACCCCAGGGAACAATTGCCCGAGGCCCATGGAGTTAGTGCGTCAGAATCTCCGAGGTTAGGTTACAAAACATTGATGGTGCTTTTAAATGACCAAGCAGGTGTCTAAGGGACAGCTAAGGTTGTGACCCTTTAAGGGAGAATGGTAGCATCGCTGGAGTCCAACTGAAGTGGTCTTGAGTACCTGCGTCTTTCACGTATTCGCCTCCTCCCCGTGGGTAAATTAGTTAACACCTTTAAACCTTAGTTAGCTCATCTCCCAGATGGAGCTGAAGACATTCTCTCCTTCCAAGGGTGGTGACGAACCACTTAGCATCTGTACATAAAGTGCCCGATGCGCTCTTGGATTCCTGTTTGCTGTGGGGTGCTCTTGGCGTGTCCTCCCTGGCCACAGGTGCTCGTCTGAAGGCCCCACGGCACAGCTCCTGCTCCATACCTGAAGACCTTCCTTCTTCGTGGCATGGGATTCCCACTCTCCAAACTGCAGTCTCCAAACCCACTGCCATTTAATGGGCTCCAACTCCTACTGGCCATGTATAGACAGAATGGCTCTTCTCCAGTGGCTTTGTGAGACTGGAACGCTTTCTCCCAAGGATCGGCTTGTGGTTTCAAACCACTGACTTTGCAGATCGTAATCCAGTGGGTAACCACCCTGCCGCCGGGGCTCCAGTCCAAACTCTGCACTAAGATACGTCTTCAATCATTTTATTTCCCTTTTAACCTGACCTTTCCGGGCCTCCGCGTCTTTATCATTTGGCTGTGGTTGCTTTGTGCCCATGCTAGTTGTGTGTATCGCTCACGTATGTCCTAACTAGATCCCACAGTGTAAGGCAGGCACCGCATCTTTCTCTAACTTCCTGGGAGCCCTAAGAGGGGCCCGCCCACCACTTCCTGCTTTGGTGCCTGTTTGCAACCAGAGAGGCAGTTCTCCGTTCCTGGGGAAAATTGAGCGAGTAGGAAAAAAATGCAACCAATTATATATTCCCAGACTCCAATCCTGGATCCAGCCAAACTGCTTAACAGAAAAGTATCTGTTTTTCCTCGTTTGGTTTTAATGATTTTCCTGTAGATCCACATCTCTTTCTATCACAAAGAAATCACTTTATCCTGCTGGGTAATTAATACGAATGTACAGTATGGCAAACATATTCCTGTAGACTGCTTATTTTGCTGGTAAATTACAGGAAATTCAATACAGTACACCTGGGATACCCTGCAGTTTGAAATTAGAATATAAAGTGTCTCCCAGTTCCTCCTACTTGGCCAAGATACTGGTTGGATTGTGAAAATCTTGCTAGTTAGACATGTAATAAACTGGAATGATGGCAAATTCATTTACTTCTCTTTAGCTTAAAATGAATAAACATTTTAATTTCAAGCTTAAAAAACCCCAATAACAAAATACAAGCCCACCACCCTGTTTACAGCCCTCGGAGTTACTAGAAGGGGATGCCTTGTGGTGTTGGGTCCCAGTTGTAAATCCATTCCGAGAACATGTGCCACATACAAATTTGTAACTAAATCCTTAGAGTTTAAGGTATATTGCCAGTAAAACCCCTTGGCCAAACTTCAGTTCTGCGTGATGTCACATCTCTATGGGCCCTGCGATAGCATTAAACTGGCCACAGCTGTTTCTCATTGAAGCAATACAGACCTCTCAAAGGCAGGGCTCCACCTCTTCCCCACCTCTTCCCTCCCTCACCCAAAGCCTTTTCTGTAACAAAAAGGCTTCTTTAGGAACGTGGTCTGAGGCTTTTGCTGATGATTTCACTACTAGTTTCTAATGATTTGGTTAAGCCCCCTGATCGTGCACACACACACACACACACACACACAATTGCCCAGAAAAGCTTTCTTCTTGGCAATTGAAATACCCTAGACCTCTTTGCTAACGTTCAAGAGGGGCGTGGGGAGAGGAGAGAAGGTGCCGACAGTGTGCTCTAGTTACACAGGAGGCTGCAAACTGTTTCAAACGTGGCCAGCTAATAGATTTGGGGCTTGCAGTCCACATATTCTCTGTCATAACCACTAAACTCTGCCTCTGCCGCAGCCAGACACAATACACAAGCAGTCAGTCAAGCCCGATTTACAAACACAGCTTTGGGGTGGGATGGGGCCTGATGACATTGCGGAAACATCCAAGAATAAGACATGGCCCGATCCAGATGGCCTTGAACTTGTGCAGGCTGTCGCGATTTACAAGATATTCACGTGACTAAGGACCACACTTAAAACCATCTTTTTAAAACAACTTATCCATAATATGACAGTAAATTTAAAAAGGGGATCTCTAAAATCATTGAAAGCTTTATCAAACAAAAATATATAACTGTGAAGCTATTGTTTCTTGATGCACCCTCCATGTAGGTCCACATACTGCAGAACAGATGTCATTTGTCACCTGTCTAACTTTCCCGAAGGATTATGAGCTCCTTGAATTACATGAAGTCAGGGACACCAATAATGTTTCCATTCAGTGGTTTGGGAGGTTGGGAAATAAGACATCTAAAGGTGCAAGATCAGGGTTGTGGGCTGGATGGAGATATTGCACACCCCTCAATGCCTTCACAACATAAGCTGCCGCACTGTCGACAGGAAGCAGACTTCCCTGTTCCTGGCTTTGATCTCACCAATGCAGCTTTCTGTTTTCGTAATCTTCTTCATAGGAAGACCTATGGCTGCCCCATTTCCTTTGAGAAAGATGCGTGGAGATGACCCTTTTGGGGGTCTCCAATCAGTCACCAGACACTTGGGAGCTAGCTACTCTCTCTGCCTTGAATCGAAAGGAGATCTCCTCAGAAGCCATGTTTCCATTGACCTTTTTTTAAGGCATCTTAAGGAGACTAAGACAAGTGTGTGACTGAGAGGACTTGTCTGTAGCTTTCCACTGAGCACAGATACATGTTGAAGCACAGGTTGTGTGTACACGGGGCCCTGGGAGAACGAGAACTCTGGTAGCAGTACTCCCTGTCTTATCCTGATAGAGATTACACACAATTCCGCAGTGCATGATTTGCCAATTTTGTTATTCCCAGAGGTTTACTCACAGGTATTCAGTGTTATGATTTACTGTTCAAAATTGTATAATGCAAGCCTTAATTGTAGTTTTGTTTCCTTTATTGCCCCAAACATGAAATCAGAAGTTTAAGTTGCTTGAAAGCAAGGATCCTGACACTCCGTGCTTCGTTCACGTCGACAGGCATCTTCAGAAAGTTCTGAGATGTGACAGCAAGATATAGGAAGGACAAAGTAAAGGGCTATAGAGGTAATTCCTCACGAATTTTCTCACTAGAAGCACCATCCCATTCCAAGGGCGAAGTGGCATGATTGCCACAGTGATCAAATGCCCGCATCCAGCGGCTCATCCTTACCAGAGCGCACTTTCAGACGCGTGTTCAGAGTCAGTCCCCAGTGACTAATGACATGTCGGAGGCCCAACACACTGCCTTTGTATCTGCCCCTTTTGGTTTCCACATACTTGTCAGCAGGACGTACCCTACACAATGACGCACCGTGGAACCTGCTGATGTCCTCATTTTCCTCCCAACCCTAAAGACAAACAATGCTGGGATTTGTAAACATATTGAAATCAAAAGGCAATTATAATGGAAAACCAACAACACCTTTAAAAAAACAACTGTTCAGCTTTTTAAGTCCGAACTGACTTGCCACAGAATCCTTGATGCTGAACCCCATTGTCATCTGGGAACTCCCCAGGTAACATAAGTAAGTGTGGGTCAAGCTGAGCATCGGGTGGAACACCTGGTGGACGTTTTTCACAGGAGCTCTGACGCTGCTGTCAGGCAAGCATTGGATGCTCACCTCAAGATTGGCAGCGTGGTCCCAGCAGCTGAGAGTATCTGTTCCTATAAAGATTTACAGCCTCTCAACCCCTCTATAGGGCAGTCATGAGTCCGAGTAGAACCCAGGCTATTGGACTGCTTTATTTATTTAGCCACAGGCAGAAGGAGGGGGTGCTAGCGCTGACTCTGAAGTGAGAAAGATCTCAGCATCCTGCACGCCTCACCTGTTTGACCAGGGTGTCTTCTCTGCCTGCCTGAGATGCCGAGGCACCGGTTCTGCTCCGTGTACAGAGGCGTTAGAAACAAACTGGCTGTGCCTTTGTTTCTAGCAGGTGAGAACTTCTAATGCCTCATAGGGAA
Organism: Tenrec ecaudatus; assembly: GCF_050624435.1. Classification (NCBI taxonomy): domain Eukaryota; kingdom Metazoa; phylum Chordata; class Mammalia; order Afrosoricida; family Tenrecidae; genus Tenrec; species Tenrec ecaudatus. The sequence goes on from NC_134546.1 coordinate 5,375,671, forward strand.
GATTGGATTTATTTATTTTTAAATTAGATGCTGGAGACTGCTGGTTAGAGGAAGCCCAAAGGGAGTGGTACACATTTCTGGTCCTGGACAAAAAGAAAAGGGAAGCATTCTGCCTGGACCCAGACTGTTAGGCCTCTTGTCTAACGCTGCAGTTGACCTCCCTCCAAGCCAGCCGTCCTGCCCCGCAGGCCTCTCTTATGAGGTGCTATCCACAGGGCTGGCCGCACAGTTTGTAAACATGGAGAAAGTTATCTGAGATCTAGGCCCATAGGCTTCAAACCCCAAAGAAAACTTTGGAAACTTAGGGTTATTAGGGAAAAGTACCAAATGCCAAATTTTGATGGTCTGGCAACATATTAAGACATTAGTGCCGTTGGGTTCCTGTCCTTAAAAGCCATGAGGTCACTCTAGCAGAATATGATGTCAGGCTGTAAAAAAGATCAGAAAGCTTTTGGAAACTGCCCCGGCCATGTTGGGGAGCTTATGTAAAATGCTGAACAGAAACAGCAGTGTTCTTCCACTCATTGCCTCTCTCCTTCCAAGCACCCCTGCCAAAAACTGGGAAGGCAATCAGCGCCGCTCTCTTTCTCTCCTTGGGAATAGAGCAGGCTTTTATTGCTAGAACTTGAGCATTCTTTAACAGATTTCCAGTAAAATCTCCTTTGAAAAATTCCTTGGCTTACTACTGCCCCCCAATCCCCTTTACATGAAGTTGATCACAACTCAGAAGGAGCCTGCAGGACACAGTCAGACTGCCTACAGGCTTCCCACGGCTGAATTCTTTACCAAGGCGCACTGGAGCATGGCTCTTCTGCAGAACTGCAGCAAGTACAAACTGGCCGCCTTTGGATTAGGAGTTGAGCACTGTGTGACCCCACCAGCAGGACTCCTACAGTGCTGCCTGGCATCCTGAGCAGGCATGCACCCCCTTCCAGGTACAGCAGTACATTTCCATGCAGGGGGCAAGGCAGCTTCAACCAAGTTGGCACAAAGTTCTCAGTAACATGGCACTCATTTGTGTGTTTGTGTTGAAGATGACTTTGGAACCTTATTCTAGCTTCATTAGAAAGTCTCCCTTTCTCCCCCTCCCCTCTCCTCCAAATCTCTCTATTTCTATATCTCTCTTCTCTTCACTCTGTCTCCAAGGATTCAGCACTAATAAAGTTTGCTTTTTAAAAAAATAATTTATATCAATACACTTTCAAAAACACCAATCTCACATTCTGATGGTAAACTGTTGGCTGCATCATCTGTCTAGAATGATTAAGGGGCCAGAGAGACTGATTTATGAGGAAAGATAAACAGCATGAAATCTGGAGAGCTTGGCTCAGCAGAGACTGAGAGCAGAGAGGTGGGGCTTCGAGAGGGGGGAGCAATGTCTATCACACAGAGAAGCTAGGGTGTAACTAGGAAGGGTGTGAAGCGATTCCGGAGAGGAGGAAGCTAAGACGGGTATTAGGGAAATCTTTCTGACGTGGCGGTCCATTCGAGGATGGGCTCTTCTCTGAGGGGACCTGATGTGTGCGTCATCCTTTGAAACACGAATGCCTGGCTGGGGAGTGGGCTCTACTTCAGGCCATGTTTGGATTCCAAGAGAAAGTCTGTCCGGTTCATAACCTACCTCTTGGTGTCTCAAAGCCAATGGGATGAATAAGGCGGTCTTTTCAGTAGTCAGTACAATAAAAACCCATCGCTGTGGAGGTAAGCCCTCCTTCCAGAGACTCTACAGGGCAGGGTAGAACAGTTCCGGTGGGTTTTCTGGAACCTTCCATCTTGATGGGAGCAGATTGCCGTGGAGCAGATGGTGGGCTTGACTTTGGAATCAAGCAGCCCAACAGCAAACTCACAGCACTGGGGTTCCTTTAGTTCCATGAAGACAGTTGGCTGTCATTCACCACTAAAAATAGCTCATAGCACATGGCAGAGTTTTAACTGACCCACCCGGTGTGGAAATCTGCATTAAATTATATTTAAATTACTTATGTATTAGAGACGTGGAGCCACCACGTTTTACAGCAGTAATTCTTTGGACATTGACTTACTGTCTGTCATCTCATGTGCACTGCCGCTGAGTGTTACTAGGGACTTAGGGAGTGTAAGTGTGATAAGTAGACAAGAGATTAAAGAGAGAAAAAGAATATGCATATGAGAGAGAGAGAGGAATGGAAGAAGTGGGAATAAAGAAAGGATGAAGAGAGAGGGAGGACAGAGCAGAGGAAAGAATGAAGAAAGAAAAAAGAAAGGGGAGATGGCAGATGGAAAATAAAATTAATCTCAAGGGGCTTTCAATCTAGTTAATATTTACATCCTCTCCAATCCCTAAGTTTCACATGTATTTTCCCTGAGAAATCATAAAAGCATAAGGCTAATATTAATTTGAGTCTCTCCTAGAAGCAAATAAAATATCCTAAAATCATCCTGTTATTTAAACAAGGTCAAGAGAGAGAAGGGTGCATATTGATGTGACAAGTTACTTTCAGCAGAATAAGATTACAGAGGTGAGAAAAGATCATATCTAGTTAGATAAAAAAGGAACTTTTCCACGTTTGGGATGACTCTTGATGTAAATATTATTAAAAAGCTTAGTGAACACACTAGTGAAGAAAAACTATGTAGACCTTTCCACCAGCCTTCTCCATGCAAACAAACGCATTTGTCGCGTTTCTTCAGCGTTAATCCAAAACTCTTCTGTTCCTCATGAAACAGCGAGCTGTTTTCCTTAAAAATCTTTATGTGGATTGTACTTATTCAAACATTTTAAAGGTTTGTGTTGAATTTTTTTTAACTCTCATTGACATGCTCTCATCCCCATGATAACAACCAACATGTACTTTGTAAGGTACTATCTTGTTAAAATAAACTTTTGAAATGATATTTAAATTGAGTGTTCCTTCCTCGTCAGTGTTCCTTTCTTTCTTCGCCTTTGTTCGCATGCGTACATATCATCGTACAATAGGCTCCCTGGCCACTTGAAGGAAGCAGAGAGGAGAGAAGACTGAGTTGTACTTGGCCTTTCAGAGGACTCAGAGGGGGCAATGAGCTCTCTACTGCTCCACACCCTCCCGCCCCTAACTGCCTCTTGCTTCTTACCCTCCACATGTCTGCAGTCGAAGAAAACAAACAAAATATAGATTCAAATATTGCTTCTGACTTTTCAGTGTTGCCTCTGCTATCTGGCACTTTTGTGTTTGCTTTCTGTGTGTGTGTGTGTGTGTGTGTGTGGCTTAATTATATGAAAATTATACTAGGGGTTCAGTAACCGGTGGCTTGAAAATTAACTGAATTATGAAAGCTGAAATGTTGCTCATAGCATCAGTTAATGACAAGGTCGCCGCCACTGTCATATTCAAAAGAAATGTCACACTTGAGTGAGGCTGAGACGGCTGTGTTGTCCCAGGGTCCCAGGTAGAGACAATGAAGCAGGGGCTCCGTGGGCGCAGCTCCATCCAGGCTTTGAAACTGGTACGGTTTTCTTTCAACTCCTTTTGGTTCTGCGGTGTTCCCCTAACATATGGAGTCCCCAGGTATTCTGCGATGACATGGAAACTTTGGGGGCTGGGAATAACAGATTCATGAATAGATTGGAAATTCGCTCTAAATGCCCCCTTGGGTGGTCGGTGTAAAGCCTCATTGTGCGTTGTTTCTGTCTTTTACAAAAATCAAATATGTCTAGAATTATTTGAGTCCAACGGACTATATTAGGGAGCTGAATGCCAGCATACCCCAAACACCAGCAGATAAATGATGACAGATGTATGCTCCTTGGTATCCCTCCTATCTCCCCAGCTCTGGGAAACTGCAGTTAATTGAAAAAGAGGAAAAAGGAAATTGAGTTTGGGACAGAGTTGGTTGGAGATGAAGGGAAACATCCAAATGAAAGACTTTGATGTTTGGTTTGTCCCAAACCAGTTGGAAGGGTCGGCAAATGCTGCGCACGGAACCAACATCCGGGCGCCCGGGCGCCTGAGGACCCCGCGCAGCCACGGAAGAAGCTTGATTGACAGACGTCTGGTTACAGAAGGAGGCAAAGGGGCTCTCAGCCACTTCAGGCCTCAAAGAATCCTCACAGACAGGACGGGAACAAGCTTCAGGAGAGGAGGGGGCAGCCGCACCGACGGCCTCCACGACCTGGAAGAGCCTCGCTGGAGGAGCATTCTGCTTTTTTCTACCTTTCTTCTCTCTCAGGATGCACCTTCTCCTAAGATATAGGGATGAAATGGGAAACCATCAGTATAACGTTTTCCAGTTTTCACCTTTCCCAACAAGAGCCCACATTTAATTTGTCACCTTATGGGCCCTCAAGGGGATAAAGTAGATAGATAGATAGATAATAATTATATAATCCATATATCATGTATATCATACATTTTTTCTGCCACCATGCTAAGCTCTTTTCTTAGCTAGTGTCCTTTAATCGTTACTATAACCCAATGATTTTAGAGGTAAGAAAATTAAAGATTAGAGAATACAGTAAAATCAAGTTGCCAAAGGGCACCTAGTTAGAAAGTAGTGCAGTTTACATGAGGCCCAAGTCTGGCAGAAGCAAGAGTCTGGCCTCTGAACTAACTCTGTTCCTCTAAGTTACCATGTCCCACCTTGTGGGCGCACACAAAGCCTGCTTTGTCAGGAAAGTCCACCTTATGCCTGATGTCCAAATCCCCCAATCCTCCTTGACATTTTTCCCAGAAAAATGTTTTTGGGCTTGGATGATATACCTGTTTTTCCCATAGGAAACTGTTCAGCTTATCCCCCTGTGTTCATAGCAGCAGGAACAGAGTTTCTGACTGCCCAAGAGACATGATGATGTGGAGAACTTCCGGCCTTGCTTCACACCCCCCAGCGGCCATCAGCTCAACTTACCCAGCAACTAGGGAGGGAGAGAAATGAGAATGAGGAGATCAGGAGAGAGTAGGGCTGTGAGCCCTCCGTTGAGAATTAATCAATAATTCTGTCTAATTAGGTAACTAAACAATATGTTGCTAATTTTCTCTGATTAGTCATGCTGAAACAATAACATATTGGTGAAGGATAGCCCATATCATTCCTAGCTTGTAGAGTGAGAAGAGGAACATCTTTACATCTCTTAATCTTGGGGGATAAGATACCTAAAGTTTTCTCTTCAGGTGTGCGGTCATCAGAGAGGAAAAGCAGGTGAGATATTTCGAGATGGGCAAGTTGCTCTTGAAATGCAGAACACCAAAAAGAAAGCAAGTCTGATCGAGGTTCTAAGTTAAAGAGCTAGACCAATGTCTTTGGTTTCCTGTGGGAGTAGAGGCATGCTGGGAATCCCTTCCACTTGTGGGGGTGAGATGAACCTCTTGGGTTGGCTTCCATTTTCCACTCTCATATCCTGACTTCTCACTGGCTGCACCGATTCGTGATTTCAATATGGCTTTGTGGGTTTCAACCATGTTTGCGGGTTTAATGCATACCTCCTCAATTTAAACAAGGGATATTGTTTCCTGTCAGGAGAGGCTGCCTTGTGTCGTAGACCCAGATCCCATGGGGGTCTGCCCAGCCACTTTATCTGGTGGTGTAGGAAACTCGGTGTGAGGAGAAATAGAATAGAGGACCTTTTTGAACTCTCACTGGATTTGGCACAAAAGGTTTTCCATGAACTCCCTAGCCAGTGCAACAAGACCTCTTGTAATTCCCACTTTTTATAGGTCATTAACACATGCCAATCACACCTTCCTTTCCACTCTAGGCGCACTGTGGGTACTGGCGTCACACAGAGGCGAAGAGCTGAACGTGGGCTTGGGCCATGGCAGCGTAGCTGTTGTCTAACTCTTATTCTCCTCCCTTTCCTGAGAGCACACACTACTGAGAGGAGCAATGTGCTCAATGAAACGAAATGCAAACATGGTAAATAAACACCACGTGTCTACTGTCCTCAAGCTCCTTTGCCGATATGGCTGACCGTAAGACATCATTGAATCCAAAGGTTTGAGCAGGTTTTCTAAACCAAGTCTAAGAAATGTATCAAAAGGAGATGAACCCTTTGGGACATATTCCTTATAGTTCTTGACAATGTCTGGAGCTGCCACGGTCAGCCATATGGCAAATGGACAGGAAGGGAAAGACCATAAAATGACAACGGAAACATTTGAGTCGCTGCTTGGACCTTGGACTGCCCACTCTAAATCTCTCTATGTGGCCGAGGGGGACATGAGGATAAAGTGAGCTGCTGGCGCTGTGGTTAGTTACCGTTGAATCGGTTTTAATGTTGCCTCAAAAAGTAAGACTGTACATGTAACTATTCTTATTTGTTGTCATTTAATTAAAGCTGCTGTTAGCTAGCTAGCTTTCTCATAATTTATAGCCCAACGCAATTCTTAACTAATATTAGAATTAAATGTAGCTGAACAAGCTACAATCTGGGCTTAAACTCTTTGAGGGCAACGACTACATCTTCTGCAGAAAGCTAATAGGCATCGCATGGAAAAAGCACTGGGTGGTCAAACAAATGCTGGGATAATTTATCAGATTACTTAACCGCAGGGCTCCTCAGAACCTTTAATAATTTAATGTGGATTATGAATCTCCAAATTATAAACTTCCTAAACAAAACAAAATGGAGGATTTAACCGGATATTGTTGTTGATATCATTTCTTCTGATGAGCTTTGTAAGACATGTATATATATTTAGCATGTTGCTTTAAAAGGCTAAAAAAAGATTAAATTTCTCCAGAGTCTGTATCCCTCAAACCTAAACAGTGGTCTGAGTGGCTTACAATTTTTTTTTTTTAAAGAGGAGGAAAAGTAAAACTGAAATGGACCTGGGGAATTTGGTGACACACAAGTTCTTTCCAAACCAACAGACAAGTGAGCACACACGTCTCCCACCAGTACACGGAAGCCATCCAGTGCAAGAATTCCTAGAGAGACCATACTTCTTTACAGGGACAGCAGATTTATCTTCATCCAGAAGAGTGGCAGGTAGGTTTGAGTTTGCATTTCACAGCATCAGGGTTCTATATCCTACCTTCCCTTTCATCTGCATGCATTTTAAAGGTATTATCCATTTGTAGTATATTATTCTTAAATTTATTCATATAATTACAGAAGGCATTTCCTTCTCTTTGATCAATGTGTTTGGAATGTAGTATTTTTATAAATCATTAAGTTAATGACATCTTGTTCCCAGAATTGTAGTAAGAATTTTTTACACATGTTCTAATTTTATTCTTCCAAATTACTAAGACATGGCCAAGAAAGACTAGTTTAGGTTGTGAAAAGCACAAACAATAATCCCATCTTTTTAGGGAAGTCACATAAAAAGTACTTATTTGTTTCTCAACAAAACTACAAATCTGAGTGACTCCCTGTGATACCCATCCTCCTTGTGGTGATTTGGATACCAAGGTGACTTTGAACTTAAGGCTGCGCCTCTCAACAGGAAATTTTCTCTGAGATAACAAAGTCAGGAATGGTATGAACTGCTCACTGTCTCCCATCTCATTGGCCAGAACTGTCACGTGGCCCACCCACTGCAAGACTTCTGAGAGGTCCAGTCACCCATGAGAGGTCCAGTCACCTATGTGGGGGGCACCGGTGAGCTTCCAACAGGACTATTGCAACGTCTGTCAGTTAGCTGATATGCCATTTATGTCACTGCAGAGGAGAACCGAATCAATAAAAGAGCAAAATGACTTGTCTGATCCCACACAGCATAGCCATAATGTTAATCTGGGTGCTCTGGATCATAAATCTCCAGACCCCATATTGATGATTGGTACATTGGTATTTTAAAAATCTGTCTCTACCCTTCCCAGGAGTCCTTGCGGTACACACAGAGTTAAGTGTTCAATTAGAAGCTAAAAGAAGAGTGGGTTGAGTCCACTCAAAAACCCCTCAGAAGAAAAGTCTGGCAATCTACTTCTGGCACTCAACTCCATCATAACTGGTGTGACTTTGGGCTGCCCATCCCTAAGCCCTTGAAGAGGCCGTTCTGGGAAGGGATCCAACTATCTCACGGAACAAATAATATCTGGTATCACTGAATGATCTCCTTTCCGTGCTGAACCCTGTTTACTTTCTACCAACACGATGGCATATCAACTTTGAAAGAGAAGAGAAAAATGCTGCTCGCTTCCCACACACGGCCAAGTGATAGCTTTCTGCTGCTTTACAGAATAGCGAGAAAACAATGGGTCCACATATAGAGTCCTAAGTCTTTTATCTTTCTGCAGATTCAACCACAGTATTGATTCTTTATTGACCTAAACTGTCCTAAGCGCGGCTGCGGTTTTCTCTCATCTAGTGTATGGGAGAGTTAAGGCAGATACCACTTTACTATTGATTTCTGTGAAAAGGGTGAAGGAAAGAGGGCAATTTGTGTCTACAGTTGCTCTTCACTAGAAAAGAGTCCATTGTTAGGAGCTTATAGCATTATATCAAGGGTCCTAATCTGTAGCAATCCTTTTTTTTACAACTTAGAAATAGTCTTGGGCAAATGTGTTATTGGTGTTAATGATATTTTGAAGTGAAGCAAATTTGTCAGCCTTTCTAAGTAAACTGCTCAACTTAACTGTTTGAGGACCTGGCAGGTTGACGCTAGAAGTGTGTAGAACTTCTCCAATTTATGTATCTGCTTCAGAGCTCTCTGGAAAGAATGTCTTCCTGTGAACAGTGACAACTCTGTTTGCTCAATGAAATCCTGGAGAACTGGCAGCGATGGCCCAGGACTGAAAGAAGTCCCTCCCCCTTCTCTCCCAGGAGAGGATTTCTTCTTATTTGAAGAATCAAAGGTTTCTGGTCTCTAGAACATCATGCTGATGCTGTGATTCAGCAGGCAGAAGGAAAAGACAATCCACAAAGGAGGTTGCAATCTGATTGGTCAGAGCAGAATTGCAGCTGAATGTCATGGGTGGGGGTTCAAGTCCTTTGGGGAATGGCATGTTTAGATATAGAGTCTGTCTGCATAACTGAACGGCTTCTGAAAAGGTCTGAAGGACCCATTTAAATAAGGGAAGCTTTTCCGAATCTGACCAATTTAATTTGCTTTACTTTTGGCAAATGTATCTAAGATGGTCAGTTCGTGGTGTCAGACTGGAGAAGCCCATATTTTGCTCCTAGGGGGTCCTTGCTGGCCCCCGTCCAGTCCTGTGTGGTACAACACTATGTACAATGAACTAAGAAGCTGCCTGGCTTTGTGTCCTCCCCATGGTTGCTTTCAACTTGGCCCACTATGTTCTGTCAGGGTTTTCATGAGCTGAGGTTTGAAAGTAGATCATCAGCTTTTCTTCTATAATATGGTTTCTATTGGTTTACCTCCTTTCGTGTGGGAATGGCCAGTGCTTTGGTGAGGAGTATGAATTATGTACTACTGGACAGGGATCGTGGCTCAGGACACTGGCCATCAGGGGAACAAGGTAGTAAAGATTCATAGCCAGAGGGCCAGGCACTGATGGCTGGTGACTAAACCAGGATGAAGGGACAGTGGACTTTTTATGGGTATGGCAAACACTCTTTTACTTCACCTCTGCAATCTCCAAGGGCCAGGGCTCCTTCAGTCCCCGGGCCAATGTCACACAGCACTCAAGGTTATAAAACAAAAAAACAAAAGTCTCATAATTCTTGATATGCTGAGAATTATCCTGAGAGGAAAGTCTATCCACTGTCTGACAGTATTGAAATGTTGCCTTCCACTTGTGAATGTTATGTTAGTGAGCTCCACTACTGCCTCCATTGGGCAAAATGCATCTCTTGGGTCTGATTTTCCAGACAGATGCCAAGATATATCAAATATTCAAATTATCACTTCCTTGTAACACCTGCTTTCTGCTTAAAACCCCCAAGAAATTCCAAAATAACACCTGCTCTTCAGATCATTAGTTGGTATTTTAAACAATATCCTTATATCTAATGCTGTTGTTTTGAAATGTATAGTACTCTGACCCGATTGGGCTGCCTTGTATATATTAAAATATCATAGCACCCGGTACAGGTTATGTATGAAGAAGTCCAAAATAGAGATTGTTCCAGAAGGAATAGAAGCCAGGGGATTTGCTATCATCCTTAATCATTTTTTTCTTTCTTCCATTTCATTTTAAATCTCCATATTGAGTAACCTGACAAAATTTGCAAACGTGCAGAAAAATATGCCCTATATTGATTAACTCTTTGACATAAGAATAAATTGTCCTTACAGCACATAAATATATTGCATAGCAAAGGCACACACAGAGACCCATGCTCTCTTACCACACATTATACCACTTGTAAGCTGGGCCAATGAAAATTGTTCAGTGGACCACTCCATAAAAGAGATAAGGTGATATGGTAAAATATGCATGTTATGTCTCTCTTCTCCATCCACTTTTAAAATTTTTTGCTAAACTCTCTTTCTGTAGGCGAACTTTGAAGATTCACTTGCAGGAAATAGAAATCAAACTTATGGCTTCTATGCAAAGTGAGCTAGAATCATTGATCAGTGAGCTACACTGTAATTTGGAATTGCCCTGGATGCTAGAAAAAGCCCAGTAAACAAAACAAAACACGCACACACACATACACAGATAATTTTAATCTACCTTGTATAAATGAAGTCTAAGTTTGATTTTGGCCAGCAGAGGAAATGTTTTCACACACACACACACACACACACACACACACACACACACAATACTTAGAGTGCACTGGGAATAATTGAAGTTGAGAATTGATGGGAGAAGGTTGTCATTAAGAAGAATAATATGCATATATTTTAGGCCTTGTAGGTATCCCAGTCTGAAACCTTTCTTGAAACATGAGGTCACCCATTCAGTGTGCTTGTAGCAGGTAGGAGTCGCCAGTTGAGTGGGTGGGTGGGGGAGGGAGAGAAGCTGTAGAGTTCAGGGTAGATTTTGAAACCTTGGCCAGGGAGGTAGTGAGTACTCATGATTGGTGCCTAAGAATATTAGAAGACATTACACAGTGAAGAACTTTCCTCCGTCTTGTCAAACACGAGAACATTCTGCAACAATGGCATGTGAATAAAAACCTGTGCGTGATTAGCCTAGACCAGAATGAAGGTCCATTTTAATATTAGCATATTTCAATATATATTGACTTTTTCCAAAGCATTACCACCCGGAAAGTCAAAGGGAGATTATACTTGTGATTCCCATTGGAAACCCCATTTTAGAAAACCACACCACTGACTAGCTTGGCAGGGTGAATGTCCCCCTGCACAGCCCTGCCTACAGAGTCTGCGTTATCAGTAATTTGACTATAGTTGTCCTCGATCAGTTCAGACACCGGGTTGCTTTCTTACAGCATATAACACAGTGTATGTGTAAGGTTCAAACTGTGTGCCCACGACTGTGGTCCGGAAACAGCTGCTCGTGGACTAGGACCTCCTGCGTGTTCCCAAGAGCGGCCATTCTCCTGGCACTTGCACCGCAATCCTCACACCGACATCCTGGCTACGAGCGTCCATCTCACCCGTGAGAACATGACGTCTTCATCCTTAAAGCCAGCCCAGGGTCTTGACGGCATGCTCGTGCTGCGGCAGTGACATTTCCTCCAAGTGCGTGCGTGCTGCCTCCAAGCTGAATGCCTCACCTTCCTGGATTTCTTCATCAGTTTCTCTAGGAGGGAATTTACCTGCATGTCCAAGAGCACACATTTTGTTTTAGAAGCTGATTCTAAAAGGCTGAGATTTATGGCAGAATGTGAACTCCCTACCAGGATGCACGCTCCGTGTGGACAGAACTCAGAGTGTGTTTTTCTCACTGTGCAAGCCCGGACCCCAGGCCATGTTGGACATACTTTTAAAATTAATGTTTATGTTTCTGTGGGCGATAACTTCCAGACATGCCTCAGGGGCGAGTTCCACTCCTCCCAGCCCGTCCCTACCTCTCCAACACTACTCATTTCAGTCACATCTGTTTTCCTGCCATTGTTAGCCCACCTGGAAGTAGGTGTTCTGACTTTAACTAATTTCTTCTTTTCATCAGACTACAGCATCAGCATAAAAGATAAGAGTATATTTCTTGCATCCTATCTCAGACTCAGCAATGAACATAAGGATGAGGATTGGAATGAGTCGTTCTTTGTGTGATTTAACTTCAATGTATTTTCCAAATCTAACAGGAAGGAAGAATGGGAGAAGTATTGAAACCAAAGCAGAAAACAAACATATTCATAGGAATGTTCTACGACTACCTACACTCTTTTCATTGCTTTTCCCAAGTTGTTCAACAAATACACACACACTCGACAGATAGATGATAGATGATTGATTGATTGATTTGGACTGAACCCTATAAAATTGATAATGATAGGGTCATTGAGTCCTAAATTTCTGGAGTTGTTATAAGATTCAGCCTAGCACATCCGCTAAGCATCCTACCTGTCAGATGATCTGTTCGACATTAGAGTCATAATTTTCCTCTTCTGAGGACGATGGCCATGTCTCAGCCGTCACAGTCATGTGAGGGGAGCAATCCTACAGAAGGCATAGGAAGAGAGGCTGGAGAAGGAAGCACTTCTTTCGTCTGATGTCAAGCGAATTAATCAGACCAAAGTTTGGGTGAAGAAAAGAGAAAAGGAGACAGGAGAAAGAGCACAAGGGACTTCCATTCATCTAAAAATAGTGAGCAATCTGCATATAATCACCAACTATGTTCGACTATGAGAATATAAAATGTGTAGTCCCTGCTGTCCATAATCTCATAATGTCTTAAGAGGACCAGCAGGTGAGACAGTCCGGCTCAATGTCTAATGGAGAACAACTGCACATGCCACTAACCTTCAGCACCCTCAGAAGGTCTCTTAGGAAAAAAGCAACAAAACCCATGGAGAATGGTGCAAAAGAAGAATGGAAAAGCCATTCCAATAGACAGGAACCCATGTAAAGAGGTGGAGTCTGGAAGTGACGACATATTTAAGAACTTGTACATCTAGGTGATAGGAGTTATTATTATTTGGGGTTCCGCCCCCTTTTCAGAAAAACATACTGAGTCCTGGACATTAAAACAACAAAAAAAATTCTGTACTGCAGCTTAGGATCCAGGGTAAAGTGTAGGTATCTGTTTTTGCAGCCACTGTGGATCCTTCCAGCCCACCCCCCCAGGTGGTTTCCCCCACTTTGGTAAACACTGATCCAGGGCCATCAGAATTGATGCTTTCATGGAAGGGATGTGGCAGGAAAGTGGAGGCAGACACGGGGATCCGCACTCTGGCCAGCTTTGTGAGAGGCTGGGAGGCTGCTATTCTGGGGACCTCTGCCAATAACTGAATGCTGAGTGTGAGGGGGTTTCCGTCTCAGTTGCCAGCTACATAATGTTATTATTAGTGGAATTAGAGAATTAAGGGGAAAAATTCCATGAGAAACATGGATGAGTCTGGTTTTGGTGTATGGAGTTTAAGCTATTTTGGTTGGACAGATATGCACACATGAAAATATGGATTGGGTGCGTCAGAAGCAGGATGGAACCAGAATAAACTGTGGTGCTCTTCAATGTTAAGACCGTGTGTGCAGCCTTCAGAGTAGACAGGCCTCACAGGAGCATATGTCTCAAGAAGAAAGAACAGGGCTTTAGAGAAGATCTGAACACTTACATCTAAGGACTGATGAAGGAGCTAGAGTTTTAAAATATAAAAAGGCATTGAGAGCCTCAAAGGAGGTGGAAACTTATATTTGAACAAAGAGGGTGTGGTAAATGTGTATCGCAGGCTGGAAGATAAGTACACTTAAAGACTAAAAAAATGTCTATTTGTTTTGGTAACATCAACAAAATCGTGGTTTTAATGGTGCTTCAAGAAGGGAATGAATGGTGGCAGTGTTCACGGTGTTTTCTAGAAGTCTAAATCTAAAGGTAATGTGAAAAGGTTACATCCAGAGGAGCGCTCACACTCAAACGGGGTGTTTTATTAAGACAGAAAATACTTGAGCATGTTTTAACTTCTCCTCAAGACTAAGAGCCATTAGCGAGTTTTAAGCTGAAGCGGCGCTGGAGTGGAAATAATGAAGAAAGAGAGAAAGATGTCTAGAGTGTAGATTCTTTCCAAAGCAACCAAACGATGGCTTGCATAACGGAATTTGAGCTTTTATTATAGACGGGAAATAGTAGAACAACTCTCTTTCAAAGGGGCTTGATGTTATAAAACCGAGGGCAACTTTATGGAGAAAATTAAATATAAATTTACTTGTAGGAGTTCTTAAAAATATGCAGACCATTCCACATTTGAACTGGTTCAAATCTAATCTAGAGAAACAATGTGACAAAATAATGATACCATTCTTGCTTCTGAGAACAACCTTCTTTGAATTATTTTGTACGAATGTCAGTTTCCTGGCGCTTGTCAATGGCGCTATAATGCTTTTATTAAATGAAGCCATGCTGTGGTGGCGAGCAAATACTTAAACTTGGGAGAAATAAAATGTAAGAGCACCGTGCTGGATGAATCTCTGCATAAAGGTTCGAAAAGAAAACAACCGAAAACAGAAATGGCACCCAGGTGAGCCTCTCGGTGGAGTCTTTAGCAATAAGAGTATGCGATCACTTCAATTTGGGTTTCTTTTTTTCCTGGAAAATGGTGGACATTTCAGGAATTCTGAGCTAAAGAAAGCAGGAACGAAAGACAAGAGGAAAGAAGACTTCAACTCCATCTTTAATCTGCATGTAACAATTAAAATTGGAATTCATCCAAATCTCAGATAACCAATTCAGATAACTTTTCTGAAAAGACTCTTGAAGGATAGTCTTTAACACTCCATAAAAATGAAGCCATAGCAATACAGGAGATTACAGAGTTAACCTTCAGCCCTTAGCATGGGCGAGACCTGAGGATCAGTAGCAGGCTCTAGAACAAACAGTTTGTCACACTGTGATGGCTTTCTTCTCGCTATGAAACTGGAAATTATGCTCCAGCGGTATTTTAAATAGCGGCAGTGTCACCCGTGATGGGCAGGTTTCAATGTCACGTCTAGACTAAGGCAGAGTGGCAAGAGAACCCCAGCGAGCTCCATCTGACGGTGAGGCCAGGCAAGCCTCACAGATCCACAGAGGACACGATCGGTGTGCTTGCTTGCCTTGCATAGGTGAATTCATTCCTGGAGGGTGGCGCTGTGTTTAGGGGATTTGAGGCCTGTGAGGAAGGGGCACCTCAGTACCAGGTACTGGACCCGTAGCTGCAGTGGGGGACTCAACCACAGGGATGTGTCTGAGGAAGCTCCAGGGCGGGCAATGCTTCCATGTGTGGCACTGTGATTCAGAGATGACTCTGGCGGTGGTCGCGGACAATACAAAAAGGAGATAGCTAGCAATGAAAAGGAGACGAAAAACTGTAAGAATGCTTTCACTTCTGTGATGATAAACTTTCCAGCACAAACACATGAACAATTTTGCCCAGGAATGTTTCATCCAGCTAGAGAGACCATGCTGAAAGAGTCAAGTAAAATCACTTACAGAAAACAATATTCCCTTTACCGTGATGTTTACTTTTCTGACTGCAAAAGCAAAATGGGTTTGCCACAGAGATGAATGAAAATAGAGTAAATAAAAATTATTCATAACCTGAACTCCAGAAGCATCCAGTATCCCATTCCTTCCCCGTTTATTTGCTATGTATTTTGTACATCGCTGCTATTGTATTACGCAGCTATTTAGTATTCTGATTTCCTCATTGAACATGACAGCAATTGCCTTATTGTATGAGTTTTTAGAAGTATAGGCACAAGAGTCCATTACACGTATTAGATTGAGCCACATGTAAACCTGTAAAATGACATTTTCATATAATTCCACTTATTATAAATAGACTCATACTATTCATACTCACTGACATAGCGTCGATGCCGAATCATCGCCACCCCACACCACACCACAGGTCCGGAGAACGTCTCCTGTGAGTTTCCTGGGTTGTAATTGTTTGTGGGAGTAGAAAGCCACGTCTTTCTCCCGAGGAGCGGCTTGTGGTTTCAAACTGCTGACCTTGCAGATGGCAGGCCAACTCCTAGTCACTAAGGATCCTCCTGTAAACATCAAGTTCACTGGTGTCCGGTGACTCCGACTCACAGTGGCCATACGGCGCAAAGAACTGCTCCGCAGAGTTTCCAAGACTTCGACCCTTGAGAGCGGTAGACAGACTCAATAAGGTGACCAGATTTTAGCATTGGTAAAGCGGGACACCAGCGGGACACCTCAATAAGGTGACCAGATTTTAGCATTGGTAAAGCGGGACACCAGCGGGACACCATTCATAAAACTCATATCCTGGCGAAATAGCCACATGGCAGCCAAAACCGTATACCCTAGCTTGTTGTGCATTCTTTCCAAAAATCAGGACTTTTAAAAAATGCCGCGGGATGCGGGAAAAATTTGTTAAAAATTCGGGACTGCCCCGCCAAAAGCGGGACGTCTGGCATCTCTCTCTCAAACCACACTCGCTCCATTGAATCAATACTGACGCATAGTGACCCTAAGGGTTCTACAGAGTAGAGCTGCCCCGTGGGTTTCTGAGCCTGTAAACCCTATGGGAGTAGAAAGCTTCCTTGTGGTCTCATTGAGTGGCCTGGGTTTCAAACTGCTGACCTTGTGTTTAGCAGCCTAACCTGTCACCACGGTGCCACCAGTCTTCGCAGAAGCATGACTGCTGAGGTTAAATTGCCGACCTCGCAGTGAGCAGTCCCCAAGCGCCTTGCACTATGAGAATGTCCTCATATTATACATATGAAGGGGCTTCAATGAGGTCATGGAAATACAGAACTGAAAGAGAATGGAATATAACTTCCAAGTCCCCTTTAAAAAACCTAATGGGAGTTTTCCACAAAAATTTTGAAGTCCCTTTGCATATGAGAGCTTAGAAGTTGTGTTCATATTCAGGTGAACATGATTTACTTGTTTCTTTTAAAAATATATAATTGTTTAAAACATGCTGAAATGAAGGTCTTTGAAACTATATATCTAGGTTAGCAATTCTGATCATTTTCCTATGCTTGATTATTATAAATGGGTGACAAATAGATTTATGATATTTTATTTGTGGGGGAAGATTCTGTTTCGAAACACTGAGGATGCTTAGCTCCAACCAACTATGTGTAAGGAGAGGAGCCATTGGATTGTAATCTGTAAAGCAAGCAGAAAGTCAGGGCTTGCTACTTCTGTAAACAGTTACAGCCGTGAAAACCCACAAGGGATTGGTATGAGTCTGCATTGACTCAATGGCAGTGAGTGAGAACAATGTTTAAGAAAGTCTGCTGAACCATAATTTTATCAAAATCAAATTTTCTAGAAATACCTATCTTCCATAATTGTTAGATAAAAAACAAATTGTGCTAGTCTAGGTTGACTAGAGGAAAAAAATCCATAGTGATCCATCTATGTATAGGAAATAACTTGATATCAAAGTGTAACTTTTTATTAAGAAAACCTCACAGCCCAGTCCAGAGCAAGTCCATCAGTCTGATATTAGCTGATATGTCTGATACTAGTCTATAAATTCCTCTTCGGACTCACACAGCAGATGCAATGATGCTGAATGCTGGACGATCACAGGCCAGTAGGTGGAAAGTCTTGTGGCCCCAGTGGCAGTGGAAGCATCTCAACGCTGACCTGGTCTCCATGTGGCTCCTCAAGCTCTCCCAGTGTCTCAAGAACAGGACAGGGAAGCCAGAGAGAGAGAGGAACCTCCAGGTTGAAAGCGAGGAAGATCACAGAATCCTCAAGAAAAGGCCTCATCCACAAGGAAGCATCAGCTATAACCTGATTGATAGGCTGCGATCTACCCCTTCACTCTTGCTCATCTCAAGTTGACATAAGATTACTACCAAACAAATGTTTTCATGTTCATTAGCCACTTACATTTTCTCTTTGGAGGATTGTCTTCTCCTGGATTTTACTCATTTTTTTGATACATTAGTTTTACCTTTTCCATTTATATTTTCATATAGTCATTTCTCTCCTCTAGTTGCTGGTTTGTCTTAAATTTGTCTATTTGCTATACCAAAGTTTTCAGTATTTTGTTGACACAAGGATTGCATTTTAATTGAACTGTTCAGAACCTGCATGTTTCAATTGTTATTAAAATTGAAAAAGAGCCAAAATGCCTATTTATAGCAAACTGTTTAATATGATATCATTGCTATCTCATTTAGCACAGTAGTCAATATCATGAGTCTTGGATTGAAAGCGGAAAGATTCTTACCTCCCAGTTTAGCTTTATTACTTAATCCCTCTGGATCTCAGTTTTCTTATCTGTTAAATAAAGGTGATACTAGCAAGAGTTTCTAGTTCAAAGAATTCTTCAGAAGATAAAGATAATGCTTTGAAAAGCAGTTAACATAGTAGATGCTGTTATCATTGAGTCAATTCCAACTCGCCTCGTGGTGCACGCTGTGCCAGCTACCACCGATTTATCCGAGCAGAGCACAGGAAACACTGCCTGCGCCTCACTGTCCTTGGACTTGGGCCCGTGCTCTATCCATGGTGTCAACCCAGCTCATTAAAGGGCTTTCTCTGGCACTTTATCTTGGACTTTCTCTGGCACTTTATCCTGGACTTTCTATATTGTTCAGTAGTTCAATAATTTTTCCATAGAATGCTTCGATATGGAACAGCGAGGCTTGAACGTTGTCTTCATTTCTTTCTGTTTGAGATCTGCAGAGTGGTTTTCTGTGTACATAGCGTATCTCACTGCCATAGAGTCAACTTCAACTCATGTTGTCGTTACGTGCCATCTAGTTGGTTCCAATTCAAAATACGCTGAAAGACAGGCTAGATCTGCCGTGATGAGTTTCAGAGACTATATATATTTTATGGGAGTGGAAAGCTTCATCTTTCTCCAGAGAAACACCTGGTAGTTTTGAATTGTTGACCTTTAGTATGCCTAGGCTGTAACCCTCCATACCATACAGCACACACTGCATTCTAAACATCCGTGATTATCTTAAAAATCAAAATCTTCTTGTAATACTTACTGAGCCTTATTATTTTCATCCACCACTTGTCTGTCAGTTTGTCATAATCTAGTTGCTTATGTGTTGCTGGGACGTGGAAAGCTATGACAGTAGTATTTCAAAGACCAGCAGGGTCAAGCATAGGGAACAGGTTTCAGCAGAGCTTCCAGACTACGCAAAGATGATGAAGACAGAATAGGCTGTCTACTTTAGAGGAATTGGCCACAGAAAACCCAATGGGTGACATTGGAACTGGGTGATTTACTGAAAATCTAATGATCAGAAGCAGAATATTATCAACGATAATGAAAGACAGCAGGGCCCTCAGGTTGAAGGCACTCAAAATATGGTTGAAGATGAGCTTATTTCTCCAAGTAGAGTGGGTCACATGGTCCTCGTTGCTACTTCATAACTGTATTGTTGCTACTGTGATGAATTGGGAG